>NC_133326.1:437068103-437395693 GCF_042186555.1 Aquarana catesbeiana | reverse complement strand
AACACGTTGTCCAGCAAAAGGAAATGGTAACCTCCCAGGGTCTGGAAATGCATTACACAAACCTTTCTTCAATGCCTCCTGAAGATGTTTCATCCTCTGCTCCCTCTGCGAAGGCAGGATGAGTTCTGCAACTTTACCCTTTTAACGTGGATCAAGAAGGGTTGCCAGCCAGTAATGATCCCTCTCCTTGATACCACGAATCCTAGGGTCCTTTTGCAGGCTTTGCAGAATCAGGAAGGCCATGCAGCGTAAGTTTGCAGAGGCATTTGATTCTGAGTCCTCTGGGTCACTAAGGATCACATTATCCGTAACGACCTCATCCCAGCCACGTACAACTCCTTGGGTTTCTGGGGATGGAAAACCATCCCTTGAAGACTGCTGCTGAGTGTTATCCTCTACATCCATGCTGACACAATTCTCCTCCTCTTCTTCCTGTGTGTTTGGCGGGCCCGCAGGAATGCTATCTGTATAAAGGGGGTCTTGAGAGGAAAGGAAGTCCTCCTCTTCCTCCCGCTGTTCTGCCTCAAGTGCCCTGTCCATGATTCTACGAAGCGTGTGCTCCAGCAGGAAGACTAGAGGGACCATGTCACTGATGCATGCATTATCGCTGCTCACCATCCTTGTGGCCTCCTCAAATGGTGACAGGACAGTGCATGCATCCTTGATCAGTAGCCACTGGCATGGCAAAAAGAAGCCAATCTCCCCTGACCCTGTCCTGGTGCCATACTCACACAGGTACTCATTGATGGCCCTCTGCTGTGTGTGCAGTCGCTGCAGCATTGCCAACATTGAGTTCCACCTGGTGAGCATGTCACAAATGAGACAGTGGGCAGGTTGCATTCCATTTGAATGTCAGCCAGCCGAGCACTGGCATTGTTCGACCAGCGGAAATGACCACAGACTTTTCTGGCCTGCTTTAGGAGATCTTGTAAGCTTGGGTACCTGGACAAGAACCGCTGAACCACCAAATTCAGGATGTGTGTCAAATATGGAACATGGGTCAAGTTTCCCTGTTGGAGGACGGAGAGAAGGTTGGTGCCATTATCGCATACAACCATTCCTGGCTAAAGCTGGCGTGGCGTCAACCACCTCTGAGCCTGCCCCTGCAGAGCTGACAGAATCTCTGCCCCAGTGTAGCTCCTGTCCCCTAGGCAGACCAACTCAAGCACCGCATGGCATCTTTTAGCCTGACTGCTTGCGTAGCCCCTTGAATGCTTATGGAGCACTGCTGGTTCAGAGGACAAATCTGCAGAAGAGCCCATAGAGGAAGAAGAAAAGGAGGGGGTGGAGGAGAGAGTTGTGGCAGAACCACCACTAGCTTTTTGGAGGCGTGGTGGTGGAACAAGCTCCAACAACACTGAAACCTGTCCTGCATCCTTCCCAGCTGTCAGCAGAGTTACCCAGTGTGCCGTGAAGGAAAGGTAACGTCCCTGCCCATGCCTGCTGGACCATGAGTCAGCAGTAATATGAACCTTACTGCTGACCGCCCTGTCCAACGAGGCCAAAACATTGCCTTCCACATGCCGGTAGAGAGCCAGAATGGCCTTCCGTGAAAATAAATGGTACAGCACATTCCACAAAGTCACAAAAAGGGGCAGAGTCTACCAGCTGAAAAGGCAGCAGTTGCAGTGCTAGCAATTTGGCTAAGCTAGCATTTAGACGCTGAGCATGTGGATGGGTGGGACCAAATTTTTTTTTTTTTATGGTTCACCATCTGGGGTAGGGAAAATTTCATGCTGAAATCAACTGGTTGTGTACTGCTAGCAGATTGGCTGCAAGTACTTGTGACACCTATTGCTATACCTTCATTCCTCTCAGTGCAGGTTTTTGAGAGGACTGGAGGTATAGTAGGGTTTGAGACCCCAGATGAGGAGCAAAAAGTCTGCCTTTTTCTTTGCTGTTGGTCTTTCAAGTGTTGTTGCCAATGGACTGCATGGCAGGTCATCATATGTAGGGCGTTGCATGTGGTGCCCAAGCGGCTGCTGTTCTGGCCCACGCTTGATCCGCTTCAGACATAGGTTGCAAACAGCAACGGTGCAATCTGCTGCACACGTGTCGAAAAAGGCCCACACCAAGGAACTTTTAAAAGTCAGCGGGGAGTCAGCAGCGCCCTATACCTGCAGAGCTCTGCCGTGTGATACAATAGGGTGGTTGCCCCCTAGAGGACATCCTGCCTCGTTGGAGTTGTGCCTTCTCCTCCTCCTCCTCCTCCTCACTTTCCTCCTCTCTTCTCTCAGGCACCCAAGTACAGTCAGTGACCTCATCACCCCCTCCTTTCTCTTCGCTGGAGCAAACTTGGAAGTATGCTGCAGCTGGGGGAACATGACTGCCAGTTTCTTGTCCTTCTGTGGCACCCCTCTCTCTAGGCTCACGTTACTCCCTTTCTCAACCTGGGAACCAACATCAGAGCCTTTAAATCGCTGCGCAGCCTCCAGCAGCATGTAACCAACACTGTGGTCAAATAATTCCGGGGACTTCTCCGTGTATGATGGTGGGGCTACAGAAGGAGTGACTGTGGACAAGGAGCCGGTGGAATAGGTCGATTTGGCATCTGCGTTGGAGGGAAACTACTCTGACCCTGGGTGACAGGAGGATAAGGATGGCTTCGTTATCCACTCCACCAACTCTTCTGTATGTTGTGGCTCAATAACACGGCCAGCAGAGGAAAAAAAAGACAAGTGTGCCCCACGGCCACCTGCAGAGGATGCACCATGTCCACGACCACCACTGTTGACTGTAGACACAGAGGCTGCTTGCCCTCTTAGTAGCCTGTGAGTGTCTGCCTCTCCTTGGTGGCCTTCCGGACATGATGTATTTTTTGTTTTGAAACACCACACTACACTGTATTATATACTGTGTACACCGCCTGAAGTGTAGTAAAAACTATACACCACCTAATGCACTGTATGCAGAGAGTGTGTGTGTGTGTGTGTGTGTATATATATATATATATATATATAACTATATAAAAAAAATACACCACCTGAAGTGTAATAAAAACTGTACACACTGTATTAGATACTGTGTACACCGCCTGCACTGTATTACAAACTGTACACCACCAAATGCACTGTATATATAGGCTACACTGAATGGAGAGTGTATGTATATGTGTGTGTATATACATATATATATATATATACACCGCCTGAAGTGTATTATATACTGTACACCGCTGAATGCGCTATGTATGTATGTATGTGTGTGTGTGTGTGTATATATATATATATATATATATATATATATATATATAATGCTACACTGAATGCAGAGTGTGTGTGTGTGTGTGTATATATAATTTTAGACTGTGTATATATACACAGTATCTCACAAAAGTGAGTAAACCCTTCACATTTTTTTAAATATTGTATTATATCTTGCATGTGACAACACTGAAGAAATGACACTTTGCTACAATGTAAAGTAGTGAGTGTACAGCTTGTATAACAGTGTTAATTTGCTGTCCCCTCAAAATAACTCAACACACAGCCAATAATGTCTAAACCGCTGGCAACAAAAGTGAGTACACCCCTAAGTGAAAATTTCCAAATTGGGCCCAATTAGCCATTTTCCCTCCCCGATAAATTTGGTGTTATCGCTCTCACTCACTCATACTGGTCACTGGAAGTTAAACATGGCACCTCGTGGCAAGGAACTCTCTGAGGATCTGAAAAAAAGAATTGTTGCTCTACATAAAGATGGCCTAGGCCAGTGATGGCGAACCTTGTCATCCCAGATGTTTTGGAACTACATTTCCCATAATACTCATGCACCCTGCAGTGTGGTTGAGCATCATAGGAATTGTAGTTCCAAAACATCTGGGGTGTCAAGGTTCGCCATCACTGGCCTAGGCTATAAGAAGATTGCCAAGACCCTGAAACTGAGAATGGTGGTCAAGACCATACAGCGATTTAACAGGACAGGTTCCACTGAGAACAGGCCTCGTCATGCTCGACCAAAGAAGTTGAGTGCACGTGCTCAGCGCCATATCCAGAGGTTGTCTTTGGGAAATAGACGTATGAGTGCTGCCAGCATTAGTGCAGAGGTTGAAGGGGTGGGGGGGTCAGCCTGTCAGTGCTCAGACCATACGCTGCACACTGCATCAAGTTGGTCTGCATGGCTGTCATCCCAGAAGAAAGCCTCTAATAAAGATGATGCACAAGAATGCCCGCAAACAGTTTGCTGAAGACAGACTAAGGACATGGATTACTGAACCATGTCCTGTGGTCTGATGAGACCAAGATAAACTAATTCGGCTCGGATGGTGTCAAGCATGTGTGGCGGCAACCAGGTGAGGACTACAAAGACAAGTGTGTCTTGCCTACAGTCCAGCATATGGGTGAGAGTGTCATGGTCTGGGGCTGCATGAGTGCTGCTGGTGCTGGGGAGCTACAGTTCATTGAGGGAATCATGAATGCCAATATGTACTGTGACATACTGAAGCAGAGCATGATCCCCCTCTCTTTTGAGACTGGGCCGCAGGGCAGTATTCCAATCATAACGACCAAAAACGCACCTCCAAGATGACCACTGCCTTGCTAAAGAAGCTGAGGATAAAGGTGATGGACTGGCCAAGCATGTCTCCAGACCTAAACCCTATTGATCATCTGTGGGGCATCCCCAAACAGAAGGTGGAGGAGGGCAAGGTCTCTAACATCCACCAGCTCTGTGATGTCATCATGAAGGAGTGTAAAAGGACTCCAGTGACAACCTGTGAAGCTCTGGTGAACTCCATGCCTAATGCCGCGTACACACGAGTGGACTTTTCGACGGACTAGGTCTGACGGTCTTTCCGACGGACTTTGTAGCGTAGGTCTGCCAGACTTACAAACGGACGGACTTGGACACACACGATCACTCCAAAAGTCCGGTGGTTTTGAACACAGTGATGTACAGCACATACCACGGGACTAGAAAAAGGAAGTTCAAGCCCCAGTACACCACCCTTTGGGCTCCTTCTGCTAATCTCCTGTTTACCGCATGTTAGTAGAAGTTTGGTTAGAGACGATTCGCTCTTTTCAGACTTCAGCTTATTTCGCTCGTTTTCTGCGGTTCAGTTTGTGCTTGTGAGGTTTGTATCTGGTTTTCAGTGCGTGTTGGTCAGTTCGTAACCTGTATAGCAGGCCGTTCTGGTCCGCTCGTTCCTGATCTTCAGGTCGCTCTTTATAGGCCTTGTTGTTCTTCAGTACGATCGTTTAAGTTTGTTTGTTTGACCAGCCGACCATTTTGAAGCAATGGTGTGTGGACGTAATCGTTCTTGAGCTCTTGCTGTGTGGGGGCTTGGTGTTGGGGTTCATACTTTGACCCGAGCCCAGTCCATGAACAGGGCGAGGAGGAGTTCATGGATGAAGAATTGGCTGCGCCAGCGTGACCAATTCTCGCACATGCCTTTGCTCCGTGAGATCCGTGAGAATAATCCTGAGAATTTCAGGAATTATCTCAGGATGACTTACCCCGTTTTCAATGTCTGCTGGCTATGCTGACCCCTTATATCAGCAGGCAGGATACCTGCATGCGGCAAGCCATCACTGCGGAGCAGAGGCTAGTTGCCACGTTACGTTACTTGGCGACTGGGAGAAGCCTCCAGGACCTTAAGTTCTTGACAGGCATCTTCCCCCAGGCTCTGGGGATCATTATCCCAGAGACCTGTTCTGCCATTATTCAGGTCCTGCAGAAGGACTCTATTAAGGTAAGTTTTATCCTTTAACATTACATTATATGTATTTAATGTTTGCTAATGTATTGTATTAATTTCATCATTACCTAATTACCATGATTGGAATATGCTGTGAATGTCCCCTTTATCTTCATGCATGCATTTTTTTTTTGGCCTACATGCATATTTGCCTTCACTAACCTCCCTGGCATGCAATCCTGGGCCCATATACACCTATAGCCTAGTCCCTTTAACAATGTATATTGTCAGTTCCATAGTACTGCTTTACCCTCCCCCACCCCCTCAAATGTCTCCAAATGTAATGTGTGGTCTTCAACTAAATTAGAACTCTCCCCCACTCCACCCCCATACAGTGTGATCAATGGGCCATCAGAGTGGGTGAGGAATCTTGTAAGTGGGCCTTATATTTTAGATTTTTTAAAATACTACTTCTAAAAAATGTTATACTGCTGTTGTGCAAGAATGTTTTTGTGTAATCTGCTTGCAAAGTTATGTTTAACCACTTCAGCCCCGGAAGGTTTTACCCCCTTCCTGACCAGAGCACTTTTTACAATTCGGCACTGCGTCGCTTTAACTGCTAATTGCGCGGTCATGCAATGCTGTACCCAAACGAAATTTGCGTCCTTTTCTTCCCACAAATAGAGCTTTCTTTTGATGGTATTTGATCACCTCTGCCGTTTTTATTTTTTGCGCTATACACGGAAAAAGACCGAAAATTTTGAAAAAAAATGATATTTTCTACTTTTTGTTCTAAAAAAAATCCAATAAACTCAATTTTAGTCATACATTTAGGCCAAAATGTATTCGGCCACATGTCTTTGGTAGAAAAAATGTCAATAAGTGTATATTTATTGGTTTGCGCAAAAGTTATAGCGCCTACAAACTAGGGTACATTTTCTGGAATTTACACAGCTTTTATTTTATGACTGCCTATGTCATTTCATGAGGTGCTAAAATGGCAGGGCAGTACAAAACCCCCCCAAATGACCCCATTTTGGAAAGTAGACACCCCAAGGAAATTGCTGAGAGGCATGTTGAACCCATTGAATATTTATTTTTTTTGTCCCAAGTGATTGAATAATGACAAAAAAAAAAAAAAATTACAAAAAGTTGTCACTAAATGATATATTGCTCACACAGGCCATGCGCATATGTGGAATTGCACCCCAAAATACATTTAGCTGCTTCTCCTGAGTACGGGGATACCACATGTGTGGGACTTTTTGGGAGCCTAGCCGCGTACGGGGCCCCAAAAACCAAGCACCGCCTTCAGGATTTCAAAGGGCATAAATTTTTGATTTCACTCCTCACTACCTATCACAGTTTTGAAGGCCATAAAATGCCAAGATGGCACAAACCCCCCCCAAATGACCCCATTTTGGAAAGTAGACACCCCAAGCTATTTGCTGAGAGGCATGTTGAGTCCATGGAATATTTTATTTTTTGACACAAGTTGCGGGAATGTGACAATTTTTTTTTTTTTTGCACAAAGTTGTCACTAAATGATATATTGCTCACACAGGCCATGGGCATATGTGGAATTGCACCCCAAAATACATTCTGCTGATTCTCCTGAGTATGGGGATACCACATGTGTGGGACTTTTTGGGAGCCTAGCCGCGTACAGGGCCCCGAAAACCCAGCACCGCCTTCAGGATTTCTAAGGGCGTAAAGTTGTGATTTCACTCCTCACTACCTATCACATTTTTGAAGGCCATAAAATGCCCAGATGGCACAAACCCCCCCCAAATGACCCCATTTTGGAAAGTAGACACCCCAAGCTATTTGCTGAGAGGCATGATGAGTCCATGGAATATTTTATATTTTGACACAAGTTGCGGGAAAGTGACAATTTTTTTTTTTTTTTTTTTTTTTTTTTTGCACAAAGTTGTCACAAAATGATATATTGCTCAAACATGCCATGGGCATATGTGGAATTACACCCCAAAATACATTCTGCTGCTTCTCCTGAGTACGGGGATACCACATGTGTGGGACTTTTTGGGAGCCTATCCGCGTACGGAGCCCCGAAAACCAAGCACCGCCTTCAGGATTTCTAAGGGCATAAATTTTTGATTTCACTCCTCACTACCTATCACAGTTTTGAAGGCCATAAAATGCCAAGATGGCACAAAACCCCCCCAAATGACCCCATTTTGGAAAGTAGACACCCCAAGCTATTTGCTGAGAGGCATGTTGAGTCCATGGAATATTTTATTTTTTGACACAAGTTGCAGGAAAGTGACAATTTTTTTTTTTTTTGCACAAAGTTGTCACTAAATGATATATTGCTCACACAGGCCATGGGCATATGTGGAATTGCACCCCAAAATACATTCTGTTGATTCTCCTGAGTACGGGGATACCACATGTGTGGGACTTTTTGGGAGCCTAGCCGCGTACGGGGCCCCGAAAACCCAGCACCGCCTTCAGGATTTCTAAGGGCGTAAAGTTGTGATTTCACTCCTCACTACCTATCACATTTTTGAAGGCCATAAAATGCCCAGATGGCACAAAACCCCCCCCAAATGACCCCATTTTGGAAAGTAGACACCCCAAGCTATTTGCTGAGAGGCATGTTGAGTCCATGGAATATTTTATATTTTGACACAAGTTGCGGGAAAGTGACAATTTTTTTTTTTTTTTTGCACAAAGTTGTCACAAAATGATATATTGCTCAAACATGCCATGGGCATATGTGGAATTACACCCCAAAATACATTCTGCTGCTTCTCCTGAGTACGGGGATACCACATGTGTGGGACTTTTTGGGAGCCTAGCCGCGTACGGAGCCCCGAAAACCAAGCACCGCCTTCAGGATTTCTAAGGGCATAAATTTTTGATTTCACTCCTCACTACCTATCACAGTTTTGAAGGCCATAAAATGCCAAGATGGCACAAAACCCCCCCAAATGACCCCATTTTGGAAAGTAGACACCCCAAGCTATTTGCTGAGAGGCATGGTGAGTATTTTGCAGCTCTCATTTGTTTTTGAAAATGAAGAAAGACAAGAAAAACATTTTTTTTTTTTCTTTTTTCAAATTTCAAAAGTTTGTGACAAAAAGTGAGGTCTGCAAAATACTCACTATACCTCTCAGCAAATAGCTTTGGGTGTCTATTTTCCAAAATGGGGTCATTTGGGGGGGGTTTGTGCCATCTGGGCATTCCATGGCCTCCGAAACTGTGATAGGCAGTGAAGAGTGAAATCAAAAATTTACGCCCTTAGAAAGCCTGAAGGCGGTGATTGGTTTTCGGGGTCCCGTACGCCGCTAGGCTCCCAAAAAGTCTCACACATGTGGTATCCCCATACTCAGGAGAAGCAACAGAATGCATTTTGGGGTGTAATTTCACATATTCCCATGGCATGTTTGAGCAATATATCATTTAGTGACAACTTTGTACAAAAAAAAAAAAAAAATTGTCTTTTTCCCGCAACTTGTGTCACAATATAAAATATTCCATGGACTCGACATGCCTCTCAGCAAATAGCTTGGGGTGTCTACTTTCCAAAATGGGGTCATTTGGGGGGGGTTTGAACTGTCCTGGCATTTTATGCACAACATTTAGAAGCTTATGTCACACATCACCCACTCTTCTAACCACTTGAAGACAAAGCCCTTTCTGACACTTTTTGTTTACATGAAAAAATTATTTTTTTTTGCAAGAAAATTACTTTGAACCCCCAAACATTATATATTTTTTTAAAGCAAATGCCCTACAGATTAAAATGGTGGGTGTTTCATTTTTTTTTTTCACACAGTATTTGCGCAGCGATTTTTCAAACGCATTTTTTGGGGAAAAAACACACTTTTTAAAATTTTAATGCACTAAAACACACTATATTGCCCAAATGTTTGATGAAATAAAAAAGATGATCTTAGGCCGAGTACATGGATACCAAACATGACATGCTTTAAAATTGCGCACAAACGTGCAGTGGCGACAAACTAAATACATTTTTAAAAGCCTTTAAAAGCCTTTACAGGTTACCACTTTAGATTTACAGAGGAGGTCTACTGCTAAAATTACTGCCCTCGATCTGACCTTCGCGGTGATACCTCACATGCATGGGGCAATTGCTGTTTAAATTTGACGCCAGACCGACGCTTGCGTTCGCCTTTGCGCGGGAGCAGGGGGGGACAGGGGTGCTTTTTTTTTTTTTTTTTTTCTTTATTAATTTTTTAATTTTTTTTCTTATTTTTAAACTGTTCCTTTCATTTTTATTTTTTTTTTAATCATTTTTATTGTTATCTCAGGGAATGTAAATATCCCCTATGATAGCAATAGGTAGTGACAGGTACTCTTTTTTGAAAAAATTGGGGTCTATTAGACCCTAGATCTCTCCTCTGCCCTCAAAGCATCTGACCACACCAAGATCGGTGTGATAAAATGCTTTCCCAATTTCCCAATGGCGCTGTTTACATCCGGCGAAATCTAAGTCATGAAATGCTCGTAGCTTCCGGTTTCTTAGGCCATAGAGATGATTGGAGCCATTCTGGTCTCTGATCAGCTCTATGGTCAGCTGGCCGAATCACCGGCTGCATTCTCAGGTTCCCTGTTGGGCCAGGAGAGCCAGAGAAAAACATGGAAGACGGTGGGGGGGGGGATCCCTCCCACTGCTTGTAAAAGCAGTCTAGAGGCTAATTAGCCGCTAGGATTGCTTTTACATGAAAGCCGACCGCTGGCTGAAAAGAATGATACCAAGATGATACCTAAACCTGCAGGCATCATTCTGGTATAACCACTCAAAGTCCAGCAACATACCAGTACGTTGCTGGTCCTTGTATTGTAAACTTTTTTTTCATGCAGCCTGTGGGCTGAACGAAAAAAAGATATTGATCAGTGGGTATGCCCACCATTAGAATACCTCCCTTCATCCGCCCACTTCTAATGATGGGCATACATGCACCATTTATATATGCCGAAGCATGGGGGCATCCTCCCGCAAAAGGCAGGAGCAAATTGCTCCTCCACCCACTGCTGCCCCCACGCTTCGGCATATATGCTGAAGTATGTAACTGTGGTGGTGAAATCACCTCCGACAGCGCTGGAGTCACGGCTTTATATATCGTGGGAGCAAACGCTGTTGCTGTCAAGATAAATAAATCCGCGCTGCAACTGAATGGCGTACCTGCTAAGCAAATGATGGTTAACAAAAAAACAAAGTAACATTACAGTATAACAGTAATACTTACCATACCTGCAAAGCAAATACAAAAAAAACCATAGTAAAAAATAAAACATTTAACGCAACCTGTGCCTACCTAAAATATATATATGCCGAAGCATGGGGGCATCCTCCCACAAAAGGCAGGAGCAAATTGCTCCTCCACCCACTGCTGCCCCCACGCTTCGGCATATATGCTGAAGTATGTAACTGTGGTGGTGAAATCACCTCCGACAGCGCTGGAGTCACGGCTTTATATATCGTGGGAGCAAACGCTGTTGCTGTCAAGATAAATAAATCCGCGCTGCAACTGAATGGCGTACCTGCTAAGCAAATGATGGTTAACAAAAAAACAAAGTAACATTACAGTATAACAGTAATACTTACCATACCTGCAAAGCAAATACAAAAAAAACCATAGTAAAAAATAAAACATTTAACGCAACCTGTGCCTACCTAAAATATATATATGCCGAAGCATGGGGGCATCCTCCCACAAAAGGCAGGAGCAAATTGCTCCTCCACCCACTGCTGCCCCCACGCTTCGGCATATATGCTGAAGTATGTAACTGTGGTGGTGAAATCACCTCCGACAGCGCTGGAGTCACGGCTTTATATATCGTGGGAGCAAACGCTGTTGCTGTCAAGATAAATAAATCCGCGCTGCAACTGAATGGCGTACCTGCTAAGCAAATGATGGTTAACAAAAAAACAAAGTAACATTACAGTATAACAGTAATACTTACCATACCTGCAAAGCAAATACAAAAAAAACCATAGTAAAAAATAAAACATTTAACGCAACCTGTGCCTACCTAAAATATATATATGCCGAAGCATGGGGGCATCCTCCCGCAAAAGGCAGGAGCAAATTGCTCCTCCACCCACTGCTGCCCCCACGCTTCGGCATATATGCTGAAGTATGTAACTGTGGTGGTGAAATCACCTCCGACAGCGCTGGAGTCACGGCTTTATATATCGTGGGAGCAAACGCTGTTGCTGTCAAGATAAATAAATCCGCTCTGCAGCTGAATGGCGTACCTGAAAACAAAAAAGTGGTTAACAATAAAAAAACAAAGTATAAAAAACATTGCAGTATAGAATGCAGAACAATAGAGAGAGAATAGAGAGAGAGAACAATAAAACGACAACTATTTTTGGTTTTTTTTATTTTATATTTTTTTTGTATTTTTATTTTTGTATTTTTTTTTGTATTTTTTTTTTTTTTTAACACTTTTTTTAGTAACTTTAACTTTTAACTGTAACTGTACCAGGTTTGGGTCTCTCAAAATGCGATGGCATCTTGGGAGACCCTGTGTTAGTGTGCCTAGTCTGTGCCGTGCTGAACCCTACGCTAATACTCCACTAGTGTATGGTAGCGTTCAAAACATTCACCAATGCATAGACCAGGATTGTCAGGACAGGAGGGACAATAATACCGGGTGTCACGCCTAAATCCGCGCTTGCTGCAGACACGACATCTTTTTTGGGGGGCTCGTTGGGTAGGGGTACTCTGGAGGACATAAGGAAAATGCCTCCCATGCAGCCGGCTTACTGCATCTGGTTGGGGAAGGTGAGGTGGAGCACCGTCTGGATACAGAAGGGCTCTGACGATCTCTTCCTGGAATTTAAGGAAGGATCCAGTCCGTCCTGAAGCTCTGTATAGCACATGAGCATTCAGCAAAGCCAATTGAAATAAATAAACAGACACTTTTTTGTACCAGCGTCTGGCCTTACGGGCAATTAGGTACGGCGCCAACAACTGGTCGTTGAGGTCCACCCCTCCCATATTAAGGTTGTATTCGTGGACACAGAGGGGTTTCTCCACAACACCAGTCGCCGTAGTAATTTGGGTCGTCGTGTCTGCATGAAGGGAGGTAAGAACGAAAACATTCTTATTGTCCCTCCACTTCATAGCGAGCAAATTATTATACTTCAAGCAGGCTCTCTCCCCCAGCCTAAGACGGGACTCTACAAGCCGCTGGGGAAAGCCCCGGCGATTAGGTCGCACGGTGCCACATGCTCCAATCTGATGATCAAACAAGTGACTAAAAAGTGGCACGCTCGTATAATAATTGTCCACGTACAAGTGGTACCCCTTTCCGAATAAGGGTGACACCAAGTCCCACACTATCTTGCCAGCGCTTCCTATGTAGTCAGGGCAGTTGATCGGCTCTACGTGACTATCTTTGCCCTCGTAAACCATAAATCTACATGTATAGCCTGTGGCCCTGTCACAGAGCTTATACATCTTGACCCCGTATCTGGCACGCTTGCTGGGAAGGTACTGTTTGAAGGACAAGCGGCCAGAAAACTTAATCAGGGACTCATCAACGCAGACAACTTGATGGGGGGTAAACAAGTCTGCAAAACGTTGGTTGAAGTGGTTTACGAGGGGCCGAATTTTGTAGAGCCGATCGTATGCAGGGTCTCCACGAGGACGACAGAGTTCATTGTCGTTGAAGTGCATGAACCGCAAAATCTGCTCGTATCGTGCCCTGGCCATGGAGGCAGAGAACACGGGCATATGGTGAATTGGGTCAGTGGACCAATATGACCGCAACTCACTCTTTTTGGTTATGCCCATGAGGAGGGAAAGGCCCAGAAAGATCTTAAATTCGGAGACCGTAATTGGTCTCCAATCTCTGGCAAGGGAGGACTGGGGAATAGTGGCGATGTGTTGACCAGCGTACAAATTGCTTTGGTCCACAATAGATCTATAGAGATCTTCGGTGAAAAACAGCGAATAAAAATCCAGTGGCGTAAAGTCAACTGTTTCCACCTGAATTCCGGGTTGGCCAGTGAAAGGGGGAAGTACGGGTGCTGCAGAAGTGGTGGGTTCCCAATTCGGATTGGCGAATGCAGCAGGAAGGGCACTATGGGCACGACGGGCCTGTGTTCGTCTTCTTGGTGGCAGCGGGACGCTACTTGTGCTTGCCACCTCGCCAGCTTGAACTGCACTTATGGGACTCGCCACGTCACCACGTGATACTGCAGTGCTGGATGTACGACCAGGGTGTACTAGGCCGCTGGTGCTTGCCAGTTCACCAGAAGGAGTAGCGGCACTAGTACCTCTCTGCTCCATACGAGAGCCCTGCGGTTCTTGCACTTCAAGGACAGAAGAAGTTCGGGGTCTGGTACGCCTGACCCTAGCAGGGACCACAACTCCGTCGTCAGAGCTATCTGTCATGGAGCCGCTGTCCTCTACAGGTTCGTATTCTGAGCCTGAACTTGACAGATGAGTGACTTCCTCTTCACTATCTGTCATACTCAGAATCCTGTAGGCCTCTTCACTAGTGTACCTTCGATTTGCCATTTTGGCCTCTAAATTTAGGGGTACACTAGTGAGACTCACAGGCAAAAAAGCTCCTGACTGTTAGCGACTGATTCAAAACGCTACCAAAAAACTGTTAGCGATCGCAGGGATCAGGCCTGACTCTGCGAACGCTGCAGTTATGTGTGCTTAGTGTTTTGTAAGTGACAGTTATCGATCGATACTGCACTTGGGTGGGCTGGGCTGGGCTGGGCCGAGGAGCAAAACGCAGGTGCTAGCAGGTATCTGGGCTGATCCCGCTAACACTGCGTTTCAGGGAACCCTAAACTGCTGGGGAGTATAGATCTGATCGGATCAGATATCGATCCGTTCAGATACTATAGCACTAAGGGAGGTGTATGCTGCGTGCGTGGGTTTTAGCGGTACTGGCGCTAACCTGACGCTGCCTGGGGCGACGCAGACCTTATCAGATCCTAAAAACTTAACTTATATCACCGCCGGGCAATTAGGGGGTTAAACCTT
Source organism: Aquarana catesbeiana (assembly GCF_042186555.1). NCBI lineage: Eukaryota > Metazoa > Chordata > Amphibia > Anura > Ranidae > Aquarana > Aquarana catesbeiana. The sequence continues at coordinate 437,381,053 of NC_133326.1, read as the reverse complement.
TATAAGGTAATAAACGGCGGGTGCCCTAAAACTATAATAAACTATAATAAACTGTAATAAACTACAAAAAACAAACTAGCTAACCAGCGTCACCCGTAACACTTATACGGTGATCGCTGGTGAAAGGGTTAACTAGGGGGCAATCAAGGGGTTAAAACCTTTAGCAGGTAGTATATGGGGGTCCCTGTCGCTATAAAACACTGACAGCGAACCTATATACTTACCTCCCTAACTAGCGTCACCTGTGTCACTAATACAGCGATCAGAAAAACGATCGCTTAGCGACACTGGCGACGGGGGGTAATCAAGGGGTTAACTTTTATTAGGGGGGGTTAGGGGGGTACCCTGGACCTAAAGGGGGGTACCCTAGACCTAAAGGGGGCTAACCTAACTGCCCTAACACTTGTAACTGACACAAACTGACACCAATGCAAAAAAAAACAAAACTGCTATTGGTGACAGAGTGACAGGGGGTACAGGGGGGTGATCGGGGGGTGACAGGGGGGTGAAATGTGTGCCTGCGTGTTCTACTGTAAGTGTAGTGTTGGTGCACTTACTTGGATGTCTTCTCTCCTCTGCGTCGGATCAAAAAGACCGACTCGAGGAGAGATGACATCACTTCCTTTCCCTCTGTTTACATTACAGAGGGAAAGGAAGCGTTTCCATTCGCTGGGAGCGATCGGGAGGGGGTGGCCAACAATGGATGGCCTCCCCCTCACCTCTCATCGCCCGCGAACGAGAGCCGACCGCCTATGGCACCGGGGGGGGGTCCGATCGGACCCCCCACCCGCGGGAGGCAGATCACGTACAGGTACGTGATTCTGCCTGCCCGTGCCATTCTGCCGCCGTATATATGCGTTAGGCGGTCGGCAAGTGGTTAAAAGTACTTATATTTTTTTTATTGTTTGACTCCACAGTTTTCTTCCATGCCACAGCAATGGCAGCCTGTGGCCTCCCAGTTCGCTGACCGTTGGGACTTTCCCAACTGTGTAGGGGCGATCGATGGGAAGCATGTTCACATTGTGCCACAACCCCATTCGGGGTCTTACTACTTTAATTATAAGGGGTTTAATAGTGTAGTATTGATGGCGGTGGTATCGGCACAATATGATTTTATGTACGTGGATGTGGGGAAGAACAGCAGGATGGAGGAGTCTTCGGCCAGACCAAGTTGTGCCAGCGCCTCCAGACTGGTTGCCTGGGATTGCCACCTAATGCCGAGAATGTTGAGAGACTCCCCTCTGTATTCATCGCAGATGAAGCCTTCGGTCTTGGCGAGCACCTCATGAGGCCGTTCCCCCAAAGGACCCTCACCCTGGAGAGGAGAGTATTTAACTACTAATTGGCCAGAGCGAGAAGAGTTGTGGAGAATGCCTTTGGGATTATGGCCAGCCATTTCCATTTGTTTCTCTCAGCCATCAATATAGCGGACTATAAAATAAATCATATCGTCATGTCTTGTTGTGTACTACATAATTTAAGAAGACATTCACAAACCTATATAACTTCTGTTGGGCCTAAGGCCGGACTTAGTGCAGAATCTGTACTCGCAGGCCTGGATACTTGGCCGTACTGGCTTGGGCCCCCAAACCGCCCCTCAAGTGCGGGACAGATATGTCAATTATTTTAATGGTAGGGGGGCCATTGCAATGCCAGAACATATTTAAACTTTAAAAACATTTTAAAAATGTATTTACGATAAAATCTCTTGTTTTTTATTCTTGTTAGCTTTTATTTTTGACTGTCTCCTAGGTTCTCCTAGTGCACTTGTAGTGCCAAGTGCATTTCCCTTTAGTAAATAAGGCCCTTTGTCAGTGTAAACACAAAATGAATTCCTAAACTGGTACTGAGTATTGAAAAAAGAAGCCAAATACATTGTTGTCGCTTAAAATTTTTAATGTGCGCACATTCAAACATGTACATTTTTGTAAAACGTCATTCCAATTTTTCTTTATTTTTCTTGTTTTTTTCTTTTTTACTCAATATAATTTTTTTTTGGGGTAACTATATAAAAAAATTGGGGGGTATTTTCTGCATAATTTGTGAAATAATTTTATTTTATAAAATTTTTTGGGTTAAAACAGGGTTTTTTCACACACAAAAAAAGACACAACTCTGGAACTTACAAAGTTCAACATGTAATAAAATGTGCTGGAGATGTAACCAATGTAAAAGCCAAATTTTGCAGATGCACACAAATTGGGAGTCCAAATGGGTAATGTCAACATGTGCTATCTCCCATCATGGGGGATCAATGGACGTGTCTTGTGGGTGCAATCCCTTCCTCTCACAAACTAGCATTATGAGGAAGGGGTTGCAAACACGTACATTGAGATCCCCTGATGGCAGATAGCACATGTTGACACACCGTGTGCATCTGCAAAATTTGGCTTTTACTATTATACAACTAGAACACCATAACAATGTTCACATTTCAAACTGAAATGAAGAACATGATTGATGTTTTAGGGAAAAAGTGATTATATTCTCCCCAAAACATCAATCATGTTCTTCATTTCCTGTTGCATGCTGTCCAGCCGATTTTTAAGGCTGTCTAGTTGATTGCGCATTGCATCAATGTGGCCATTCCAGACCATTATCTGCCCAATAAGTCTTTGTGCACTGTCTGTGCTAAATGGGTCCGCCGCTTGGCATTCCACAACCAGAACATCACCTAAAATTTGAGGAAAAATATGTATTTAGAAATATGCAGGCATAAATAGATTACCTTAAGCTGGGGTGTCAGACACTCACCTGGTGGGGTGCAAATCTCACCCACTTCCTCCACCTCTCCTTCCTCAAGATCCTTGGGTGGGCTTGGACTTCGGCTTGGGCTAATTACCCAATCGGACTGGTAAGTTTGGGGGGTCCTGGGATCCTCTGACTGTTGTCTGAGTCTTTTCTCCCCTTAAAAAATGTATACTTAGCACACTGATATTAGAGTACAGAAATAGGAATATGAAACCTTGCCTTAAAGTGGTGTACAATTGTCTGTTTGTGAAAAGATACAATTTTAAGACATGATTAAAATTCCCTTTTGACCAAACTGCAATACTTACCTTTTTTGGCCAAGTTTCACAGATGGAGACACCTCAAGTATCCCCTGGAGCCCCTGTGTGGATTACCCTAAAATAACATTTCTGGTGTCCCACAGTACACTAGTGCTCTTGAGTCCAGATGTGGAAACAGCTGCTGTGTCCTGTCCTTTCATTACACTGAATCATTTTTTCAAAGCATTCCAGTTTCAAACACATCTACACAACAATATCCTAAACTTCTTTTAATAAGACAAATTATCGAGACCAAAATGTAGGTAGAGCCCTGTACCATCGTATTTTTTGGCAAAAGAACGACATTTAGTTAGAATCATATGTATTTTCAAAAGAAGATATTTACGAACGATCGCAACGTTCAACAGTATAAGCGAAGAGCTTTTATGGATCAGCATTAGGGATGAGCTTCGCGTTCGAGTCGAATCCATGTTCGACTTGAACATCGTCTGTTCGATCGTTCGCCGAATTGCGAACGATATGGGCCGTTCGCGCCAATTCGCGTGGCGCGTCACGGCCCATAATTCACTGCGGCATCGCAGTGCATTGCTGGCTGATGATTGGCCAAGCATGCACTATGACCCACATGCTTGGTCAATCACAGTGCCTTCTGAACAGAGAGCCGTAATTGGCCAAAGCCAAGGAGGCTTTGGCCAATTATGGCTCAGGGGATTTAGTACACGCCCCACACTATATAAGGCTGCCTGCACAGCGGCCCTGTGTAGTGTGTGTTCCGGCTTTGAAAGAGATAGACAGAGAGACAGTATCATTTGATTTAAGTTAGATAGATTAGGCAGGACAGTCAGTGAGTTAGCTGCACTTACAGTGTATTGTGTATATATATGCATCCCAGGTGTTGTGTGTGTGTATATATATATATATATATATATATATATATATACACACTGTATTCAGTTTAGCTACATCCGTTCCTGTTATCTTCCTACTGACAGGCAGGCTTGTCTTGTTACAGTATTTACAGCTACCTGAAGAAAATTGCTGGTGTTCTTTTGATCCTATTAGTACCACAGTCAGGCAGCTAGACTATTTACAGTTAGTGTAGTGCGTCCTCCTCACAGTGTTCAGTTAAAGCTACAAGTTAGTTTAGTGTGACCTCTGCACAGTGTTCAGCTAAAACTACAAGTTAGTGTAGTGCGTCCTCCTCACAGTGTTCAGCTAAAGATACAAGTTAGTTTAGTGTGACCTCTGCACAGTGTTCAGCTAAAGCTACAAGTTAGGGTAGTGCATCCTCCTCACAGTGTTCAGCTAAAGCTACAAGTTAGTGTAGTGCATCCTCCTCACAGTGTTCAGCTAAAACTACAAGTTAGTGTAGTGTGACCTCTGCACAGTGTTCAGTTAAAGCTACAATTTAGTGTAGTGCGTCCTCCTCACAGTGTTCAGCTAAAACTACAAGTTAGTGTAGTGCGACCTCTGCACAGTGTTCAGCTAAAGCTACAAGTTAGTGTAGTGTGTCCTCTGAACAGTGTTCAGCTAAAGCTACAAGTTGTCACGTACCTGATCGGAGTCTGAAGTGACGAGGTCGGCCTCCCTTGTATCTCCAACCCGGGTCCCGCTGAGAGTGGGAACAGAGTGACCCCAAGGAAAGGAGGAACACGAGTGCCTGTAGAAGTAACCCAGGAATCTTGAGGCAGATGATGCGACTTTAGGTAGGCAGGAAGTCGCAGCAGATCGCAGGAGCCGAGATGCAGGAACTTGACAGGCAGCTTGGAGCCAAACAGGAGACAGGAACGGAGTCACAGGAATAGCCGGGTTCGGAAGCAGGCGGACAGCAAGGTACCAAATCATCAGGCAGAAGCAGAGTCAACGTAGGAAGCCGAAGTCAGGAACCAGTGAATCAGGATATGGGAGAGTCCAGAGACAAGGTCAGGGGAGCCAAGGTTCAGCAACAGATATCAAGCAGGCAGGTAACACAGGATACAGATACAGGAACAGCTGAAGATCAGTCAGCACCTGTCACAGTCAGTGTATCCTTTAAATAGGCCGTCTGGCGCCAAAGGGCCGCGCGGACGCGCTCCCGCGGGTGCGCCCATTCCTTTGCGCACGCGCATTGGCACGTCTGCGATCCGAAGCGACCTTCCCGAACGCATGCGTGCGTAAAGAGTCCTTTACGAATGAGTGTACCCGCGAGTGAACCCGGGACGTAACAGTTCTCTTACATTGCCCCCTCCTTACGGGCAGCCTCCGGATGCCCCTCAGGGGCTTCTTTTCTGAATGGTGCTGAAAAAATGCTCGTACTTTTTGCGGGGCATGTACGTTAGAAGCTGGTTCCCAGGAATTGTCTTCAGGGCCGTAGCCCTTCCATTTAATCAGAAACTGTGTTAGGCCATTCCTGGTTCTGCAGTCGAGAACGGCTTCTACCTCAAATTCTTCACTGCCCTCAACGAGCAATGGAGGAGGATTTTCTGGATCCCGGTTAGAAAAGGGATTGGGTACTGATGTCTTCAACAAAGAAATATGAAAAACAGGGTGAATTTTGAGATTCTTTGGTAGGATAAGTTCAAAAGCCACAGAGTTGATCCTCCTTTTTACAGCAAAGGGCCCCAGGTATTTTGGACCAAGTTTCTTGGAGGGACACTTCAGTTTTAAATTAGCAGTGGATAGCCAGACCTTGTCTCCTGGATTCAGATTTAAGTTACCCCTCCTTTTCCTGTCAAAAAATCTTTTGTTATTGGCCTGGGCCTTAGAGATGGTGTCCTGAAGCACTTTATTATTGGAGATGAACCAACTCAGTCTGTCTTGAACAGCAGGCACAGCAGAATCCACGGGTAATTCAGGCAAAAAGGAAGGGTGATATCCATAATTGGCGAAAAAGGGGGTTTGCTTGGTAGCAGAGTGGATGGAATTATTGTATGCAAATTCCGCTAGTGGAGGCAGAGGTGACCAATCGTCCTGTGAAAAAGAGGAGAAGCAACGCAAATATTGCTCCAGCGTCTGGTTGGTTCTCTCCGTCTGTCCATTAGTTTGAGGATGGTAGGCAGAGGACAGACGGAGCTCGATGTTCAAGACTTCACAGAGAGATCTCCAGAATCTGGACGTGAACTGTACCCCTCGATCAGAAGTGATATTATCGGGAATACCATGTAGTCTCACTATCTCTCGGATAAATATGGAAGCAGTCTCAGCGGCAGACGGGGTTCCTTGCATGGGTAAAAAGTGTGCCATCTTAGTCAAGCGATCAACCACGACAAATATGGTGGTAAAGTCTTCAGACGGGGGAAGTTCCACAATGAAATCCATGGATATCATGCTCCATGGTTTCTTAGGCACAGGAAGACATTCTAATAGGCCCCAAGTCTTGGCTCGGTCAGTCTTATTGCGTTGACAGGTCACACAGGATTTGACGTATCTTTTACAGTCTTGAATCAAGTCTGGCCACCAGAAAGAACGGGAAATTAGGTTGATACTCTTGTGAATCCCAAAATGGCCTGCCAAAGGATGATCGTGGCAACGCTTGAGGACAGAAACCCTGAACTGCTCCGGGACAAAGACCTGTTCCTTATGGTAATACAGCCCGTCTTTGAGTTGAAGAGATAAATCTTGGGAAGGGGGATGCTCCAACAGCTCAGCTCTTATTTGGGAAGTCAGATTGGTTTGGAGAAGAAGAAAGTTCTTGGCAGGTAAAATGGTGTCTGCTTCGGAAGGATGAACAGGGTCATGGAACATGCGTGACAGCGCGTCTGGTTTCCCATTCTTAGAACCAGGGCGGAAGGTTATGTGGAATGTGAAACGGGAAAAGAACAATGCCCATCTTGCCTGCCGAGGTCTGAGTCGTTTAGCTGTTCTCAAATACTCAAGATTCTTATGGTCAGTGAAAATGAGTATAGGGTGTAAGGCTCCTTCTAACAGATAGCGCCATTCCTCGAGGGCAGCTTTAATGGCCAACAGTTCCCGGTCCCCTACATCATAATTCTTCTCAGAGGGATTCAATTTCTTGGAGAAGAATGCCACAGGATGGAGTAAGGACTTGGGGCCCTGTCGCTGCGACAATATGGCCCCCACTGCGATTTCAGAGGCGTCCACCTCCAGAATATAGGGCAAGGAAGGGTCAGGATGCTTTAAGATGGGAGCTGAGGTGAACAAGGCTTTCAACTGCTCAAAAGATGTTTGTGCTTCAGTACTCCACCGGAAGGGAACATGCTGTTTGGTCAAAAGGGTGATAGCAGAAATAATACCAGAAAAGTTCTTAATAAATTTCCTGTAGAAATTAGCGAATCCCACAAACCTTTGTACCGCCTTTCGATCTGTAGGAGCTGGCCAATCCAAAATAGCAGCGACTTTCTGGGGATCCATGGAGATCCCATCAGCGGAGATGACAAGTCCCAGGAATTGAATTGTATGTTTTTCAAAGTCGCATTTTTCAGCCTTGACATAGAGATGATGTTCACGAAGTTTACTCAAAACTTTTTTCACATGGGTACGGTGGATCTCGATTGAGTCAGAGAAGATAAGAATATCATCGAGATAGACAATGAGAAACAGGTCAAGAAAGTCCCGAAAAACATCATTTACCAGATGCTGAAAGGTGGCTGGGGCGTTGCAGAGACCGAAGGGCATAACTAGGTATTCAAAATGCCCAAAGCGTGACCTGAAGGCAGTCTTCCATTCATCCCCCTTTCGGATTCGCACCAAATTGTAGGCACCTCTTAGATCTAGCTTGGAAAAAACTCGTGCTCCACGCAGTCTCTGAAATAACTCGGGAATTAAGGGAAGTGGGTACCGGTTCTTGATAGTTATTTTATTAAGATCACGATAGTCAATACAGGGCCTCAGGGAGTGATCTTTTTTCTCCACAAAAAAGATACCAGCTCCTGCTGGGGAGGAAGAGGCTCGAATAAACCCTTTTTCTAGGCTTTCATCAATGTATTTGCGTAAGGCCTCTAGTTCAGGTTCCGAGAGAGGGTAAATTCGGCCGAAGGGAATTTCCGCCCCTGGTAGGAGTTCAATGGGACAATCGTAAGTCCGGTGGGGAGGTAAGCTCTCTGCACTCTTTTTATTAAATACGTCCAAGAATTCATGATAGACTGTGGGTACTAATTCCAGGGTTTCAGGGTCCGAGTGGATGCTGAGGAGAGGAGCAGAATTAACAAACTTTTTTGGGTAACAATGTTTCTGACAATAATTAGAGGAAAATGAGATATCTCCGGTAAGCCAGTCAATATGAGGGTTATGGGCCCTTAACCAGGGTAGCCCCAGGATAACAGGAAACATGGGGGACGTTATGACGTCCAAACGGAGCAGCTCCTGATGTTCCGAAGAGACTTGGCAAAGAATGGGTACAGTCTCTTGTGTAACAGGCCCAGACTTGAGACCAGAGCCATCTGCCAGATGCACAGTAAATTCCTGCCTCTTGGTACATACAGGAAGTTGATGTAAGGAGACAAAGGCTGAGTCCACAAAACAACTGCAAGCTCCAGAGTCTATAATTGCGGTTACAGAAATAGTCCTCCCTGGCAAATGAAACTGGAGCGAAAGAGGGAGGTGTAGCAGCTCCCTCCCAGGAAGATGCAACATGTAAGGGGGCGTAGAAGTGGGCTTGGCAGGTCTTATGGGGCAAGCTTGGATGAAATGGCCCGCTCCTCCGCAGTAAAAACATAGTCCGTCATGTACTCGCTGGAGGCGTTCAGAGGAAGATAGTGGTGGTCTTGAAAAGCTTCTGCGGGGAAGCTCAGGAGGCTCCTTATTCTTGGAGTGACCCTTAGGTAATCTGGACGTGATTGTGGAGACAGGAGCAAAACTTCTTGAGAGAGACGCTGGCTTGGTACTAGCTTTCTCAGATTGCCTTTCACGCAATCGACGGTCAATTTGGATAACAAGATGGATCAGATCTTCCAGGGATGAGGGCACTCCTGTTCGGGCAAGTTCGTCTTTTAATTGGTCAGAGAGTCCAAGACGAAATTGATGATGTAAAGCGGCTTTATTCCACTGCGTATCTAAACTCCAGACACGGAAATCTGTTACATAGTCCTCCACGGATCTCAAGCCTTGTTGGAGTTTTCCCAGTGTAAATTCAGCAGTCTGTTGGAGGAAAGGGTCAGCATACAGCTGGGACATGGCTGAAAAGAAGTAGTCAGCGGTAGACAAGGCCGGATCATGGTGTTCTCTAAGATGATGAGCCCAGGAGAGTGGTTCATTTCGTAGGAGTGTAATGATAAATCCCACTTTAATATGCTCGGATGAGAAGGTTCGTGGTAACAAGGAAAAATAAAGTTCACAGGCATTTTGAAAAGTGCGAAACAATTTGCGATCCCCTGAAAAATGCTCTGGCAAAGGTACTCTAGGTTCAGGAGGCAGAGAGGTTTCGTTGAGCAGGCAGAAGTCAGTCTGTACAGACGTATTTACAAGTGCAAGGAGAGTAGCTGCAGATGAGACACCAAGCAGATTCAGTAGACGATCTTGCATCTGGCCCAAGTCTTCTTGGAGATTTCGTACGGTATGGGCTAGTGCAGAAATTGCCCGGCAAATGTCCATAACAGGTGAGGCCTCCCTTTCAGACTCCATTGCTGGCTGACTGATACTGTCACGTACCTGATCGGAGTCTGAAGTGACGAGGTCGGCCTCCCTTGTATCTCCAACCCGGGTCCCGCTGAGAGTGGGAACAGAGGGACCCCAAGGAAAGGAGGAACACGAGTGCCTGTAGAAGTAACCCAGGAATCTTGAGGCAGATGATGCGACTTTAGGTAGGCAGGAAGTCGCAGCAGATCGCAGGAGCCGAGATGCAGGAACTTGACAGGCAGCTTGGAGCCAAACAGGAGACAGGAACGGAGTCACAGGAATAGCCGGGTTCGGAAGCAGGCGGACAGCAAGGTACCAAATCATCAGGCAGAAGCAGAGTCAACGTAGGAAGCCGAAGTCAGGAACCAGTGAATCAGGATATGGGAGAGTCCAGAGACAAGGTCAGGGGAGCCAAGGTTCAGCAACAGATATCAAGCAGGCAGGTAACACAGGATACAAATACAGGAACAGCTGAAGATCAGTCAGCACCTGTCACAGTCAGTGTGTCCTTTAAATAGGCCGTCTGGCGCCAAAGGGCCGCGCGGACGCGCTCCCGCGGGTGCGCCCATTCCTTTGCGCACGCGCATTGGCACGTCTGCGATCCGAAGCGACCTTCCCGAACGCATGCGTGCGTAAAGAGTCCTTTACGAATGAGTGTACCCGCGAGTGAACCCGGGACGTAACAGTTCTCTTACACAAGTTAGTGTAGTGCGTCCTCCTCAGTGTTCAGCTAAAACTACAAGTTAGTGTAGTGCGAGCTCTGCACAGTGTTCAGCTAAAGCTACCTGTAGAAGGTTGGTGGTGTTTTCCTGATCCTATCACTACCGCAGGCAGCTAAATAAGCTACAAGTTATTTTTTTGCGAGCTCTGCACAGTGTTCAGCTAAAGCTACCTGTAGAAGGTTGGTGGTGTTTTCCTGAGCCTATCACTATCGCAGGCAGCTAAATAAGCTACAAGTTAGTTTTTTGCGAGCTCTGCACAGTGTTCACCTAAAGCTACCTGTAGAAGGTTGGTGGTGTTTTCCTGATCCTATCACTACCGCAGGCAGCTAAATAAGCTACAAGTTAGTTTTTTGCGAGCTCTGCACAGTGTTCACCTAAAGCTACCTATAGAAGGTTGGTGGTGTTTTCCTGATCCTATCACTACCGCAGGCAGCTAAATAAGCTACAAGTTAGTGTAGTGCGTCCTCCTCACAGTGTTCAGCTAAAACTACAAGTTAGTGTAGTGTGACCTCTGCACAGTGTTCAGTTAAAGCTACAATTTAGTGTAGTGCGTCCTCCTCACAGTGTTCAGCTAAAACTACAAGTTAGTGTAGTGCGACCTCTGCACAGTGTTCAGCTAAAGCTACAAGTTAGTGTAGTGTGTCCTCTGAACAGTGTTCAGCTAAAGCTACAAGTTAGTGTAGTGCGTCCTCCTCAGTGTTCAGCTAAAACTACAAGTTAGTGTAGGGCGAGCTCTACACAGTGTTCAGCTAAAGCTACCTGTAGAAGGTTGGTGGTGTTTTCCTGATCCTATCACTACCGCAGGCAGCTAAATAAGCTACAAGTTAGTTTTTTGCGAGCTCTGCACAGTGTTCACCTAAAGCTACCTATAGAAGGTTGGTGGTGTTTTCCTGATCCTATCACTACCGCAGGCAGCTAAATAAGCTACAAGTTAGTTTTTTGCGAGCTCTGCACAGTGTTCACCTAAAGCTACCTGTAGAAGGTTGGTGGTGTTTTCCTGATCCTGTCACTACCGCAGGCAGCTAAATAAGCTACAAGTTAGTTTTTTGCGAGCTCTGCACAGTGTTCACCTAAAGCTACCTATAGACGGTTGGTGGTGTTTTCCTGATCCTATCACTACCGCAGGCAGCTAAATAAGCTACAAGTTAGTGTAGTGCGTCCTCCTCACAGTGTTCAGCTAAAACTACAAGTTAGTGTAGTGCACAGTGTTCAGCTAAAGCTACAAGTTAGGGTAGTGCATCCTCCTCACAGTGTTCAGCTAAAGCTACAAGTTAGTGTAGTGCGTCCTCCTCACAGTGTTCAGCTAAAACTACAAGTTAGTGTAGTGCGACCTCTGCACAGTGTTCAGCTAAAGCTACAAGCTAGTGTAGTGCGTCCGCTGAACAGTGTTCAGCTAAAACTACAAGTTAGTGTAGTGCGACCTCTGCACAGTGTTCAGCTAAAGCTAAAAGTTAGTGTAGTGCGTCCTCTGAACAGTGTTCAGCTAAAACTACAAGTTAGTGTAGTGCGACCTCTGCACAGTGTTCAGCTAAAGCTACAAGTTAGTGTAGTGCGTCCTCCTCACAGTGTTCAGCTAAAACTACAAGTTAGTGTAGTGCGACCTCTGCACAGTGTTCAGCTAAAGCTACAAGTTAGTGTAGTGTGTCCTCCTCACAGTGTTCAGCTAAAACTACAAATTAGTGTAGTGCGAGCTCTGCACAGTATTCAGCTAAAGCTACCTGTAGAAGGTTGGTGGTGTTTTCCTGATCCTATCACTACCGCAGGCAGCTAAATAAGCTACAAGTTAGTTTTTTGCAAGCTCTGCACAGTGTTCATCTAAAGCTACCTGCAGAAGGTTGGTGGTGTTTTCCTGATCCTATCACTACCACAGGCAGCTAAATAAGCTACAAGTTAGTTTTTTGCGAGCTCTGCACAGTGTTCACCTAAAGCTACCTGTAGAAGGTTGGTGGTGTTTTCCTGATCCTATCACTACCGCAGGCAGCTAAATAAGCTACAAGTTAGTTTTTTGCGAGCTCTGCACAGTGTTCACCTAAAACTACAAGTTAGTGTAGTGCGAGCTCTGCACAGTGTTCAGCTAAAGCTACCTGTAGAAGGTTGGTGGTGTTTTCCTGATTCTATCGCTACCGCAGGCAGCTAAATAAGCTACAAGTTAGTTTTTTGCGAGCTCTGCACAGTGTTCAGCTAAAGCTAAAGCTACTTGTAGAAGGTTGGTGGTGTTTTCCTGATCCTATCACTACCGCAGGCAGCTAAATAAGCTACAAGTTAGTTTTTTGCGAGCTCTGCACAGTGTTCACCTAAAGCTACCTGTAGAAGGTTGGTGGTGTTTTCCTGATCCTATCACTACCACAGGCAGCTAAATAAGCTACAAGTTATTTTTTTGCGAGCTCTGCACAGTGTTCAGCTAAAGCTACCTGTAGAAGGTTGGTGGTGTTTTCCTGATCCTATCACTACCGCAGGCAGCTAAATAAGCTACAAGTTAGTTTTTTGCGAGCTCTGCACAGTGTTCAGCTAAAGCTCCCTGTAGAAGGTTGGTGGTGTTCTCATACTACAGGCAGGCAGTTAATTTTGCTAGCTGCAGTATCAATATATATATATATATATATATATATATATATATATATATATATATATATATATATTTACATAGTAGGTGAGGTTGAAAAAAGACACAAGTCCATCAAGTCCAACCTATGTGTGTGATTATGTGTCAGTATTACATTATTTATCCCTGTATGTTGCGGTCATTCAGGTGCTTATCTAATAGTTTCTTGAAGCTATCAATGCTCCCCGCTGAGACCACCACCTGTGGAAGGGAATTCCACATCCTTGCCGCTCTTACAGTAAAGAACTCTCTACGTAGTTTAAGGTTAAACCTCTTTTCTTCTAATTTTAATGAGTGGCCATGAGTCTTGTTAAACTCCCTTCTGCGAAAAAGTTTTATCCCTATTGTGGGGTCACCAGTACGGTATTTGTAAATTGAAATCATATCCCCTCTCAAGCGTCTCTTCTCCAGAGAGAATAAGTTCAGTGCTCGCAACCTTTCCTCATAACTAAGATCCTCCAGATCCTTTATTAGCTTTGTTGCCCTTCTTTGTACTCGCTCCATTTCCAGTACATCCTTCCTGAGGACTGGTGCCCAGAACTGGACAGCATACTCCAGGTGTGGCCGGACCAGAGCCATGTAGAGTGGGAGAATTATCGTTTTATCTCTGGAGTTGATCCCCCTTTTAATGCATGCCAATATTCTGTTTGCTTTGTTAGCAGCAGCTTGGCATTGCATGCCATTGCTGAGCCTATCATCTACTAGGACCCCCAGGTCCTTTTCCATCCTAGATTCCCCCAGAGGTTCTCCCCCAGTGTATAGATTGCATTCATATTTTTGCCACCCAAATGCATTATTTTACATTTTTCTACATTGAACCTCATTTGCCATGTAGTCGCCCACCCCATTAATTTGGTCAGGTCTTTTTGCAAGGTTTCCACATCCTGCAGAGAAGTTATTGCCCTGCTTAGCTTAGTATCGTCTGCAAATACAGAGATTGAACTGTTTATCCCATCCTTCAGATCATTTATGAACAAATTAAATAGGATTGGTCCCAGCACATAACCCTGGGGAACCCCACTACCCACCCCTGACCATTCTGAGTACTCCCCATTTATCACCACCCTCTGAACTCGCCCTTGTAGCCAGTTTTCAATCCATGTACTCACCCTATGGTCCATGCCAACGGACCTTATTTTGTACAGTAAACGTTTATGGGGAACTGTGTCAAATGCTTTTGCAAAATCCAGATACACCACATCTACGGGCCTTCCTTTATCTAGGTGGCAACTCCCCTCCTCGTAGAAGGTTAATAGATTGGTTTGGCAAGAACGATTCTTCATGAATCCATGCTGATTACTGCTAATGATACCGTTCATATTACTAAAATCTTGTATATAGTCCCTTATCATCCCCTCCAAGAGTTTACATACTATTGATGTTAGGCTAACTGGTCTGTAATTCCCAGGGATGTATTTTGGGCCCCTTTTAAATATTGGTGCTACATTGGCTTTTCTCCAATCAGCTGGTACCATTCCAGTCAGAGATATATCCAGGGATATATATATCCCAGCTTAGTGCAGCTACAGGCTATTAGTATGTCTGGAAAGCCAACAAGGAGAGGCAGACAGTCACATAGTCACAAGCCAATAAAAGAGGGCAAGCAGGCTCTGTGTCTAGAGGCAACAGTGCTGGTCGTGGAGACGGTGCATCCTCATCAGCACGTGGCCGTGGGACACGCTTGGCCTTTTTTTTGGCAGCTGGCCGTGTTGAGCCGCAACATTCGGAAGACTTGGTTGAGTGGATGACCAAGCCGTCCTCATCCTCCTCATCCTCTCTCACCCATGCTCAGGGTACTTTGTCTGGCAAAGCAGCTGCCAAAGCGGCCTCTTCCCTCGGCTCAATGGCATCAGTGACTCTTTCCCTAGCCCCACCATGTCCTCCTGAAGAGTTCCTCGAACTGTTTGACCACAGTGTTGGGTACATGCTCCAGGATGATGCCCAGCGTTTTGAAGGCTTTGATGATGATACTGAGCTAGATGAAGGCAGTAACGTGAGCACGGACAGAGGGGGTGCCCAAGAAGGACAGCAATCTGGCAGTCATGCTCCCCCTGCTGCAGCATACTGCCAGGTTTGCTCCAGTGATGAGGAGGGAGGGGTCACTGACTCAACGTGGGTGCCTGATAGGAGGGAGGAGGAGGAGGCACATCACCAACAAGGCAGGATGCCCTCCAGGGGCCAGCCTAAGGGCAGCACACTGACTGCATCACACCCCAAAGCTCCGCATGTGCAGGGCGCTGCTGTCTCTGTGCGTTATTCCAAAAGTTCTTTGGTGTGGGCCTTTTTTGAGACGAGTGCATCAGATCGCACCGCTGCTATTTGCAACATATGTCTCAAGCGTATCTCGCGTGGCCAAAACATCTCCCACTTGGGCACCACATGCTTGACCAGACATATGTTGACCTGCCATGCAGTTCGTTGGCAAGCGTATCTAAAAGACCCACAACAAAGAGGACCTCTCCTTGCTCCTCATCAGCTGAGATCTCCAAACCCACTATACCTTCAGTCCTCTCTGAGACCTGCACTGAGAGGAATGAAGGTGTAGAATTAGGTGTGTCACAGCCAAGTACTTGTGGGCAATCTGCTTTCGGTACACCGACGTCAGATTGTACCAGGCAAATTTCCCTGCCCCAGCTGCTGCACCGCCGAAAGAAGTTGGCTCCCAGCCATCCACATGCCCAGCGGTTGAATGCTAGCTTGGCAAAATTGCTAGCACTTCAACTGCTGCCTTTTCAGTTGGTAAACTCTGCCCCCTTACGTGAGTTTGTGGAATGTGCGGTTCCTCAGTGGCAGGTAACCAAACGCCACTTTTTCTCACGGAAGGCGATTCCGGCTCTCTACCGGCATGTGGAAGGCAATGTCCATGCCTCGCTGGACAGGGCGGTCAGCGGTAGGGTGCATATTACCGCTGACTCATGGTCCAGCAGGCATGGACAGGGACGTTACCTAAGTTTCACCGTGCAATTTGGTGACTCTGCTGGCAGCTGGGAAGGATGCAGGACAAGGTGCAGTAGTGTTGGAAGTTGTTCCACCACCACGCCTCCAAAATGCCACTACTAATGATTGTGACAAACCTCTCTCCTCCACCCCCTCCTCTTCTTCTTCCTCCATGGCCTCTTCCTGTGCTTTGTCCTCGGAACCAGCGGTGCTCCGTAGCCGTTCAAGGGGCTACGCAAGTATGCAGGCCAAAAGATGCCATGCAGGGCTTGAGCTGGTGTGCTTGGGGGACAGGAGCCACACTGGGGCAGAGGTTCTGTCAGCTCTGCAGGGGCAGGTTCAGAGGTGGTTGACGCCATGCCAACTTAAGGCAGGAATGGTGGTTTGCGACAATGGCACCAACCTCCTCTCTGCCCTCCGACAGGGACAAATGACCCATGTGCCCTGTTTGGCTCACGTCCTTAACTTGGTGGTGCAGCGGTTCTTGGGCAGGTACCCGGGCTTACAGGATGTCCTGAGACAGACCAGGAAAGTCTGTGTGCATTTCCGCCGCTCATATAATGCCAGTGCTCGGCTGGCAGACCTCCAAAAGGAGTTTAACCTGCCCAAGAACCGCCTAATCAGTGACATGCCCACCAGGTGGAACTCAACGTTGGCCATGCTGCAGGGGCTGCACATGTAGCAGAGGGCCATCAATGAGTACCTGTGCGACTATGGCACCAGGACAGGGTCATTGGAGCTTGTTTTTTTTTCCCCACGCCAGTGGGCCATGATCAGGGATGCATGCACTGTCCTGTCACCATTTGAGGAGGCCATGAGGATGGTGAGCAATGACAGTGCATGCATCAGTGACACTGTCCCCCTTGTCCACCTGTTGAAGCATACGCTGCGTGGAATAATGGACAGGGCATTTGAGGCAGAACAGAGGCAGGAAGAGGAGGACTTCCTTAGCTCTCAAGGCCCCCTTTATCCAGACAGTGTTCCTGCGTGCCCATCGATCACACAGGAACAGGAAGAGGACGAGGAGGATTGTGTCAGCATGGAGGTGGAGCCTGGAACTCAGCATCAGCAGCAGTCTTTAAGAGATCAGTCCCAAGAAACACATGGACTTGTACGTGGCTGGGAGGAGGTGGCTGCGGACCATGTCGTCCTTAGTGACCCAGAGGACTCCGGACCGAATGCCTCAGCAAACCTACGCTGCATGGCCTCCCTGATCCTGCAAAGCCTGCGTAAGGATCCTCGTATTCGTGGTATCAAGGAGAAGGACCAATACTGGCTGGCAACCCTCCTTGATCCACGTTACAAGGGTAAGGTGGCGGACCTTATCTTGCCGTCGCAGAGGGAGCAGAGGATGAAACATCTTCGGGAGGCCTTACAGAAAGGTCTGTGCAACGCGTTCCCAGAGACTGGGAGGTTACAAACTCCTATTTCTGGACAACGTGTTGCTGAGGCTTCGGTCAGTCACAGAAGGAGCGGTGGAGAAGGTGGCCGTCTGACCGATGCGTTCAGACAGTTTTTTAGTCCGCAGCCCCAAGGTATGATCGGTTCCAGCAACCATCGCCAGCATCTGTTTTACATGGTGCAGGAATACCTAGGGGCAAGATCTGACTTGGACACCTTTCCCACCGAAAATTCTCTGGGTTACTGGGTCTTGAGGATGGATCACTGGCCAGAGCTTGCACAGTATGCAATTGAGCTACTGGCCTGTCTTGCATCCAGCGTTCTTTCGGAACGCACATTCAATGCTGCTGGAGGCATTGTAACTGATCACAAGGTGTGTCTGTCCACCGACTCGGTTGATCGACTGACCTTCATAAAAATGAATCAGTCTTGGATCACCACCAGCTACCAAGCACCTGATGCTGATGTAACCAAATCATTTTTTGAAATCTCAGATCCCTTCAAAGACTGCCTATGCTGATGCTGAGTGACTATACTAAATAATTATCCTCTTCCTCCTCAATGATCACGCTGATAGCTTGTAAGAACATTTTTGGTTCTGGATGCCGCCACCAGTGCCTAAGGCCCAATTTTTCAGCCCCTGTTTAACAGGGGCATGTAATTACAATTTTTGATGCAATACTTTGCAGCAGGGCTCGTTCCTGCGTTCCAACTAGAGTATCTGTGAGGGGTTGCAGTGTTGTGGCACCAGCACCAGTGCCTAAGGCCCAATTTTTCAGCCCCTGTTCAACAGGGGCATGTAATTATAATTCTTGATCTAATATTTCACAGCAGGGCCCTGTGAGGGCTTACAGTGTTGTGGCAACAACAACACCTAAGGCCCCAATTTCTGCAGAGTATATAGGGCAGGCCCCTACTTTTAAACATCCAACTTACAAACGACTCCTACTTGCAAATGAAGGGGACAACAGGAAGTGAGATGAAATCCACCCCTAGGAAGGGAAATTCTCTCCTGTAAGAGTTAATATGGGAAAAACATTTCTCCTTTCCACTGATGCTTTATCACCAATCCTTGTTTCACAAAAAACCCCAAATTTTCAAAAAACATTTGTCATTGGGACAAAAAGTGAGGTGAAATCTTCTGAAGAGGAGCACAGACAGCAAAACAAATGTCACAGGGGTGATAACCCTTCCCTATGTTTTCCAAAAAGCTTAAAATAGATTTTTTGGCTGGAGCTAAACACGTTAAAAATGTACCAGTTCAAAATTACAGATTCTACTTAACAACAAACCTACAGTCCCTGTCTTGTTTGCACCGCCTGTATACTGCTGTTCAGAGTGCAGAGCCTGTATACTGCTGTTTCCTTTTTTAATTTGGGTGCGGGGTTCCCCTTAATGTCCATACAAGACCCAAATGGACTGGGGGGTACCCATACCTTTGTCTCACTGATTTTCATCCATATTGCCAGGACCCGACATTACATTAACCACTTCAGCCCCGGAAGGATTTACCCCCTTCCTGACCAGAGCACTTTTTACAATTTGGCACTGCGTCGCTTTAACTGCTAATTGCGCGGTCATGCAATGCTGTACCCAAACGAAATTTGCGTCCTTTTCTTCCCACAAATAGAGCTTTCTTTTGATGTTATTTGATCACCTCTGCGGTTTTTATTTTTTGCGCTATAAATGGAAAAAGACCGAAAATTTTGAAAAAAAATGACATTTTCTACTTTTTGTTATAAAAAAATCCAATAAACTCAATTTTAGTCATACATTTAGGCCAAAATGTATTCGGCCACATGTCTTTGGTAAAAAAAATGTCAATAAGCGTATGTTTATTGGTTTGCGCAAAAGTTATAGCGTCTACAAACTAGGGTACATTTTCTGTAATTTACACAGCTTTTAGTTTATGACTGCCTATGTCATTTCTTGAGGTGCTAAAATGGCAGGGCAGTACAACCCCCCCCCCCAAATGACCCCATTTTGGAAAGTAGACACCCCAAGGAAATTGCTAAGAGGAATGTTGAGCCCAATGAATATTAATTTTTTTTGTCCCAAGTGATTGAATAATGACAAAAAAAAAAAAAAATTACAAAAAGTTGTCACTAAATGATATATTGCTCACACAGGCCATGGGCATATGTGGAATTGCACCCCAAAATACATTCAGCTGCTTCTGAGTACGGGGATACCACATGTGTGGGACTTTTTGGGAGCTTAGCCGCTACGGGGCCCCGAAAACCAATCACCGCCTTCAGGATTTCTAAGAGCGTAAATTTTTGATTTCACTCCTCACTACCTATCACAGTTTTGAAGGCAATAAAATGCCCAGATGGCAGAAAACCAAATGACCCCATTTTGAAAAGTAGACACCCCAAGCTATTTGCTGAGAGGCATGTTGAGTCCATGGAATATTTTATATTTTGACACAAGTTGCGGGAAAGTGACACATTTTTTTTTTTTGGAACAAAGTTGTCACTAAATGATATATTGCTCACACAGGCCATGGGCATATGTGGAATTGCACCCCAAAATACATTTAGCTGCTTCTCCTGAGTATGGGGATACCACATGTGTGGGACTTTTTGGGAGCCTAACCGCGTACGGGGCCCCGAAAACCTATCACCGTCTTCAGGATTTCTAAGGGTGTAAATTTTTGATTTCACTCTTCACTGCCTATCACAGTTTCGGAGGCCATGGAATGCCCAGGTGGCACAAAACCCCCCCAAATGACTCCGTTTTGGAAAGTAGACACCCCAAGCTATTTGCTGAGAGGCATGGTGAGTATTTTGCAGCTCTCATTTGTTTTTGAAAATGAAGACAGACAAGAAAAAAATGTTTTTTTTTCTTTTTTCAATTTTCAAAACTTTGTGACAAAAAGTGAGGTCTGCAAAATACTCACTATACCTCTCAGCAAATAGCTTGGGGTGTCTACTTTCCAAAATAGGGTCATTTGGGGGGGGGTTGTGCCACCTGGGCATTCCATGGCCTCCGAAACTGTGATAGGCAGTGAAGAGTGAAATCAAAAATTTACGCCCTTAGAAAGCCTGAAGGCAGTGCTTGTTTTTCGGGGTCCCGTGCGCGGCTAGGCTCCCAAAAAGTCTCACACATGTGGTATCCCCGTACTCAGGAGAAGCAACAGAATGTATTTTGGGGTGTAATTTCACATATTCCCATGGCATGTTTGAGCAATATATCATTTAGTGACAACTTTGTGCAAAAAAAAAAAAAAATTGTCTTTTTCCCGCAACTTGTCACAATATAAAATATTCCATGGACTCGACATACCTCTCAGCAAATAGCTTGGGGTGTCTACTTTCCAAAATGGGGTCATTTGGGGGGTTTGAACTGTCCTGGCATTTTATGCACAACATTTAGAAGCTTATGTCACACATTACCCACTCTTCTAACCACTTGAAGACAAAGCCCTTTCTGACACTTTTTGTTTACATGAAAAAATGATTTCTTTTTGCAAGAAAATTACTTTGAACCCCCAAACATTATATATTTTTTAAAGCAAATGCCCTACAGATTAAAATGGTGGGTGTTTCATTTTTTTTTCACACAGCATTTGCGCAGCGATTTTTCAAACGCATTTTTTGGGGAAAAAACACACTTTTTAAAATTTTAATGCACTAAAACACACTATATTGCCCAAATGTTTGATGAAATAAAAAAGATGATCTTAGGTCGAGTACATGGATACCAAACATGACATGCTTTAAAATTGCGCACAAACGTGCAGTGGCAACAAAATAAATACATTTTTAAAAGCCTTTAAAAGCCTTTACAGGTTACCACTTTAGATTTACAGAGGAGGTCTACTGCTAAAATTACTACCCTCGATCTGACCTTTGCGGTGATACCTCACATGCATGGTGCAATTGCTGTTTACATTTGACGCCAGACCGACGCTTGTGTTCGCCTTAGCGCGACAGGGGTGCTTTTTTTTTTTTTTTTTTTTTTGCTTTATTATTTTTTTGCTTTT
Organism: Aquarana catesbeiana; assembly: GCF_042186555.1. Taxonomy (NCBI): domain Eukaryota; kingdom Metazoa; phylum Chordata; class Amphibia; order Anura; family Ranidae; genus Aquarana; species Aquarana catesbeiana. The sequence goes on along the minus strand of NC_133326.1, from coordinate 437,359,840 downwards.
TTATCTTATTTTTAAACTGTTCCTTTCATTTTTTTAAATCATTTTTATTGTTATCCCAGGGAATGTAAATATCCCCTATGATAGCAATAGGTAGTGACAGGTACTCTTTTTTGAAAAAATTGGGGTCTATTAGACCCTAGATCTCTCCCCTGCCCTCAAAGCATCTGACCACACCAAGATCGGTGTGATAAAATGCCATGAAATGCTCGTAGCTTCCGGTTTCTTAGGCCATAGAGATGTTTGGAGCCACTCTGGTCTCTGATCAGCTCTATGGTCAGCTGGCTGAATCACGGGCTGCATTCTCAGGTTCCCTGTTGAGACAGGAGAGCCAGAGAAAAACACGGAAGACGTGGGGGGGGGCATTCCCTTCCACTGCTTGTAAAAGCAGTCTAGAGGCTAATTAGCCGCTAGGATTGCTTTTACATGAAAGCCGACCGCTGGCTAAAAAGAATGATACCAAGATGATACCTAAACCTGCAGGCATCATTCTGGTATAACCACTCAAAGTCATGAATTGCGTACCTGAAGACAAAAAAATGGTTAATAAAACACAGTAAACGGTAAAGTATAAAAAATTGCATACCTGAAAAGCAAACATGATAAAACATAATAACAATAAAACATTGCAGAATAGAATACAGTAAAAAAGAGCAGAACAATAGAGAGAGAATGGAGAGAGAGAGAGAACAATGAAACGACAACTATTTTTTTTTATTTTATATATTTTGTGTTTTTTTTTTTTACACTTTTTTTTGTAACTGTAACTTTTATAACTGTAACCGGTTCCAGGTTTGGGTCTCTCAAAATGCAATGGCATCTTGGGAGACCCTGTGAAAGTGTGTCTAGTTTGTGCAATGTTGTACCCTACGCTAATACTCAACTAGTGTATGGTAGCGTTCAAAACATTCACCAATGCAAAGACCAGGATTGTCAGGACAGGAGGGACAATAATAGTGGGTGTCACGCCTATATCCGCGCTTGCTGCAGATACAACATCTTTTTTGGGGGGTTCGTTGGGTAGGGGTACTCGAGAGGACATAAAGAAAATGCCTCTCATGCAGCTGACTGCATTTGGTTGGGGATGTGAATGAGGGAAGTACGGGCGCTGCAGAAGCGGTGGTTTCCCACTTATTAGGATTGGCGAATGCAGCTGGAAGGGCATTATGGGCACGATGGGCCTGTTTGTCTTCTTCTTGGTGGCAGCGGGACACTACTTGTGCTTGCCACCTCACCAGCTTAAACTGCACTTATGGGACTCGCCACGTCACCAAGTGTTACTGCAGTGCTGGTTTGACTACGACCGGGGTGTACTAGGCCGCTGGTGCTTGCCAGTTCACCAAAACGCTACCAAAAAAACTGTTAGCGATCGCAGGGATCAGGCTTGAATCTGCGAACGCTGCAGTTATGCGTTTAGTGTTTTGTAAGTGACAGTGATCGATCGATACTGCACTTGGGTGGGCTGGGCTGGGCCGGGTGGAGGGGCTAAACGCAGGTGCTAGCAGGTATCTGGGCTGATCCTGCTAACACTGCGTTTTTGGGAACCCTAAACTGCTGGGGACGCTAGTATAGATCTGATCAGATCAGATATTGATCCATTCAGATACTATACCACTAAGGGAGGTGTGCGGTGCGTGCGTGGGTGTTAGCGGTACTGGCGCTAACCTGACGCTGCCTGGGGCTGGTGCTTGCCAGTTCACCAACACGCTACCAAAAAAACTGTTAGCGATCGCAGGGATCAGGCCTGACTCTGCAAACGCTGCAGTTATGCGTTTAGTGTTTTGTAAGTGTCAGTGATCGATCGATACTGCACTTGGGTGGGCTGGGCCGGGCGGAGGGGCAAAACGCAGGTGCTAGCAGGTATCTCAACTGATCCCGCTAACACTGCATTTTTGGGAACCCTAAACTGCTGGGGACGCTGGTATAGATCTGATCGGATCAGATATTGATCCGTTCAGATACTATACCACTAAGGGAGGTGTACGGTGCGTGCGTAGGTGTTAGCGGTACTGGCGCTAATCTGACGCTGCCTGGGGCGACGCATATCACCACCGGGCGATCAGGGGGCTAAACCTTTATTCGGTAATAAACGGCAGGTGCCCTGACACTATAAAAAATAAACAAACTAACCAGCGTCACCCGTAACAGTTATACGGTGATCAGTGGTGAAAGGGTTAACTAGGGGGCAATCAGGGGGTTAAAACATTTATTAGATAGTATATGGGGGTCCCTGTCGCTATAAAACGCTGACGGCGAACCTAAATATTTACCTCCCTAACTAGCGTCACCAGTGACACTAATACAGGGATCAGAAAAATGATCGCTTACTGACACTGGCGACGGGGGGGTGATCAAGAGGTTAAAACTTTATTAGGTGGGGTTAGGGGGATATCCTAGACCTACAGGGGGCTAACACTAACTGCCCTACCACACTAACTGTCACAAACTGACACCATGCAGTAATCAGAAAAAAAAACAAAAAAAACAACTGTTTGGTGTCAGTGTGACGGGGGGGGGGAGGGGTGATCGGGGGGGATCGGGGGGTGATGGGGGGTGTAAAGTGTGCCTGGCATGTTCTACTGTGTGTGTGTGTTGGTGCACTCACATTGCAGTCTTCTCTCCTCAGCGCCGGAACGGAAAATACCGAGCCGAGGAGAGATGACATAATTTCCTTTGCTGCTGTTTAGCATACAGCAGCAGAGGAATGATTCTGATTGGCTGGGAGCGATCGCGAGGGGGGGCCACGAATGGATGGTCTCCCCCTCGTCTCTCATCGCTCCCAGACCAAAGCTGACTGCCTCGGGCACGGGGGGGGGGGTCCGATTGGACCCCCCACCCGCGGGAGGCAGATCACGTACAGGTACGTGATTCTGTCTGCCTGTGCCATTCTGCCAACGTACATCGGCGTGAGGCGGTCGGCAAGTGGTTAAAGCCGCAAGCAGTTTTAAATGACTTTTTTTCCTTTAAAAATGACATTTTGTGCAGGAACTGTTCTAAGCACGGGAAACACGCGCCACTTTACAGGCAAACTATAGACACCCCCCAGGTACGATATTTAAAGGAATATTTCACTTTTTTTTTTTTTTTACTTTAAGCATCATTAAAATCACTGCTTCCGAATAAACGGCCATTTTTAAAAGTTTTTTTTGCATTGATACATGTCCCCTGGGGCAGGACCCGGGTCCCCAAACCCTTTTTAGGACAATACCATGCAAATTAGCCTTTAAAATGAGCACTTTTGATTTCGAAAGTTCGAGTCCCATAGACGTCAATGGGGTTCTAACGTTCATGCGAATTTTCGGTCCGTTCGCAGGTTCTGGTGCGAACCAAACCGGGGGGTGTTCGGCTCATCCCTAATCAGCATGCAAGTTAAGTATCTCGATAAGAACACACGACAAGTACTTACTTTTTTTAAGCACCTTCTTGATTCTCCAATATTGTTCTGGCTCCCTCGTTTTTAGGTCAGACCAGCGCTTTCTCAATTGTTCTTTAGCCCGTCGTACCCCAAATTGCTGCTCCAGAGAGGTGACAACTGAGGACATTATTTTGTCCTTCCGCAAATTGGGTCTGGTGTATGGACCATTTTTGCCATCATAGTCCTCCCTCCTCAATATGGCCACCATCTCCACCATTTCTTCAAAGGCCATGTTGGTGGCCTCATATCTCCTCCTGGATCTGGATGTTTGGGGTTTCCTCCTCGCTAGTTCCTGAGAATGTCTCCACTATCTTTAACCACTTAAGGACCAGCCTCGTTTTGGATTTTAGGTGTTTACATGTTTAAAACAGGTTTTTCTGCTAGAAAATTACTTAGAACCCCCAAACATTATATATGGTTTTTCTTCTAACACCCTAGAGAATACAATGGCGGTCATTGCAATACTTTTTTTTGCACCGTATTTGCGCAGCGGTCTTATAGGTGCATTTTTTTTGGAAATAATTCACTTTTTTGAATAAAAAAATAAAACAACAGTAAAGTTATCCCAATTTTTTTTAATATTGTGAAATATAATGTTACGCCAAGTAAATTGATACCCAACATGTCATGCTTGAAAATTGCGCCCGCTCGTGGAATGGCGTCAAACTTTTACCCTCAAAAATCTCCATAGGCGACGTTTAAAAAATTCTACAGGTTGCATATTTTGCGCTACAGAGGAGGTCTAGAGCTAGAATTATTGCTCTCGCTCTACCGGTCGCTGTGATACCTCACATGTGTGGTTTGACCACCATTTTCATATGCGGGCGCTACTCGCGTATGCGTTCGCTTCTGCGCGCGAGCTCGTCGGGACAGGGGGGTTTTAAAATGTTTTTTTTTAATTTTTATTATTTATTTTAAAATATTTTATTTATTTTTACACTGTTTAAAAAAAAAAAAAATTGTGTCACTTTTATTCCTATTACAAGGAATGTAAACATCCCTTGTAATAGAAAAAAGCATGGCAGGACCTCTTAAATATGAGATCTGGGGTCAAAAAGACCTCAGATCTCATATTTACACTAAAATGCAATAAAAAAAAAAAAAAAAAGTCATTTAGAAAAATTACATTTGAAAAAATATGCCTTTAAGAGGCGTGGACGGAAGTGACGTTTTGACGTCGCTTCCGCCCAGCAGTATCTTGGAGACGAGTGAGCGCCATCTTGGCCTCACTCGTCTCCTGACACACAACGGCAGAGGACGCGATCGCCTCCGCCGCTACCGACGGCTCCGGTAAGCGGCGGAGGGCACCGGATCGCGGCGGGAGGGGGGGGCCCCTCTCCCGCCACCGATAAAAGTGATCTCGCGGCGAATCCGCCGCAGGGACCACTTTTATCTGAAAGCCGGCCGCCACACGAAAACGGGGATACTGGGGTTATGGCAGCTAGCTGCTGCCATAACAACGATGTCCCCGTTCAAACTTAGGACGTATATAGTCGTGCGGCGGTCGGGAAGTGGTTAACGATATACTCCCACTGCGCAACGAAGAGAGAAGGGGTGGGGAAACTTCGTCATAAAGAACGTCAGGGGCAGGCAATGCAGACGGACCATGACACATACGCAGTGTATATAAAGCTAGTGCGCTGGCCTACGTATGTCCGAACGGAAGTAGCGAGCGTCATAAACGAAGGTAAGATTTAAACGTGTGTGTGTGTGCCCTATATTGTGATAAAGATAATACTGGGAGTTTGGACTGACATTACTGTTTTTCTCTTGTGTATTGTATTTCAGAAAAAATGAATCCCTTTAAAGAGGAAGATTTTTTGAGTCATTTTATTGACCTATATGAAGCTAACCGAAACCTGGGGGAGGTCAAGCACCCCTTGTATTTCAATAAGCAAGCAAGGCAGGCAACACTGGGGATACTTCTGGAGTTTGTAAAGACTCAAGTCCCCCAGGCAGACATTAGCTTAGTGGACAATAAAATTGGGATCTTGCGGAATATGTACAGGTGGGAGCACAAGAAGATACAGGAGTCCCTCAAATCAGGAGCAGCAGCAGACAAGGTTTATGTCCCCAAGCTGTGGTACTACCTAAAACTGCGTTTTCTGGATGACCGGGCAGAAGCCAGGCAATCGCTTTCAACCCTTCCCTCCACCCTTCCCTCCACCTCAGCTGAGGCATCCCAGGAAGAACGGGGCCCTTTCATCCTTGAAGAAGTGGATGCGCCTAGTAGGAGCCAGGTATACTTTTTGTTTTGTAATTATTAATTGTCTGAATCTTAATGATGTTAACTAAAATGTTTGATTTGCTTACAAATCAATGATTTCATCACAAATATTATTATGTATACATATCACTAGACAGTAGTGCCCAAAAATGTTGTTCAAATATTGGTGAACAGCTAGAAAAATGATGGGGTCAAAATGATAGCCTTTTCTATTGGTTTAAAATTAAATTTGCAAGTCATGAGCTGAAAATTGTGTGTGATTGATGAAGCCAAAAATACAACTATGTCCCTTTTTTTGATGCACAGGATGAGCTCAGCCAGGAGGAGGCCGTGCCCAGTGGTAGAGAGGAGGAGGCTGTGCCCAGTGGCAGGCAGGAGGTGACTGGGCCCAGTAGGAGCCTCACAGAATGCCAGGTGCCTCCCCTCCGCCTTCCCACCAATAGGCCTAGGAAGATTACCAGAATAGAGGAGCAATCACTTGCCCTCATTCGGGAAGCAACCAAAATCATTAGTGACCCCCCTCCATGCTGAAGAGGCCTATGGTACATATTTGGCCACCAGGTTGATGGAACTGGAGAAGGACCAACGCCTCCTCTGTGAGGGGCTTTTTTCTGAGGCTCTTCAGAAGGGGTTGTGGGGCCAGCTTACTACAACAAGCCATATTTATAATGAAGCCCCTACTCCTCCTCCTCCTCCTGCCACAAGTACACCACCAGAGGCACAGCCTCTAAGGAAGGCTGCAGAGAAGCGTGGAGGGAAGGCTGCAGGGCAGCGTGGAGTGAAGGCTCTACGGAAGAGTCGAAAGTGATTGCCTGGCTTTAGTCTGGTCTGACAGAAGATGCAGATTGCGCTCCCTATTATATGGACTCCGCAAGATCCCGGCACAGTGGTGTAGTGGGTAGCACTTTCGTCTAGCAGTAAGAAGGGTCGCTGGTTCGAATCCCAACCACGACACTACCTGCCTGGAGTTTGCATGTTCTCCCTGTGCCTGCGTGGGTTTCCTCCGGGTACTCCAGTTTCCTCCCACACTCCAAAGACATGCACAAATTCCAAAAGTGTCTGGAGTGTTGCCTTCCTCTTTATTTAATGAATAAATGGCTATTTTCTTTACACGAAAAAATTTTATATGTGTTTTTATTCCAAAAGGACAGTTTGTGAGTAGGCAGGTACATGTCTAAAAGACTATGGGGGTTATTTACAAAAGGCATATTCATTTTGCAATACAAGTGCAAACTACAATTGCAAAGTGCACTTGAAATTGCATTATTATTTTATTTTTTATTTTATTTCAGGTACTTATATAGCGCCATCAATTTACGCAGCGCTTTACATATATATTATACATTCACATCAGTCCCTACACCCTCAAGGAGCTAACAATCTAAGGTCCCTAACTTACATTCATACATACTAGGGCCAATTTAGACAGGATCCAATTAACCTACCAGCATGTCTTTGCATTGCAAGTGCACTTGTTGGAAGTGCAGTCGCTGTAAATCTGAGTGGAAGATCTGAAATGAGGGGAAGCTCTGCTGATTTTATCATCCAATCATGTGCAAGCTAAAATGCTGTTTCTTTTTTTTTTTTTTTTTTTTTTTTTTTGCTGTTTCTTAGTTTCCTTGCAGGTGCCCCTCGGATCCACAGCAACTGCACTTCCAAGTGCTCTTTCAGTGCAATTTCAAGTGCACTTTTGCAAAATGAATTTGCCTTTTGTCAAATTAACAAGGGACACCAACCTCATTAAGGTTCATAAAAAATACAAGATAATAATATTATTGTGGTAACTTGAAAATACAAAAAAAATATAAAATGGAAATCACAAGAATTTTTTTAAAAATTGGATATATATTGTTGAAATATAAAATTCTAAATGATGAGTCTAAAAAAGAATTGTAAACATTATTTATGCAGATCTAGCTTTTAAAAACTAGAATATTAGTCATGACATGAGGATACATAATGAAGAAAGAAGTTTGTGAGAACTCTGTGTGAATATAAGCAGCAAAACAACTTCATTCTTCTAGCATTATAAAGAAAAAAAGAATGCGCTGTATTAAAAGATCACTGAATTAGCAGTGTGAGGAATGTGCTAGCTTCAATACGAAGGCTAGTTTTACCAGACCGAGCGCTTCCGTCTTGTACTTGCTTCAGAGCATGCGTCATTTTTGGTCCGTCGGACTAGCACACAGACGAACGGTTTGCACGCTAGAAAGCCGAGTCCATCAGACAGATTTGAAACATGTTTTATTTCTAGGTCCGTTACTCTCAGAGAGTGAGAGATGGGGTGCACCTACCTACCTTGTATGTGAGGATACAGAATCACTCCCATCAAGAAGCGGACAAGGTATCCATTCACCTGTAACCAGTGGACATCACCTGGCAACTTGGAGAACAGACATCCCCAGATCATCACTTTACATCCATATTAAGGCTTTATCTTAAGCCCCTTGAGGTAAGGGCAATGGGAGCACTTACACAGAGGGAACGAGTGTAGTTGTTAATTTTGTATTTTTGGAAGCACCATCACTAAAGCCACGTCACACAGCTGATTGATCACATTATTGTTTGACCAGAGGCTAGAGGCCATTATTTATTATTATTTCACCACTATTGGACACTTGGAATGGTTGTACACAGATCACGTGACACACCAGTCAACACTTATGTATGATTATTATTGATTTATATGTGTTTGCGCGAAATCCTATTTACAACATGCACTGTGACATACTGAAGCAGAGCATGATCCCCCTCCCTTCAGAGACTGGGCCGCAGGGCAGTATTCCAACATGATAAAAACCCCAAACACACCTCCAAGATGACCACTGCCTTGCTAAAGAAGCTGAGGGGAAAGGTGATGGACTGGCCAAGCATGTCTCCAGACCTAAACCCTATTGAGCATCTGTGGGATATCCTCAAAGAGAAGGTGGAGGAGCGCAAGGTCTCTAACAATCACCAGGTCCGTGATGTCGTCATGGAGGAGTGGAAGAGGACTCCAGTGGCAACCTGTGAAACTCTGGTGAACTCCATGCCCAAGAGGGTTAAGGCAGTGCTGGAAAATAATGGTGACGACAAAAAATATTGACACTTTGAGCCCAATTTGGACATTTTCACTTATGGGTGTACTCACTTTTGTTGCCAGCGGTTTAAAATTTAATGGCTGTGTGTTGCATTATTTTGAGGGGACAGCAAATTTACACTGTTATACAAGCTGTACACACTCACTACTTTACATTGTAGCGTAAAGTGTAATTTTTTCAGTGTTGTCACATGAAAAGGTATAATAAAATATTTACAAAAATGTGAGGGGTGTACTCACTTTGTGAGATACTGTATTAATATACTAGACTGTATATGTGTGTATGTATATATATATATATATATATATATATATATATATATAAAATATATATACACCGCCTGAAGTGTATTAGAAACAGTACACCACCCCGAATGCACTGTACATATAGGCTACACTGAATGCAGAGTGTGTGTGTATGTATATATATATATATATATATATATATATATATATATATATATATATATATATATATATATATATATATATACTAGACTGTAATATATATATATATATATATATATATATATATATATATATATATATATATATATTAACCACTTACCCACTGGGCACTTAAACCCCCTTCCTAACCAGACCAATTTTCAGCTTTCAGTGCTCTCACATTTTGAATGACAATTACTCATGCAACACTGTACCCATATGAAATTTTTGTCCTTTTTTTCACACAAATAGAGCTTTCTTTTGGTGGTATTTGATAACTTCTGGGTTTTTTATTTTCTATGCTATAAATGATAATTTCCGAAATTTTGTAAAAAAAATTAACTTTTTTTCATTTCTATTATAAAATTTTGCAAATAAGTAATTTTTCTTCATAAATTTGGGCCAAAATTTATACTGCTACATATCTTTGGTAAAATAACCCAAATTAGTGGATATTATTTAGTCTCTGTGAAAGTTATAGAGTCTACAAGCTATGGTGCCAATCACTGAAAATTGATCACATCTGATCACACCTGATGTACTGAGGCCTATCTCATTTCTTGAGACCCTAACAAGCCAGGAAAGTACAAATACCCCCCAAATGACCCCTTTTTGGAAAGTAGGCATTCCAAGGTATTTAGTAAGAGGCATGGTTAGTTTTTTGAAGTTGTCATTTTTTCCCACAATTCTTTGCAAAATGAAGATTTTTTTATTTTTATTTTTTTTTTCACACCAAATTGTCATTATAACAGGTTATTTCTCTCACATGGTATGTACATTCCACAAATTACACCCCAAAATATATTCTGCTACTCCTCTTGAGTATGGCGATACCACATGTGTGAGACTTTTACACAGCCTGGCCACATACAGAGGCCCAACACATTCAGACGTTCTAGGAGCATAAATTACACATCTAATCTCTCAGCCACTTATTATAATTTTGAAGGCCCTGGAGCACCAGGATAATGGAAACGCCCACAAAGTGACCCCATTTTGGAAAGCAAACACCCCAGCGTATAATCTATGAGGCATAATTAGTCTTTTGAATGGTTTATTTTTTTCCAGAAGTTTTTGGAAAATGTGGAAAAAAAATGAAAACTTATTTTTTTTACACAAAGTTGTCCATTTCTAAGATATTTCCAACACATAGCATGTACATAGCAAAAATGACACCCCAAAATATATTCTGCTACTCCTCCTGAGTATGGCAATACCACATGTGTGAGACTTTTACACAGCCTGGCTACATACAGAGGCCCAACATGGAAGTAGTACATTCTTCTAGGAGTTCTAGGAGCATAAATTACACATCTAATTTCCTTACAATCTATCACATTTTTGAAGGCCCTTCATATTTCTAACACATAGCATTAACATACCAAGAATTAAATAATAAGGGGACTAGTGCGCAAAAACCAAAATTCTAAAGGAGAAACTAGAACTAATGCTGCTAGTGAGGCATCAAGTAGAAAGCTGCCAACATAGACGGGTCCACTCAGTTCCCCCAGTAAAGCAATGAATATGTGATACAATATGTAGCGCTACTCTGCCAATCGATACCAAACTAGCAATATATCACCTGACCATAATCAACTAGGGCAAGGATAAACTGTCTAACATTCCGCTGAGTGATGATATCAAGATGCTACTTCCTACCAAAACCAGGTTGAGATCAGCTCAGGATCCATACTCCATAATATAAAAACTCCATATTGAAATCCATAAAGAACATAAGTGAACAAAGGGCATACATATGGGTCAATAGAGTGCCATAGTGAAAAATCAAATAAAATAAATAATATGCAAACCACCCCGCTTCAAAGGGAAGGGACAGTAATGCAGAGCTAAAAATATCTAACCAAAGTATAATGAACACAAATAATCCCTAGTGCTCAGCAAAGTGACAACTATTGCATGACGTGAAAACGCATAAAATCGCAGCTGGAAATGCAAAATAAATAATGGAAAATAAAAAATATATAAAATATTATACCCTAGTGTAAATAATCTATAAGGTGTAGAAATAATACATAAATATATAAATAGATGTGCATCAAGGTGCTAAAGATGGAAATACAAAGTGCAAATCGATATCTCATAAATAATCACTTCACAATCTTATGAGCAAAATGACACAAGTGAAGATAGTGAAAGCAGTGCAGTCATGCCATTATACCGCACTGATGCGCCAAAAATAAATAACTCAAAATAATAAAGACAAACAGTCCCACAATAGAGATGCTGTCCCAAAGTGACAATAGTGCAGTATCAGTCCATGAGTGTAACACTGTGCAGCTGTGATGAATAATGTCCACAGGGGATGAACTTTTAAGTAAAGTGCAAAGTGTGCAGTGCCTGGTGCTAATCTTCAAAAAGGTTCAAGTGCACACACCAAACGTTTCCCCCAGCCTCTCACCTCCAGCAGCGGCCCCCAGTGGGCCAAGTAGAGCAGAAAGATGGTCCTGGAGAGGGTGGGTTTCCTGGAGTGATATCAGTAGGTCCGGTTCTCAGAAACTCCTCTCGCCGCTCCCAGCAATCCCAGTAGTGGTAGTTAGGGACAAAGGAAAGATCTCATAGTGTAGTAATACCAAATACAAATTTTATTGATAGACGTAGTAACTTACATATAGAACTAGAACGAACAGTAGATGTAGTATAGCTTCCGGGTTCGGCCGTCTCCGAGAAGCGTCGGCACCTGGCTCCTCTCTATTGTGGGACTGTTTGTCTTTATTATTTTGAGTTATTTATTTTTGGCGCATCAGTGCGGTATAATGGCATGACTGCACTGCTTTCACTATCTTCACTTGTGTCATTTTGCTCATAAGATTGTGAAGTGATTATTTATGAGATATCGATTTGCACTTTGTATTTCCATCTTTAGCACCTTGATGCACATCTATTTATATATTTATGTATTATTTCTACACCTTATAGATTATTTACACTAGGGTATAATATTTTATATATTTTTTATTTTCCATTATTTATTTTGCATTTCCAGCTGCGATTTTATGCGTTTTCACGTCATGCAATAGTTGTCACTTTGCTGAGCACTAGGGATTATTTGTGTTCATTATACTTTGGTTAGATATTTTTAGCTCTGCATTACTGTCCCTTCCCTTTGAAGCGGGGTGGTTTGCATATTATTTATTTTATTTGATTTTTCACTATGGCACGCTATTGACCCATATGTATGCCCTTTGTTCACTTATGTTCTTTATGGATTTCAATATGGAGTTTTTATATTATGGAGTATGGATCCTGAGCTGATCTCAACCTGGTTTTGGTAGGAAGTAGCATCTTGATATCATCACTCAGCGGAATGTTAGACAGTTTATCCTTGCCCTAGTTGATTATGGTCAGGTGATATATTGCTAGTTTGGTATCGATTGGCAGAGTAGCGCTACATATTGTATCACATAAACATACCAAGAATTACACCCTAAAATAGATTCTGCTGAGCAAAGGGTAGACAAAAGATTACCTGTGGTTTTAGTAGTCCAGTTGTCCACAGGAGGAGAGCCCTGATCCAGGCAGCAGGCAGGGATGTGGTCAGCGACAGTGAATGGAATTGTCCAGGCAGAAGGCAGGAATATTGTCTATAGACAGTACAGGCAGGGATACTGTCCATATAAAGTCCAGGGTCAGTGCAAGTAGAGACATGGGGGTTATTTACTAAAGGCAAATCCACTTTGCACTGCAAGTACACTTGAAAGTGCACTTGGAAGTAAAATCGCTGTAGATCCGAGGAGGACATGCAAGGAAAATAAAAACCAGCATTTTAGCTTGCACATGATTGGATGATAAAATCAGCTGAGCTTCCACTCATTTCAGATCTACCCCTTAGATTTAGAGCGACTGCATTTCCATGTGCATTTTCTGTGCAAAGTGGATTTGCCTTTCGTAAATAACCCCCATTGCCAGCAGTTCCAAAATATTGGTCCTGTTAGTAAGCAGGAACATGGTCCAAGTAGCAGGCCAGGAAAGAATGCGGACAGGGGTAGAGGCTTCTCCCACCCAAATCTCTTTGAGGCCTCCGAGTCTCCAGACCCTAATCTGGGAATGAGAAAACTAAAAAATTAGTTTTCTTCATCTAGAAAAACATTTCTGGAGCCCCTCACATATGTGAGACCCTGTGTTCCCACTAGCATAGCAGGGTAAATGATAAGTCCAAGAGGCAGGCAAAAAACGTAGTCAAACAGTCCAGGTACAGTTCCAGAGCAGGCAGAGGTAGGTACAGTTTAGCGTTAGGCAGAAGCTTGGTCTTATAACAGGCCAGGGTCAGTTCCAGAGAAGGTAGAGGTGTGTTTATCGTTAGGCAGAAGCTTGGTCCTATAACAGGCCAGGGTCCGTTCCAGAGAAGGCATAGGTATGTACAGTTCAGTGCAGTGGCATAAGGGGGGTGGAGGAAAATGACAGGAAATGAGAATTACGTTTACCATACTTCCCTAATAATGTAGAGAAGTATGGTAATGGTGGAAACATTCACCTATACAGAGGCCTGGTTGGGAAGGACATTGGGGACAATAATATGTGGTGTCTCTTCTAACTCCTCCTCTGGAGCACACCTGTTATTTCTTCTGACGTCTGTGGCCTGTTTCACAGGGGGGGGGATTTTCTCAGGAAAGTGGCGTTCCTGGAGTCTGCTCACTGAATCAGAGCGAAAATTTTCTGGTGGGCTTTCAGGGCTCAAAAGGGCGGAGATTACTTGTTCCTGGTAGTGCAGATAGGATACGGGGGTCTCAGTAAATTTTTGGTAAATAACAGAAGTGTTATACATGGCCAAACTGAAAAAATAAATGGACACTTTTTTATACCAATGACGGAATTTTCTTGTGGGAAGGTAGGGTTCAATCATCTGATCATTGAAGTCCAGTCCCCCCATAAACAAATTATATTCCTAGATACAAGCTGGTTTCTGGATTGGGCCGTTTCTTCTGGAAACTTCCACGTAGGTGTCATTATGGATTGTCGTGAGCATGTGGACGTTTCGTCTGTCCCTCCACTTGACAGCCAATAGCTCCTGGTTCCGCAAAGACGCCGTCTCCTCTTGTCGTAGCCTTTCATTGATGAGTTTTTGCGGGAAGCCCTTTCTATTGGCTCTTACTGTACCACAAGCTGGGGTGTCTCTCCGGTGAAGATTGCAGAAGAGGGATGAGTTTGTATAAAAATTATCCACATAAAGATGGTATCCCTTTCCAAGGAGTGGATAGACCAGCTCCTAGACAACTTTGCCGCTGGCTCCAATAAACTCTGGACATTCAGGGGAATGCAGTTGGGAGTCCTTCCCTTCCTACACCCGGAAGGCGTAAATGTACCCCATGGCTCGGTCACAAAGTTTGTACATTTTTACCCCATATCGGGCCCTTTTGCTGGGAATAAACTGTTTGATGCCCAGCCTGCCTGAGAATTTTACAAGGGACACATACACGGATATATACTGTTCGGTGGTATATAACTGGGGGAATTTTTCAGAGAAAAAATTTAGGAGTGGCCGAATTTTAAATAATTTGTCAAAAGCTGGGTCATTTCGGGGAGAGCACTGGGTGTTGTCATTATAGTGGAGGAACTGCAAAATCATAAGATATCTTGCTCTTGGCATAATGGATGAGAAGTGTGGCATGTGGTGGATGGGGTTGGTAGACCAATAGGAGTACAATTCACTTTTTTTGGGAGTCCCATAGTAAAAGTTAGGCCTAAGAAAATTTTGAATTCCTCTATGGTAAGTTCCCTCCACTCAAAGGGACGGGCATAACTAGAGCCAGGGTTGCTTACTATGTACTGTTGTGCATAGAGGTTGCACTGGGCCACAATGGACGTGGACAATAGTAAGTCTTCAGTGAAAATCAAATGAAAAAATTCAAGCATGACAATCATCGGTGTTCACCTGGCTGGGCGGTAAAAGGGGGGATATTTGCTGCTCCGGAATTAGGGGGAAGCCACAGGAGGTTTTGAAGGGTATAGGGAAGGCTGGCATGGCCCCTATCCCTTTTGGGCTGAGATGACATCCTACTGGTGCCTGGCCTTTGTTGCAGTGGCACTGCGCTTGAGGTGGACGGCACTGTTCTCGAGGTGGACGGCACTGCGCTCGAGGTGGATGGCTCTGCGCTGCTGGTAGTAGGCTGCTGCTCCACGCCAGAACGCCTTCTTTTCACGGGCACACGTTCCTCTTCCGATTCTATATCAGACCTACTGCTTGTCACGGGTTTATAGTCCGAATCGGACTCAGAGAGCTCTCATCGGTCCTGCTTCGACGCTTGTAGGCCTCCTCACTAGTTAAATATTTTTTTGTCATACTGGTGGCTGGTGAGGCTGCACTGCAGAGTACTGATGTGCACTGTAGTGGCACTAATAAGTTGCACTGATGGCACGGTGGTGGCACTGTTGGGCACTGATATATATAAAATAACTCACAATTGGGCACGATAGCTCTCCTCTCATGCTGCATCGGTGTGAGGAGAGGAGAGTGGTGAACTCCTGATGACCCTGTTTCCCTGCATTGTTTACATTTGTGTAAAGGGCCACTGTCATTGGCCCTTTACCGCGTTCCGTGTTGCGCCGGGTCCCGTGAATCCAGCGAGCACAGATGTTCCCGTGTGCGCTCCCCAGGGGGCGTGCAGGAGCGGTTTTCTGGGAGGACATCAGTGTACGAGTTATCGAACCTCCCTGTAGCCGTCATTTGGCTATGGGCCGGTTGGTAACTGTTTAATACACTGCCTGCACTGACTGAATATAGAGTAAACACTGAATATATAGTCTATGCTAAATGCAGAGTATGTGTGTGTGTGTGTGTGTGTGTATATATATATATATATATATATATATATATATATATATATATATATATATATATATATAAAATACACAGTATCTCACACAAATGACTACACCCCTCACATTTTTGTAAATATTTTATCATATCTTTTCATGTGACAACACCGAAGAAATGACACTTTGCTACAATGTAAAGTAGTGAGTGTACAGCTTGTATAACAGTGTAAATTTGCTGTCCCCTTAAAATAACTCAACACACAGCCATTAATTTGTAAAACGCTGGCAACAAAAGCGAGTACACCCCTAAGTGAAAATGTCTAAATTGGGCCCAATTAACCATTTTCCCTCCCAGGTATCATGTGACTCATTAGTGTTACCAGGTCTCAGGTGTGAATGGGGAGCAGGTGTGTTAAATTTGGTGTTATTGCTCTCACTCTCTCATACTGGTCACTGGAAGTTCAACATGGCACCTCATGGCAAAGAATTCTCTGAGGATCTGAAAAAAAAATAATTGTTGCTCTACATAAAGATGGCCTAGGCCTAAGAAGATCCAAGACCCTGAAACTGAGCTGCAGCACAATGGCTAAGACCATACAGCGGTTTAACAGGACAGGTTCCACTCAGAACAGGCCTCGCCATGGTCGACCAAAGCAGTTGAGTGCACGTGCTCAACGTCATATTCAGAGGTTGTCTTTGGGAAAAAGACGTATGAGTGCTGCCAGCATTACTCCAGAGGTTGAAGGGGGGGGGGGGGGGGGGCTGCTGTCAGCCTGTCAATGCTTAGACCATACGCCAGACACTGCATCAAATTGGTCTGCATGGCTGTCATCCCAGAAAGAAGCCCTTTCTAAAGATGATGCACAAGAAAGTCTGCAAACAGTTTGCTGAAGACAAGCAGACTAAGGACATGGTTTACTAAAACCATGTCCCGTGGTCTGATGAGACCAAGATAAACTTATTTGATTCAGATGGTGTCATGCGTGAGTGGCGGCAACCAGGTGAGGAGTACAAAGAGAAGTGAGTCTTGCCTACAGTCAAGCATGGTGGTGGGAGTGTCATGGTCTGAGGCTGCATGAGTGCTGCCGGCACTGGGGAGCTACAGTTCATTGAGGGACCCATGAATGCCAGCATGTACTGTGACATACTGAAGCAGAGCATGATCCCCCCCTTCGGAGACTGGGCCGCAGGGCAGTATTCCAACATGATAACAACCCCAAACACACCTCTAAGACGACCACTGCCTTGCTAAAGAAGCTGAGGGTAAAGGTGATGGACTGGCCAGGCATGTCTCCAGACCTAAACCCTATTGAGCATCTGTGGGGCATCCTCAAACGGAAGGTGGAGAAGTGCAAAGTCTCTAACATCCACCAGCTCCATGATGTCGTCATGGAGGAGTGGAAAAGGACTCCAGTGGCAACCTATGAAGCTCTGGTGAACTCCATGCCTAAGAGGGTTAGGGCAGTGCTGGAAAATAATGGTGGCCACCCAAAATATTGACGCTTTGGGCCCAAATTGGAAATGTTCACTTAGGGGTGTACTCACTTTTGTTGCCAGTGGTTTTTTTGAGGACACAGCAAATTTACACTGTTATACAAACTGTACACTCACTACTTTACATTGTAGTAAAGTGTCATTTCTTTAGAGTTGTCACATGGAAAGATATAATAAAATATTTACAAAAATGTGAGGGGTGTACTCACTTGTGTGAGATACTGTGTGTGTGTGTGTGTGTATATATATATATATATATATATATATATATAAAATCTCAAATACACTGCCACTAACTGAATAACCTGCCTGCTTAATCTTACTCAAGCTATCTCTCTGTTCACGCCAACAACACTACACACGGCCACTATGTAATCAAGAAAAATATAAAAAATCTCGCTACCCTTGAAGATTAAATCATGCTATAAACATGTAAATGTATGACAACCTGCGTGATAGTAATAGCATGCAGATGATAAAGTACAGTGATAAATTAATATATAATGTGAACAATGATAAATATTCAGTGATTGGTGGGCATTGATCACAAACGATCAGTGATAAATAAGCAATTTGGTGTGATGAACACCAGTGAGATATAAAAAATAATGTAAAAAAGTCCAACACAGTTGCATAAATCAATACCAAAAAATATATAACAAATGTCCAGTGATCAAAAAATTATTGAAAAAATGATCAGTGGTCAATGAGCAATATAGCAAAGTAAACACCAGTGAAAAATAAAAATAAAAATTAAAAATATAAATAAAAATATAAATAAAAATTAAGGTCCAACAAAATGGCATAGATCTGTGAATCGATACTGTGTCCCAATCAAAAGTGAGATCCACCACCACAAATCAATGGGAATGCGCCCTTACCAGAATACCATGATCCCCCATTACAGAGGATCAGGGAAGGCATGTGACGTACTAAACCCCGGCTCCATGGGACAGCAGGCAGACACCAGATGTTAGGAAATCACCTAAGGTAGCTCGAACCAGCAAAGCAAGATCGTGGTACATAGGAGAAAATAGATGTTCCAATAGTGTAAAACCAACGATATTTTATTAAAAAGACAAGTAATGCACTTACACGAAATCGGATGTATAAAAACTTATACCCCTCTCAATAGAGATCCTGTACTTAAATATAAAAAGGAACTAGAGGGTATCGTTGAAAGAGGGTTCCACAATGGTATCCTCACTAAAAAAGAGAGACTATTCCTTGTACCCAGTGCCCCTCGTACCCCTGTCATTTACTACCTCCACAAGATCCATAAAAGTCAGTCTTGCCCCCCGGGGCGTCCCATAGTGAGTGGCATTGACTCAGTTACGTCCCGGGTGGGCAAGTACATTGATTACTACCTACAGCCTCTGGTGAAGAAGATCCCATCTTATATCAGAGATTCTAAACAAGTTATCAACCTGCTGTCAGGGATCACTCCCAAAGATGGATTATGGTAAGTAACGGCTGACGTGACGTCGCTTTAGACCATTATCCCTCATCAATTAGGCTTGGAGGCTGTTAGGTTGTATTTGGAAAGGGGTTCAAATCTTATCCCAACACAGATCGATTTTATTATCGAGTTATTGAGCTTTGCTGCGACGCACAATTATTTTCTGTTCGAACAACAGTTCTTCAGACAAGATGGGGGTGTGGCTATGGGGGCTAAATATGCCAAGTGGGAGGAGGATGTCATCGAGGCCCAAAACAGACCAGAGGTGGTTCTGTGGGCTAGGTACATCGATGACGTCCTTCTCCTTTGGGACGGCACTGAGTCTGACCTGTTGGAATTCATGACACTGCTCAATGTTAACGATAGGGGTATCAGATTTAATTTTGAAGTAAGCCGAGAGGAAATTAACTTTCTGGATTTAACAATTTCTGTGAAAGAGGGGAACTTCATCACGTCAACTTTTTTTAAGTCGACAGATCGAAATTCTTACATATCCTCAGACAGTTGCCACTATGAGCCTTGGCTTAGAGCTGTTCCGTTCGGCCAATTTACGAGACTAAGGCGCAACTGCACTGAAGTTGCTGTTTTTGATAGACAGGCAGCTGTTCTGTCAAGCAGATTTATGGAAAAGGGCTATGATCCACATTCATTGGCCCAAACTGTGGATAAGGTGAGAGGGATGGACAGGCCATCACTTTTGGTGGACAAACCACAACAGCAGATGGACAACAAAGTTTCTTTACCCTTTATCACCACATACTCAGTACAATCACACACGATTAAAAGGTTAATCCAGAAACACTGGCATTTACTTGGCAATGACCAGGTTCTGAAGGGCTTACTACCTGATAAGCCACAGGTGGTTTTTAAGGGAGCTTCCTCTCTTGGCAACAGAATTGCTCCCAGCATTCAGGATCCCCAAAGAGAACACAGACCTCACCGGTTATTACCGATGCAAGAAGTGTCAGGTTTGCTCCCTTAATAGCTGTAGGGATAGAAAGATTTGTGAATTTGTCTCTACTAGCACTTCACGTTCTTTTCAAGTCAAACCATTCATCACTTGCTCCTCCGAGGGAGTCGTGTACCTCATCCAATGCCCTTGCGGGCTACAATATGTGGGGAGGACTAAAAGGGCCCTTCAGGTTAGATTAAATGAGCACATTGGTAACATCAGAAGGGGATTTAAAAACCATTCAGTCTCCCGGCATTATGATGAGGTACACCATAGGGACCCCTCTAAGACACTTTATATGGGGATAGACAAATATATACCCCATTGGAGGGGCAGCTCATTGGTTAGGGAAATTTCTAAATTAGAAATGTCCTGGGTATATCGTTTAAAACCTTTGCACCCTATGGCTTAAATATAGACGTTGATGTCAACGCTTTTATCAATAATTCTTGAAATGTTGATTTGTGTCATTACTTACATGTACTTATTAGGTTTATGATTTGTACCTTATGTATTTTGTCGGTTTTACTGATGGCTATGGTTACTATCAATCTGCACATTAGTGTATATGTTTGGCTGTCGGCCCCTGTTCTGAGCCTTCATATTTATTAATTGACTTGCGACGGTTTTTTAAAATGATTAAAGATTAATTTGGGCGACATAGTTTGATTTATGTGTCTATAATACCTCTTTATAGCTCTTCAGACTATGGTGGTTTACATTATCGCCTTCCTTTTGTCATGAATGTGGGGCTCTTTTAACAACCTATAGCTTTTTTGGTTCCATTTTAAATTGACCACTAGAGGCCGTATGAGGTTGTCCGAGGTCAATTTGGACGTGACACCTCTAGACACACTGGAGTTAGTTCCGGTGGATGGGGACAGGATTCGTTAATGTACTTGCCCCCTTTCTAACACATTTTAACATATTTTATACTGATCCTGTACATTTAGATTGTGTTCACCAATTGGTCCCATTACACTTTCTGGTTTAAGCTTTTTAGCCTCACCTGAGCGTTCAAACTCTATTTACGTGGGATATATTGTCATTGCGCTATTGCGCATGCGCATAACCATGTGTCGGCTCAGAACGAGGCTTGCCACGCTTTCTGGTTACATATTAGAGGTGACGCATCGTGCCGCCCGTGCCCCTGGACGACGTAAGTTATTACGAAACGCGTAGGGCGGAGCGACGCGCTGACCTCACCTCGCACTCCATCCGTGTCTCCAGTTGGAACGGGCTGTCTGTTTGTGCTCCGGCCGGTGCAACAGACGTTCGGTTTTTATACATCCAATTTCGTGTAAGTGCATTACTTGTCTTTTTAATAAAATATCGTTGGTTTTACCCTATTGGAGCATCTATTTTCTCCTATGTACCACGATCTTGCTTTGCTGGTTCGAGCTACCTTAGGTGATTTCCTAACATCTGGTGTCTGCCTGCTGTCCCATGGAGCCGGGGTTTAGTACATCACATGCCTTCCCTGATCCTCTGTAATGGGGGATCATGGTATTCTGGTAAGGGTGCATTCCCATTGATTTGTGGTGGTGGATCTCACTTTTGATTGGGACACAATATTGATTCACAGATCTATGCCATTTTGTTGGACCTTAATTTTTATTTATATTTTTATTTTTTATTTTTATTTTTATTTTTCACTGGTGTTTACTTTGCTATATTGCTCATTGACCACTGATCATTTTTTCAATAATTTTTGATCACTGGACATTTGTTATATATTTTTTGGTATTGATTTATGCAACTGTGTTGGACTTTTTTACATTATTTTTTATATCTCACTGGTGTTCATCACACCAAATTGCTTATTTATCACTGATCGTTTGTGATCAATGCCCACCAATCACTGAATATTTATCATTGTTCACGTTATATATTAATTTATCACTGTATTTTATCATCTGCATGCTATTATTATCACACAGGTTGTCATACATTTACATGTTTATAGCATGATTTAATCTTCAAGGGTAGCGCGATTTTTTAAATTTTTCTTGATTTGCATGTGTATTGATGTGTACATACTAATTGCTGCTCCCTACTTGTTAGTTGGATGTCAGTCATCCTGCTACCATTTTTTATTTTATTTAGTTCTAATTGCTTTGGTTCTTATAGCGCAGTTTTACACCATTTTCTCGTGCACAAACAAGTGTAGCGCTAGAGATTTTGCAAGCTTATGATATAACGTATATATAACAAGAATAAGAAAAAGAAAAAAGTAAGTCTATATCCGTCCACAATGTGCAAAAATACAGTCTCTGGTGATCTTCAGATGTCACTTCAAATACGGAAAATTGTTGCTAATCCAAAGGTTGCATGCAATTTCCTAATCACCACGTGGATAACTCATGCAGAGAATTGAGTGTGATGGACCCTCCACATGGAAAGAATGAAGGCTTACCAGAGAGATTGAACTCATAAGAACATATGTTCGATGAGTCAATCAAGCTTGTATCACCAACAGGCAATAAAAATGAAAGGACCTCCCAGTTGGATGGCAGCAGAACTCCAAACGTGTCCAGAACCGTGAGGGAACCCTCTTTATAATGGATGGCAACCCGTCCAATGGATCATCTCTGTACAGCGCTGATCACACGGAGCTCCTCCGCCGGTACAATGAGCGCTGTGATTGGCCAAAGCATGCAGGTCAGGTGCATGCTTTGGGCAATCATCATACAGCAATGCACTGTGATCTCGCAGTGCATTATGGGGTGTTCCGCGGCGCTCAAATTTCCCGCGAACACCCCATAATGTTGGCTGTTCTGCGAACAGGCAAACGCCCGATGTTCGAGTCAAACTTATGTTCGACTCGAACATCAAGCTCATCCCTAGTCTTCTGGTCCAGGCCAATGATTTCTGGCCTGGACCTGCTGATTGGTTCTGGCGAATGACAGATCCTCCTGTGCCTGTGTAATGTAAACGCAGGTACAGGAAGTGATGCAATCTCCCCTCCTGGAGCCCTTTTCAGTTTCAGCGTGCAGGGAAAAAGCATCCAACAATGAGTACACAAGCGCTACACTGACACCAGGACTACTACTATATACGTTTTCTCGTGACGAGGAGGTTCTATCTTGGGAGCATTACCCCCGCATGCTTTCGCTGGACCCCCCCTCTTTGTCTTCTTACTGTGAGCCCTTATAAACCAACAATGTGAGTTTCTAGAAATAAATGATGCCCCTCATTGAACACACTTTCTGTCCACATCGGTATTTTGAAATAAAACCCCATTATCATTATTGGTATCAATTTTTTATTTTTAATCAGTATTCTTGATTATTATTCTTTTTGATACTATCTAGGGGTTATTCTGTGTGGCTGAATTAATCTTCTTTAGGGTTTCCCCTCGGTCAAGATTGAAAAGTCTGTGCAAGACCCTATATACATACATGGATTTGTATAGCAATGGTGTTCTAGTCTGTCCACCTGTCTGTGTGTTCCTTTGTTCTAATTTCCTTACAATTTGTACTAGGTGTTTCCCCTCTCTTTAAAGTCCTTTTCTTTTTCTTCTCTCTTTTATTACGTCTTTTTTCAATTATTCCTTCTCTATATCTTTTAAAAAATCCCTAACATGATTAATAAACTCTTTTGAGTCTATCCCTTTAAATGAAAAGTTTGCTATATGAACAAAAAAACAAGAACAATATGTTCATTTTAAGATCAAGCACTGGGGGTTAGCCGTGGCGGAGACGCCTTGATAAGGAGCAATTGGTGAACCGCATCCAACATCACCTGCCCAGCATAATAAGCCAATCTGCTAACCGCCCATCTATCCCATAGGCATGGCAGTTTAGGCGACCAGTGGAGATGTTGTACACAATTCTATTTGCATTGGGATTATCGGCTTTTCTCCATGGCAATTGCTTCCAGAATTGTTGCTGATTGTCTATATGAGCACTGAAGGCCGTAGGAATCTTTGATTAGGATTCATATGCCACATTAACGCATTGGAATAGTTATCCATAAGGACTGATGCCGGTGCTGCACGCACATGAATTTAATGAATTGACATAATCCCTAAACTGTGACCTTTGTCAATTCTGGATTGGATGGTGTGTCCAGCTTGGACTATATCTGAAGACATTGGCATTCTCTTGTTCCTTTAAATTTAGTCCGATTTTACCTTCATCCCTGTCCATCTCCTTCCCCATTATCCATCTTCTCAGCCCTCCAGTGGCTTGATCCCCCAGGGACCTTTGTGCAGGTAGCTAAGCCATATCATCTAAGATTTCTTATAATATTCTAATACGGCGATCACTGTGGTTTGACCACCTGCACATTGATCATCTGGTGTCCGGACGATAGTATATGTTATTTGCTATGTGTTTAATGTCACTGTTTTTGTCTTTTTGTTTTTTGGATACGGTTGCCCTATTCTGTAGGGTTACTTACTAAGTACCCATATCTTTATTAAAGCAATACATTTTTGTTAACCCTTGACACTGCATTTTGTATCACTCATTTGGCCGTCTTTCCCCCAAAGCACTTGTGGGGGTTCCTTTCCGTTTGCATGGTTTATATAGGCCAGAATGACACTGCCCCAATAGGTAACACAGTGTGTAAAAGAAGTCCGGTTAACAAATGCTCATTGGCGCGCAGGCGTGAGCACACCAGTGTGTGCACAAAGAGAAACAGTATTGGCGCAATCATGAGCGCTTGCGGGCGCAAGCAGGTGCACGCACACACACACACACACACACACACACACACACACACACACACGTGCACTTACTGATGCCAGACAGCCTATTTAAACTGAGCAATGACACATACACATTACATAGTGGTCTTTCAGCTTGTTCCTGTTGACCTGTGCCCTGATCTGTTCCAGTTTACCTGTGTTTGACCTAGCTTTACCTGCACCCTCCTCTGGACTTCCACCTGCCTACCTGTGACCTTGGCTTGTGTTTGACTCTGCTCCTGTCTCATGCTCCTGTACCTTGCTGCCCTATTGTGTACCGAACCCGGCTTGTATCCTGTCTTGGCTCCAGTCTCGCGTTCCTGTACCTGCTCTGCCCGGCTGTTGATGACCCCCTGGCACCTCTGCTTGCTGATCCAGAGTTTCAGTTCCCAGTGCCTGTCCAGTGATCTACGGCCATCGGGTTCCTGTCAAGCCTCAGCTGGTGCCACCGGCTATACCAGCCCTTGTGCCATTCTATGTCCTACACTCCCTGTCATATCTATCAGGGGCGTTGGACAGGAGGTGCAAGAGAAGCTCTCTCTACAGCTCGATCTCCACCAGGTACGTTACAGTACCACTCAGCCAGATGTCGGAGATTGAGAGAGGGGCTTCACCTCTGGAGATGCTATGCTACCCTGCAAGAATGCTACCTCTAGCTAGAGGGTCACATCCAATACATGACCTCTACCTCAGTAACCTTTGCACCTGCTACAGTACCTGGCTACTCCATGTCTAAACAGACTTTACCCACATCCACAGGAACTATACCACCACTGGAACCCCGAGTTCCTGCACCAGAGCGATTTTCAGGCGATCAGCACAAGTTCCGGGCATTTAAGAACTCTTGTGAACTTTACTTTGCCCTGCAACGTAAAGAACTTTCTCACTTGAAACCACAAAGGTGGGTTTTGTTATATTCCTTTTACTCAGTGAACCACAGTCATGGTCCCATCAGCTCCTGGAATGGAACAGTACAATCTTGGACACTCTCTCTCTTCGTTTTTTGAAGCGATGGCTCAGCTCTACGATGACCCCAGAGAACAGCCACTGCAGAGTCTACCCTCTATACCCTACAGCAAGGTCACCGACCCGCTGAGGACTATGTTGCAGAATTCCGCCTGTGGGCCTCTGATACGGGTTGGAATGATGCAGCCCTACGGCATCAATTCCGCCTTGTCCTGTCTGAAGATCTCAAAGATGAACTTGCTCAAGTGGGGGTCCCCAGTTCCCTCAATAGCCTCATTGGTCTTGCTATCCAGCTTGATCGTAGGTTCAGAGAAAGGAGAACAGAAAGAGCTGGCATAACCACTATACTGTACCCATGAACCCACGGTCAAAGCTCATGCAACTAGGACTTCCATTCACTTCCACTCACTATTGAAGAAAAGCTGCGAAGACACCAGAAAAAACTTGTGTCTATATTGTGGGGTAGCGGGACATTACCTTCAAAACTGCCTTGTGAGGCCCACAAAGACCAAGACCGTTCCCTCTATTTACCTTGCTAACTGTTCTGTGGGAAAGGGATCTGCTCATATCACCCTGTTCCTATCACTTCAGATCCCCGAGAAAAAATCCAAGTACCAGCCATTGATTCCAGAGCTTGCAGCTACTTCATGGACAAGGACTTTGCCCAACATCATCAAGTCCCTTTGCAAGCAAAGACGCACCAGTTATCCATCCATCTGACCGATGGATCCCATCTCAGGTCTGGGCTTATAAAGCACAAGATTAGCCCACTGTTGGCTATATCTGATACCGGTCATCGGGAATACTTACACTTGGACATTATTCCGTCTCCTCTGTTTCCTGTTATCCTGGGCATTCCCTGGTTACAAGCCCACAATCCGCATATAAACTTGGGATCAGGGGAAATGACTTTTCCATCCACCTACTGCCAGCAGTCCTGCCTTCACCCCATTCCTATGGGACCTGCAGCCCTTCTGGGTGTACATACTGACTCTCCTGTGTCCCAGCTCACATCTGCAGCACAAGCAGCATTTGATCAGTTAACCACTTGCCGACCGCCGCACGCCGATGTACATCCCTTTTTTGGGGACGGATATCGTTGTTATGGCAGCAGCTAGCTGCCATAACCCCGGTATCCCTGTTTTCGGCCGGCGGTCGGCTACAAGATAAAAGTGGTCTCTGTGCCAGATTCGCCACGAGATCACTTTTATCGGTGGCGGAAGAGGGCCCCCCCCCGCCGTGATCCGGTGCCCTCCGCCTCTTACCGGAGCCGTGGGCAACGGTGGAGGCGATCGTGTCTGTTGCCTAGCTGTGCATGGAGACGAGTGAGGGGAAGATGGCGCCCACTCGTCTCCATGACACTGCAGGGCGGAAGCAACATCAAAACGTCACTTCCGCCCATACGTCTTAAAGGCACATTTTTTTCAATGTCATTTTTTTAAATGACTTTTTTTTTTATTGCATTTTAGTGTAAATATGAGATCTGAGGTCTTTTTGACCCCAGATCTCATATTTAAGAGGACCTGTCATGCTTTTTTCTATTACAAGGGATGTTTACATTCCTTGTAATAGGAATAAAAGTGACACATTTTTTTAAAATAAAAAACAGTGTAAAAATAAATAAAATCATGTAAAATAAATAAGAAAAATAAAAAAAAAAATTTTTTAAACGCCCTGCCCCGACGAGCTTGCGTGCAGAAGCGAACGCATACGTGAGTAGCGCCTGCATATGAAAACGGTGGTCAAACCACACATGTGAGGTATTGTTAGAGCGATCGTTAGAGCGAGAGCAATAATTCTAGCCCTAGACCTCCTCTGTAACGCAAAACATGCAACCTGTAGAATTTTTTAAACGTCGCCTATGGAGATTTGTGAGGGTAAAAGTTTGACGCCATTCCACGAGCGGGCACAATTTTGAAGCATGACATGTTGGGTATCAATTTACTTGGCGTAACATTATCTTTCATAATATAAAAAAAAATTGGGCTAACTTTACTGTTGTTAATTTTTTTATTCAAAAAAGTGAATTTTTTCAAAAAAAAGACCGCTGCGCAAATACGGTGTGAAAAAAAGTATTGCAATGACCGCCATTTTATTCTCTAAGGTATTAGAAAAAAAAACAATATATAATGTTTGGGAGTTCTAGGTAATTTTCTAGCAAAAAAAATTGTTCTAAACATGTAAACACCTAAATTCCAAAACGAGGCTGGTCCTTAAGTGGTTGTTTACCGCAGCACCTATTTTGCAACTTCCAGATCCTGCAGCACCATATGACCTCGAGGTGGATGCTTCGGAGCATGCCGTGGGTTCCATCCTGTCACAGTGCCAGGGAATGAAGTCTCTGTTACACCCCATTGCCTTCTTTTCTAGGAAACTCAGCCCCACAGAAAGGAATTACGATGTGGGAGCCTGGGAGTTATTGGCCATAAAGACAGTCTTAGAAGAATGGCGTTACTTGCTGGAAGGAGCAGCTCACCCCATTTTGATCCTTACCGATCACAAGAATCTCAAGTACCTCAGAACAGCCAAACGATTAAGACCTTGTCAAGCCAGGTGGGCACTATTCTTTTCCTGTTTCTCCTTCCATATCACCTACAGACCGGATTCCAAGAATGGCAAGCCTGATGCGTTAACTCGCATGTACCCAGACGACGAAGAACATCACCAGGCAGACACAATCCTGCCACCCAAAGTTTTCTGCTGCTACAAGTAGATCTAATCACCCAGTTTAAATAGGCATCCATGAGGCCTGTTTTACCACCAGGTGTTTGCTTCCAGGAACAAGAGGGGTTATTCCTGCACAACCAAAAGGTGTTTGTACCCCCAAGTCTGCGCCCCAAGATCCTTAGCCTGTGTCATGACCATCCCTTGGTGGGACATTTTGGGGTAACCAAGACAGTGGAACTAGTGCAATGGCCTTTTGGTGGCCAGGTTTAAGGTCCGATTGCAAGGATTATGTTGGTACCTGTGAGGTTTGCACCCAAAACTAGGATGATAAAAACAAATCCTGGGGTCTGTTAAGGCCTTTACCTATTCCCAAGAGGCCCTGGGAAATGATCAATATGGACTTTATCGTTGAGCTTCCACCATCCAAAAGATTCACCATAATCTTTGTGATTGTTGACAGATTACCAAAGATGGCCCATTTCGTTCCTATGTTAGGAACCCCCTCAGCAACAGAGACTGCTTGTACCTTCATCAAGGAAGTGGTTAGACTCCACAGGGTACCCAGCAGCATTACCTCCAATCGAGGGGTACAATTTAAGTCCAGATTCTGGAAAGATCTTTGCAGGATACTAAAGATCGAAACCTGTTTCTCGTCAGCCTATCACCCACAGACAAATGTCCAAACAGAATGAACAAATCAGACTCTGGAACAATACCTTTGGTGCTTCTCATCCTTTGCCCAAGATGACTGGGCATCACTTTTACCCCTGGCAGATATTGCATACAATGATGCAGTTCACTCAGCTACAGGACAAGCCCCGTTTTTTGCAAATTATGGGTACTTCCCAGTCTTCCTACCCGACATCTTGCCTAATTCCTCGGTTCGTGCAGTCCAAGAAAGGATAAGTGCTCTTCAGTCTAACAACAAGGTATTGCAAGATGCCATTTCTAAAGCACAGCAAGACAATAAAAAATTATTTGACAGGAAAAGAAGAGGAGATATAAAAGTTCAAATAGGAGACAAAGTCTGGTTGTCCACTGCCAATTTAAAATTGTCATGTTCATCCAAGAAGCTCGGACATACAGTATCTCACAAAAGTGAGTACACCCCTCACATTTTTGTAAATATTTTATGCTATCTATTCGTGTGACAACACTGAAGAAATGACACTTTGCTACAATGTAAAGTAGTGAGTGAAAATGTCCAAATTGGGCCCAAAGTGTCAATATGTTGTGTGGCCACCATTATTTTCCAGTGCTGTCTTAACCCTCTTGGACATGGAGTTCACCAGAGCTTCACAGATTGCCACTGGAGTCCTCTTCTACTCCTCCATGATAACATCACGGAGCTGGTGGATGTCCCATAGCTTGAGTAAGATTAAGCAGGCAGGTTATTCAGTTAGTGGCAGTGTATTTGAGAATATATATATATATATATATATATATATATATATATATATATATATACACACACACACAGTATCTCACACAAGTGAGTACACCCCTCACATTTTTTGTAAATATTTTATTATATCTTTTCATGTGACAACTCTGAAGAAATGACACTTTACTACAATGTAAAGTAGTGAGTGTACAGCTTGTATAACAGTGTAAATTTGCACTTCTCCACCTTCCGTTTGAGGATGCCCCACAGATGATCAATAGGGTTTAGGCCTGGAGACATGCTTGGCCAGTCCATCACCTTTACCTTTGGGGTCCTTATCACGTTGGAATACTGCCCTGCGGCCCAGTCTCTCCCAGGGAGGGGATCATGCTCTGCTTCAGTATGTCACAGTACATGTTGGCATTCATGGTTCCCTCAATGAACTGTAGCTCCCCAGTGCCAGCAGCACTCATGCAGCCCCAAACCATGACACTCCCACCACCATGCTTGACTGTAGGCAAAACACACTTGTCTTTGTACTCCTCACCTGGTTGCCGCCACACACGCTTGACACCATCTGAACCAAATAAGTTTATCTTGGTCTCATCAGACCACAGGACATCCATGTCCTTAGTCTGCTTGTCGCCAGCAAATTGTTTGTGGGCTTTCTTGTGCATCACCTTTAGAAGATGATTATTTCTGGGACGACAGCCATGCAGACCAATTTGATGCAGTGTGCAGCGTATGAGCACTGACAGGCTGACCCCCCACCCCTTCAACATCTGCAGCAATGCTGGCAGCACTCATACGTCTATCTCCCAAAGACAACCTCTGGATATGATGCTGAGCACGTGCACTCAACCTCTTTGGTCGACCATGGCGAGGCCTGTTTTGAGTGGAACCTGTCCTGTTAAACCGCTGTATGGTCTTCGCCACCGTGCTGCAGCTCAGTTTCAGGGTCTTGGCAATCTTCTTATAGCCTAGGCCATCTCCATGTAGAGCAACTGTTCTCTTTTTCAGATCCTCAGAGAGTTCTTTGCCATGAGGTGCCATGTTGAACTTCCAGTGACCAGTATGAGAGAGTGAGAGTGATAACACTAAATTTAACACACCTGCTCCCCATTCACACCTGAGACCTTGTAATACTAATGGGTCACTTGACACTGGGGAGGAAAAATGGCTAATTGGGCCCAAGTTGGACATTTTCACTTATGGGTGTACTCACTTTTGTTGCCAGCGGTTTAGACATTAATGGCTGTGTCTTGAGTTATTTTGAGGGGACAGCAAATTTACACTGTTATACAAGCTGTACACTCACTACTTTACATTGTAGCAAAGTGTAATTTCTTCAGTGTTGTCACATTAAAAGATAGAAGAAAATATTTACAAAAATGTGAGGGGTGTACTCACTTTTGTGAGATACTGTAGATATATCGGTCCATTTCCTGTCAAGAGGCAGATTAATCCAGCAGCCTATGAACTTTCACTCCCAGAGACTTACAAAATTCACCCTGTCTTTCACGTTTCCTTGCTAAAAAACGCAAAGTTAGACCCATTCCCTGGTCGTGAGTCAGGTCCACTAGCACCTACAATAATCAATGGCAACGAGGAATATGAGGTTGAGACAATTGTGGATTATAGAAAAAGAAGGACACTATCCAGTTTTTAATTGAATGGAAAGGCTACGGACCAGAAGACAACTCTTGGGAACCAGAATCCAATCTTCATGCCAAGAGATTGATACGGGCATTATTCTACCCCGAAAAGAGGTTACAAATGGGCATCCGGAGTTTGCCCATTGGGGGGCAATGTAAAAGAAGTCCAGTTAACAAACACGCATTGGCGCACAGGCGCAGGCACACCAGCTTGTGCACAAAGAGAAACATGTAATGGCGCATGCGTGAGTGTTTGCGGGCGCGAGCAGGTGCACACGCGCACACACTTGCAAGTAATGGCGCCAGACAGTCTATTTAAATTGAGCAATGACATACACATTGCTGAGTGGTCTTTCAGCTTGTTCCTGTTGACCTGTGCCCTGATCTGTTCCAGTTTACCTGTGTTTGACCCAGCTTCATCTGTACTGCCCTCTGGACTTCCGCCTGCCTAACTGTGACCTTGGCTTGTGCTTGACTCTGCTCCTGTCTTATGCTCCTGTACCTTGCTGCCCAATTGTGTACCAATTGGTTCCAGTCTCGTGTTCCTGTACCTGCTCTGCCCAGCTGTTGATGACCCCCTGGCTTATGTTCTGGCTACACCTCTGCTTGCTGATCCAGCGACATGGAGTTCCAGTTCCCAGTGCCTGTCCAGTGATCTACGGCCATCGGGTTCCTGTCAAGCCTCAGCTGGTGCCACCTGCTATACCGGCCCTTGTGCCACTCTATGTTCTACACTCCCTGTCATCTCTATCAGAGACATTGGACAGGAGGTGCAAGAGAAGCCCTTTCTACAGCTTGATCTCCACCAGGTATGTGACAGTGTTTATCCAAGGTATTGTATAATTATATATGCTTAACAGCAATTTTTCCCTCAATTGGTTTTGTGTGTATATAGTCACATGGGCTTCTCAGATGTAATTAGGAGGAAATGTTCAGGATAGAAAAACACTGAAAATTGGGCATATGTACTAGCTGCTAACACTGCTCTGCAAAATCTCCAACTGCAGTTAGGACATGAACAGGAGAGGGAGACAGAGAAGAGCAGGATCAACCAGGTTTTTTACAGTATACAGAAAATGATTCTAATTGTGAGAGAGTATGGTAAGCATGTAATAAAGCATTTATTGATAGTTTTTAACCACTTCCGGATCGCCCACCGTACATATACTGCAGGGCGGCCCGGCTGCGCGAAACAACGTACCTGTACATTGTGCACCCCCGCCGTGATGGGATTCGTTACAGAACCAATCAGTCTTCAGGTCCAGGCCAATGATTTCTGGCCTGGACCTGCTTATCGGTTCTGGCGAATGACAGATCCTACTGTGCCTGTGTAATGTAAACTCAGGCACAGGAAGTGATGCAATCTCCCTTCATGGAGTCCTTTTCAGTTCCAGCGTGCGGGGAGAAAGCATCCAACAGTGAGTACACAATAGGGATGAGCTTCGAGTTCGAGTCGAACTCATGTTCGACTCGAACATTGGCTGTTCGCAAGTTCGCCGAACAGCGAACAATTTGGAGTGTTCGCGGCAAATTCGAATGCCGCGGAACACCCTTTAAAAGTCTATGGGAGAAATCAAAAGTGCTAATTTTAAAGGCTTATATGCAAGTTATTGTCATAAAAAGTGTTTGGGGACCTGGGTCCTGCCCATGGGGACATGGATCAATGCAAAAAAAACTTTTAAAAACGGCCGTTTTTTCAGGAGCAGTGATTTTAATAATGCTTAAAGTCAAACAATAAAAGTGTAATATCCCTTTAAATTTCGTAGCTGGGGGGTGTCTATAGTATGCCTGTAAAGGGGCGCATGTTTCCCGTGTTTAGAACAGTCTGCCAGCAAAATGACATTTCGAAGGAAAAAAGCCATTTAAAACTACTCGCGGCTAATGCATTGCCGGTCCGACAATACACATAAAAGTTCATTGATAAAAACGGCATGGGAATTCCCCACAGGGGAACCCCGAACTAAAATTAAAAAAAAAAAATGACGTGGGGTCCCCCCAAATTCCATACCAGGCCCTACAGGTCTGGTATGGATATTAAGGGGAACCCCTGCCAAAATTAAAAAAAAAAAAAAATGACGTGGGGGTCCCCTAAATTCCATACCAGACCCTTATCCGAGCACGCAACCTGGCAGGCCGCAGGAAAAGAGGGGGGATGAGAGAGCGCCCCCCCTCCTGAACCGTACCAGGCCACATGCCCTCAACATTGGGAAGGTGCTTTGGGTTAGCCCCCAAAACACCTTGTCCCCATGTTGATGAGGACAAGGGCCTCATCCCCACAACCCTGGCCGGTGGTTGTGGGGGTCTGCGGGCGGGGGGCTTATCGGAATCTGGAAGCCCCCTTTAACAAGGGGACCCCCAGATCCCGGCCCCCCCCCCGTGTGAAATGGTAAGGGCCTACCATTTCACTAAAAAACTGCCAAAAATGTTAAAAATGACAAGAGACAGTTTTTGACAATTCCTTTATTTAAATGCTTCTTTCTTCTTTCTCCTATCTTCCTTCATCTTCTTCTTCTTCTTCTGGTTCTTCTGGCTCTTCTGGTTCTTCCTCCAGCGTTCTCGTCCAGCATCTCCTATCTGCTTCTCCTCAGGCCGCTCCGCACCCATGGCATGGGGGGAGGCTCCCGCTCTTCTCTTCTTCTCTTCTTCATCTTCTTCTTCATCTTTTTTTCTTCTCTTCTTCATTTTCTTCTCCGGGCTGCTCCGCATCCATG
Organism: Aquarana catesbeiana; assembly: GCF_042186555.1. Taxonomy (NCBI): domain Eukaryota; kingdom Metazoa; phylum Chordata; class Amphibia; order Anura; family Ranidae; genus Aquarana; species Aquarana catesbeiana. The sequence continues at coordinate 437,325,920 of NC_133326.1, read as the reverse complement.
CTGGCATGGAGGGAGGCTCCCGCTGTGTGACGGCGTCTCCTCGTCTGACGGTTCTTAAATAACAGGGGGCGGGGCCACCAGGTGACCCCGCCCCCTCTGACGCACGGTGACTTGACGGGACTTCCCTGTGACGTCACGGGGAATGCCACAGGGAAGTCCCGTCATGTCCCGTGTGTCAGAGGGGGGTGGGGACACCGGGAGGCCCCGCCCCCGTTATTTAAGAACTGTCAGATGAGGAGATGCCGTCACACAGCGGGAGCCTCCCTCCATGCCAGCATGGATGCGGAGTGGCCCGGAGAAGAAGATGAAGAAGAGAAGAAGAGAAGAAAAGAAGAAGATGAAGAAGAAGATGAAGAAGAGAAGAAGATGAAGAGAAGAGCGGGAGCCTCCCCCCATGCCATGGGTGCGGAGCGGCCCGAGGAGAAGAAGATAGAAGACGCCGCGGAGGAGATGCTGGACGAGAACGCCGGAGGAAGAACCAGAAGAGCCAGAAGAACCAGAAGAAGAAGATGAAGGAAGATAGAAGAAAGCCAGGACCCAGGTCCCCAAACACTTTTTATGACAATAACTTGCATATAAGCCTTTAAAATTAGCACTTTTGATTATTCATGTTCGTGTCCCATAGACTTTAACGGTGTTCGCGTGTTCGAACGAACTTTTTTCCTGTTCGCATGTTCTGGTGTGAACCGAACAGGGGGGTGTTCGGCTCATCCCTAGTACACAAGCACTATACTGACACCAGGACACATATGCACACATTTAACCATCTGATGCCCCCCCACTTAATCCTTTCACTCCCTGTCACAGTGTCACCAAGTGTAGTTTTAAGATTTTTTTACTGATCACTGTATTGGTGTTACTTGTGACACTAAACGGCGTTGGGGACAGTTAGTGGTAGTTAGTGTCAGTCCCAGGTAGGTTTAGGGTACCCCCCATATATTTCCTAATAAAGGTTTAACTTCTTGATCACCCCCTAGTTAACCCTTTCACTCCCTGTCACAGTGTCACTAGAACAGTGTACAGTTTTTTTTTCGATCACTGTATTATTGTCACGAGTGACGTCAGTTAGTGTTAGCATCAGTTAGTTTTAGCATCAATCCCAGACAGCATCAGATTTTAACCCTTTGATTGCCAGTAACACTAACACACACACTATAACTCCATTACTAGTACAGTGTCTGAGTGGATCAATATCTTTGATCCGATCAGAACTATACTAGCGTTCCCAATAGTATAGTGTTCCCAAAAATGCAGCGTTAGCAGGATCAGCCCAGACACCTGCCAGCACCCAAAGTACAGGGTCGGTAGATTACTGTCACTTCCAATACACAGCACACAAAAGCGCAGAGTCACGCCTGATCCCTGCTAGCGCTAGTGCAGTCTCTGACAACCAGGCACATTTCTACCTGTGAGTAGGCATGGTCCCGATGTTGGAGTCGAACGTAACTTCGACACAAACATTGGGTGTTCGTTTGCTTGCAAATGAACCGAACATATGGGGCGCTCGCTGCAGATTCGAGCACCGCGGAGCACCCCATAATGCACTACAAGATCGCAGTGCTTTGATGTCTGCTGATTGGCCAAACCATGCACCTGACCTGCATGCTTTGGCCAATCACATCGTGATCTGCTGTGAGAGCCATGATTGGCCAAAGGCAGGGTGCCTTTGACCAATCATGATTTAGGGGGCTAAGTCCGCGCTCCACACTATATAAGGCTGCTTACACAGCGGCCATGTATAGTGTGATAATAGCGTGGAGAGGAGAACTTGAGCTAGATTAGGCAGGTTAGTTAGTGGCGTGCAGGCAGTTTAGTATGTGTGTGTGTGTGTGTGTGTATATATATATATATATATATATATATATATATATATATATATATATAGTGACAGACCTAGCCGGGAGAGAGACTTTTGGAGGGGACTGAATGCTAGCCTCTGGCCAATCGATCGTGGGCCCTGGCATTTGGGGGAACGGTGTTCTTTGTGAGCTGTATGCCTGGGGACCCTTGAGGTGGTATTACTGTGGATTCGGGTCCTGGTCCCCCAGGACACACAGACTCTGGGGACCCTGGATTTGCCATATTGGAATAGTGACTGATTCATACCGTTGGGACTCCTACTGTTAAATACTAATGTCATCAATTCCAGCTACCTGTCTGTTGTCTGCTAAAATGTGTATTGTAAATAAGTCTCTAGTATGGGATCTAAGAGTCATTAGATCCCCATTGTTGTTTGTGTTTAATTAACTCTGCTATTGTGATAATGTTGATTGGATTTTCTGAACTACAAGACGGCCAGTCTGGCCTAAAGGTCATGTCTGAGTCATCTAGGCTGTCTAAAGGGATTAGTTAATTAGCTCATGTTAATTAGGTTAATTAGGTTACAGCTGTATTGTTAGAGTAATATGAGCAGGAGGTCTGCACCTCCTCTTTTATTGTATAAATAAGACTGTATTCCTGTCAATAAATATATATTCCTGGTTGAACTTACATACAGCCTGCCTGGTGTTTGTTCTGAGCTATCACAACTGGGTTAGAACGGCACATAGCTGTAGTTCTAATCCCGGAGCATTGGATGACCGAGCAATCAGATGTCGCGATCTGCAATCTGATTATATAGCTGCAGAGGAGTGTCGGGAGAGTGGAACCGAGCGAGCAAGGGGCTCGTTACATTGGTTGGCAGCCGTGGGATTTGCTCTCCAGTTACTGGGACACTCCAAACCAGCCTGCAGGAGAGCCACGCTGAAAGACTTACTTGAGAGCCGTAGAGGGAGTGGTGGGATCGTGTTTCCTTGCCATGAACACATCCAAACCATCACCTGGATCCAAGGTCCAGATAGCAGGAGAGGAGAGATACCAGCCACCATGGATGAGGAATTCAGAAGGAGGTTGCGAGAGAAGCAGATACAGCACAGAGGACCTGTATCAGAGCAGGTCCTGCTAGGATGGTTTGATTCTATCCGCTGCGAACTCTGGAAGGAAGCGCTAGCCCATGAGCAGCGAAACCAGGGAAAAGTTCTCCCCTCCATCCATGTAAGGTACTGGTCGCAGTATGAAGTGCGAATGCTGTTATTGAGGGAACAGCCGAATCAGGAGTGGACAGCTGAGTTAAGCAGGCTGATCCGGGCAGAAATGCGGTTGGATGAGAGCTACAGAGCCCTCCAGTGGTATGTAGCCCAAGTGTGCCCGTGGACAGCGGATGACAGCCCCACGGAAGGCTTTGACTACGATGGCCTGGGATTGTTATACTGGAGGCTGTCCAGGGACCCTGACTTTGGGAGTGATCGGGAGTGGCGTTTGGAGGAAATAATGGAGCACAGAGAGCGGAGACTGAATGTCTCAGAAGTGCACTGGGCACTGGAAGATTTGGAGTTTCTGGCCGTTCAGGAATGGGAGCTGGAGATTGCCTACAAACAGCTGTTAGACTCTGCTCAGCAGAAGGGTGGTGCTCCCTTTGCCTGGGACTATCAGGAAATACCAGTTGACAACTCTGAAATCCTGGCTGTAGAGTTGACAATGTGGCAGAGTAACAGTGTGCTTTGCCAACCTGCCCCCGCAGCTATGGAGGCGGAGGTCTTATGGCGGATGCAGCAAGTGCTGATTGACCTTGATGAACCTATTTCTGCATTGGATGATCTTGGATGGAGGAATGTGCCTGTCCAGCAGAATGCCAGAGAATCGGCAGTGGAAAATCTAAAGATTGCCGTCCCCAAACCTGAAGTGCTGACAACAGGGCAGAGCTCTGCTAACCTCTGCCCAGCACTGATAGCATCTTCTGGGTTCCACGGAGAGGAGATGGTGAACCTTTATCCCCAGACACCAGTTGCAGAGACAGGGGATTTGATAGACTTTTCTGCTGAGAAACAACAACCTGGTGAGCCTCCAGCAGAAGAAGAGCTATTAGGGCCAAACTTCACTGTGCTCTGCCCAGCACTGATAGCATCTTCTGGGTTCCACGGAGAGGAGATGGTGAACCTTTATCCCCAGACACCAGTTGCAGAGACAGGGGATTTGATAGACTTTTCTGCTGAGGAAGAAACAACCTGGTGAGCCTCCAGCAGAACAGGTGCTGTTATTAGGGCCAAACTTCACTATGGTCTGCCCAGCACCAACAGAAGTATCTGTGAAGTTACAAGGAACTTCCCCAGCTGAAGTGCTGGCAACCGGACAGAGGGTCCAAGACCTCTGCACCACACCTGTGGCAGTTTCGGGGGCTCAGGGTGAGAAGGTGGCAATCACTTCCCAGCAGCAGATACAGGGGGAGAAGGGAGAGGAGGTGTGTGTTGTCCCTCCCCAACAGTTAGCCGGAGCAGATGGTGTGGGGTTTCCAGCAGAAGGGCTGGCAACAGGGCCGAGTACTGCTGGCCTCTGCCCTCAACTAACAGAGGATGGATTTCCTGTGAAGGTGGATGGGACTTCAGTCTCCACCTGTATACCCCAGGGATGCTGGGCAGTTGGCCCAGATCCCCAACAGCATGACGGAGTGAGCCCAGACACCCTGTCTTCTCTCCAGCGGCAGAAAGGACTCTAGGGAGAAGGGCCAGTCCAGGCCTCTCCTCAGCGGCAGATATGTTCTCTGAGAGAGGCAGAGGTTGGCTGGGTGAGTAATGCTTTGTTTGGAACAATATGTTTGGGGTACTGTGTTGGTACAGGCATTAGAGGACTGGAACTACTGACTAACTTCGGAGTCAACCCGTCTGGGGTCTCCTCCTGTGTTAGTCTCCTGCTGAAAGGGGAGAAATGTGACAGACCTAGCCGGGAGAGAGACTTTTGGAGGGGACTGTATTCTAGCCTCTTGCCGATCGATCATGGGCCCAGGCATTTGGGGGAATGGTGTTCTTTGTGAGCTGTATGCCTGGGGACCCTTGAGGTGGTATTACTGTGGATTCGGGTCCTGGTCCCTCAGGACACACAGACTCTGGGGACCCTGGATTTGCCATATTGGAATAGTGACTGATTCATACCATTGGGACTCCTACTGTTAAATACTAATGTCATCAATTCCAGCTACCTGTCTGTTGTCTGCTAAAATGTGTATTGTAAATAAGTCTCTAGTATGGGATCTAAGAGTCATTAGATCCCCATTGTTGTTTGTGTTTAATTAACTCTGCTATTGTGATAATGTTGATTGGATTTTCTGAACTACAAGACGACCAGTCTGGCCTAAAGGTCATGTCTGAGTCATCTAGGCTGTCTAAAGGGATTAGTTAATTAGCTCATGTTAATTAGGTTAATTAGGTTACAGCTGTATTGTTAGAGTAATACGAGCAGGAGGTCTGCACCTCCTCTTTTATTGTATAAATAAGACTGTATTCCTGTCAATAAATATATATTCCTGGTTGAACTTACATACAGCCTGCCTGGTGTTTGTTCTGAGCTATCACAACTGGGTTAGAACGGCACATAGCTGTAGTTCTAATCCCGGAGCATTGGATGACCGAGCAATCAGATGTCGCGATCTGCAATCTGATTCTATAGCTGCAGAGGAGTGTCGGGAGAGTGGAACCGAGCGAACAAGGGGCTCGTTACATTGGTTGGCAGCCGTGGGATTTGCTCTCCAGGGGAGAAGAAGTCACGTGATCGGTGATGTCACGCGTAGGGACGGAATAGGCTGTTTCACATTGCTAGACACAGAACAAGTTCGCTGCTCGTAGGAGAGAGGTTTGCTCTGCATTGTTTTTATGTGAGTACATCTACTTAAAGATTTTTAATAAAGCATTACCTGGTTAATACATACTTCACTATCAAGTACCTTTGTCCTGCATATTCCTGTACATACATACCTGAGATTTGGAGGCTGAGCTAGGATCCGCGCTGGTCCAGGACCCCTGATAGGACCATAGCCACTTGTAATCAGCTGCCATTAGGATAACCCAACAGCGGCAAGCGTGGATATAGGGACGCGATTGAGGCTCAGGACCTGGCGTTTTAGCTACAATTCATGCGGTTGACCTAGCACCGCTAGGTAAGGGGCCACTGCTTACATTAGTGTTTTATGCACGAAGAGGACACTGAGTGAATTGCATCCCAGACACCCCACTGTTGTTTTATTGAATACACCAGAACTTGCTTTTGCACCTTCAATGACTTTTACACTGGCACTTTAGGTTTGCTGCACTTACTGGCATGTCATTGGTCATTTGTTTCGCAGGCCAGCACAATATATTTTATATCACTATAATTGGGACATTTATTTATATTATTTATTATCCATATTGCGTTGGATTGATGTGTTTTATTTGCAATATCTAGATCACCTTTAAGCACTGGCACTTTGTACGTTTTGCACCATTTATAAGGATATGTTTTTGATGGCTATTTCTGATTTATTCTATGTATTTTTATTTATAATTATTCACATGAAGTAGTGTTTATGTCCCTTTGTGCACCAACACATGATTATCTAGATTTATATATTTTTAGTGTCAACACTTATTTATGCGATTTAACATGCGATTTTTTTGTTATTTAGTATATACCAATTGAAAAGGATTTTTTATGCACTTTTTTTCACATACACACGATGCTGATTATTAAGACTTGAATGTTTTTTAGTGTCAACACTTATTTATGCGATTTATTATGCGATTTTATGTCATTTTACTAATTGACCACAGACAGAGATTTACAGTTTTCTTCTGGTTAGCGCAGCACCTCCCCCCCTATACCTCAGTTTGATTTTGGGCTTATGTCTGACCCTTGCTTCGGTGCATGCAGCTGTCCAGTCGCATACGTGCGTTTTACTATTTTTCTGAGTTTTTGTTTTCTTTTCTTTTTCCAATTGGGTAGCGCAGGAATATTCTTATTACAATGTATTAAATATATAGTGCAGTCAGTGTACAATATATATACAGTGCAGGCAATGTATTAATAATATATATATATATATATATATATATATATATATATATATATATATATATATATATATATATATATATATATATATACACACAACACACACAGTATCTCACAAAAGTGAGTACACCCCTCAAATTTTTGTCAAAGGCAAGTGAGAGGGTAGAGACATGATGGCAGTTGCTGCTACTGTCAATTCCAGTCTAGACCCCCCGACAAAAGAAGGGAAAAAAAAAGTGGGACTATTCCGGTACTGGGTAAGAAGTACAGTGATGGATATAAGAATAAATTAGAGCATTATAAAATTTCAATTTTTAATAATAAAAAGATTTATTTTTATACAAAATACAGTTAGAGACAAGATGACTACATACAATAATAAAAACAAAGGGGATATACCACCCTGACTAAGCAAGTGGATCCCGCAAGATGTTGAGTATGTAAGGTTTTAGTCTCAACCGGTTTCGCGGTTAACACCGCTTCTTCAGGAGAAACATATCTATAACAAGTGTAAGATTTTTGTAAATATTGTATTATATCTTTTCATATGACAACACTGAGGAAATTACACTTTGCTACAATGTAAAGTAGTGAGAGTACATCTTGTATAACAGTGTAAAACTGCTGTCCCCTCAAAATAACTCAACACACAGCCATTCATGTCTAAACCGCTGGCAACAAAAGTGAGTACACCCCTAAGTGAAAATGTCCTAATTGGGCCCAAAGTGTCAATATTTTGTGTGGCCGACATTATTTGCCAACACTGCCTTAGCCCTCTTGGGCATGGAGTTCACCAGAGCTTCACAGGTTGCCACTGGAGTCCTCTTCCACTCCTCCATGACGACATCACAAAGATTGTGGATGTTAGAGACCTTGCACTCCTCCACCTTCCGTTTGAAGATGCCCCACAGATGCTCAATAGGGCTTAGGTCTGAAGACATGCTTGGCCAGTCTATCACCTTTACCCTCAGCTTCTTTAGCACACTTGTCTTTGTACTCCTTACCTGGTTGCCACCACACACGCTTGACACCATCTGAACCAAGAAGGTTTATCTTGGTCTCATCAGACCACAGGATGTGGTTCCAGTAATCCATGTCCTTAGTCTGCTTCTCTTCAGCAAACTGTTTGCGGGCTTTCTTGTGCATCATCGTTAGAAGAGGCTTCCTTCTGGGACGACAGCCATGCAGACCAATTTGATGCAGTGTGCGGCGTATGGTTTGAGCACTGACAGATTGATCCCCCACCCCTTCAACCTCTGCAGCAATGCTGGCAGCACTAATACGTCTATTTCTCAAAGACAACCTCTGGATATGATGCTGAGCACGTGCACTCAACTTCTTTGGTTGTCTTGCTCAGTTTGAAGCGGTGGAGCTTGGTGTAAGTGGAGCTGGATTAAGTGGGAGTTAAAAACAAGTGTTAGAGTATACAAGTCTTGCTGTCTGTTGGTGTGTGTATTGCTGCTGTCTGTTGGTGTGTGTATTGCTGCTGTCTGTTGGTGTGTGTATTGCTGCTGTCTGTTGGTGTGTGTATTGCTGCTGTCTGTTGGTGTGTGTTTGCTGCTGTCTGTTGGTGTTTGCTGGGTTGCATTTTGGGGACTTTTCCTTTTAGTTTTTAATTTGCCTTTTGCTGTCACTTTTTAAATAGCTTTTTTTTTTTTTTTTTCTGTTTCATCAGTCTATCAATTAAGGGGTGTGGTTAATTGCTCACAGGTGCCCAGGTGCCTATTTAACTTGTTGTAGGACTCAGTCTGAGCGTGCTCAGTTTGAAGCTGTGGAGCTTGGTGTAAGTGGAGCTGGATTAAGTGGGAGTTAAAAACAAGAGTTTAAAACAGGAGGTTATAACAGGGGTCATAGTATCTGTGTAGTGTGAGTATCTGAGTGTTGTCTGAGTAGTGTGTGTGGATCGTTAGTACTTGTGTATTGTGTACCTGTGTATTGTCTTGTCGTGTACCTGTGTATTGTCTTGAGTATTAGTGCCAGGAAGCTAGTTGTTAGGTAATTTGGACAGGGTAAAATCCCCAAATCCTCACTAAATTTAATAGGTACGATGCCCGGCGGGTGTGGAGAGGCGACTCTTTGTACATCTTGCCGCATGTATGCGTTCCTTGATCATCCGATCGAGGGCGAATACTGCTGTGCAAAATGTAAGCACGTTGTTTCCCTGGAAGCCCAGGTTCTGAATCTGGGGAAGCAACTGTCAGCACTGAGAAGTCCCTCCATACTAAAGGTGAGCCAGGAATGTACACGGCAGGTGCCGGCAGGGGCCAGCACAGAGGCGGGTGGAGACAAAGAGGTGCAGGCACTAGCAAAGAGTAGATGGGTGACAGTCAGGAGGGGTAGAGGGGGAAGTGCCAGGGAGGCCGATCCAGGACTGGAGCATCCCAATAAGTACGCTCCATTGAGAGACATTGGTGTTACCAGTCAGGGACCAGCACTGCTGGAGATGAGGGACTCTCCTAGCTGCCAGGGGAAGAACTCCTCCAGTGAGAGTGGGGGGGCAGCAAAGTGAAAGGAAAGACAGATTCTGGTGGTAGGGGACTCAATTCTTAGAAGGACAGAGAGGGCAATCTGTAACCAAGACCTGAAGCGCCGAACAGTATGTTGTCTACCGGGCGCTCGGGTTCGGCACATCACGGATCTTGTGGACAGATTACTGGGAGGGGCTGGGGAAGACCTGGCTGTCATGGTGCACGTTGGCACCAATGACAAAGTCAGAGGCAGATGGAGTGTCCTAAAGAACGATTTTAGGGACTTAGGAGCTAAATTGAGGAAAAGGACCTCCAAGGTAGTGTTCTCAGGAATACTACCGGTACATCGAGCCACACCAGAGAGGCAGAGGGAGATTAGGGAAGTAAACAAGTGGCTGAAGAGCTGGTGTAGTAAGGAGGGGTTTGGGTTCCTGGAGGACTGGGCCGACTTCTCAGTCGGTAACCGGTACTATAGAAGGGACGGACTGCACCTAAATGAGGAGGGTGCAGATCTGCTGGGAATGAAGATGGCCAAAAAGTTAGAGGGGTTTTTAAACTAGGCGATGGGGGGGAGGGTCCAGAGACAGTGATAGCCAGCGCGGAAGATATTCCAGAGGGTAGTATTGGGGGCATTAGTGGTAGGTTAACCAAAGCACAAAAACACAAGGTGAGTATAGTAGCAAGTCCAAGTTGCAATCTTGAAACACCCAATACGAGGACAATATGCGACCGGTCTAAACTATGTGGCATGTTCACCAATGCCAGGAGCCTGGCGGACAAGATGGGTGAACTAGAGATACTGTTGTACAAGGAGGATTTGGATTTTGTGGGAATTTCAGAGACCTGGTTCAACAGCTCTCATGATTGGCTGGCAAACATTCAAGGGTATACCCTATACCGCAAGGATAGAGAGGGTAAAAAAGGGGGAGGGGTATGCCTATATATCAAGAATAATGTACAAGTGAATGTGAGAGATGACATCACTGAGGGGGCTAGGGAGGAGGTGGAATCTTTATGGGTAGAGCTCCAAAGGGATGAAGCTAAGGGGAAAATAATACTGGGAGTATGCTATAGGCCCCCTAACCTGAGGGAGGAAGTGGAGACGGATCTCCTATCACAAATTGGATTAGCAGCAAGGATGGGAAGTGTTATCATAATGGGGGATTTTAATTATCCAGACATAGACTGGGCGGAGGGAACCGCGCATTCATTTAAGGCTCGCCAGTTCCTTAATGTCTTGCAGGACAATTTTATGGGTCAGATGGTAGACGCACCAACTAGAAATAAAACATTACTAGATCTACTGATTACCAACAATACAGACCTGATAACAGATGTGGAAATACGGGGCAATTTAGGTAACAGCGATCACAGGTCAATTAGTTTCAGTATAAATCACACAAATAGGAGACATGAAGGGAACACAAAGACACTGAATTTCAAAAGAGCCAACTTCCCTAAACTACAAACCTTGCTAAAAGGCATAAATTGGGATAAAATATTAGGAACAAAGAATACGGAGGAGAGATGGGTTTGCTTTAAGAGCATATTAAATAAGGGCATTAGCCAATGTATCCCATTGGGTAATAAATTTAAAAGAGCGAACAAACATCCTGGATGGCTTAACTCCAATGTAAAAATGCATATAAAAGCAAAGGAGAAGGCCTTCAAAAAATACAAGGTTGAGGGATCATCCACAGCATTCAGAATTTATAAAGAATGCAATAAGAAATGTAAGGGTGCAATTAGGATGGCTAAGATAGAACATGAAAGACACATAGCGGAGGAGAGCAAAAAAAATCCCAGTATGTAAACAGTAAAAAAGGGAGGACAGACCATATTGGCCCCATAAAGAATGAGGAAGGACATCTGGTTACAAAGGATGGGGAGATGGCAGAGGTATTGAATTTATTCTTCTCCTCAGTCTTCACGAGTGAATCGGGGGGCTTCAGTAACCAAAACTGCAGTGTTTATCCTCATGACACAACACAGGAAGCACCTACATGGTTAACAGAGGACGGAATTAAAATTAGACTTGAGAAACTTAACATTAATAAATCACCGGGACCAGATGGCTTGCATCCGAGGGTACTTAGGGAACTCAGTCAGGTGATTGCCAGACCGTTGTTCCTAATTTTTACAGACAGTCTATTGACTGGAATGGTACCAGCTGATTGGAGAAAAGCCAATGTAGCACCAATATTTAAAAAGGGCCCAAAAAACATCACTGGGAATTACAGACCAGTTAGCCTAACATCAATAGTATGTAAACTCTTGGAGGGGATGATAAGGGACTATATACAAGATTTTAGTAATAAGAATGATATCATTAGCAGTAATCAGCATGGATTCATGAAGAATCGTTCTTGCCAAACCAATCTATTAACCTTCTATGAGGAGGTGAGTTGCCATCTAGATAAAGGAAGGCCCGTAGACGTGGTGTATCTGGATTTTGCAAAAGCATTTGACACAGTTCCCCATAAACGTTTACTGTACAAAATAAGGTGCGTTGGCATGGACCATAGGGTGAGTACATGGATTGAAAACTGGCTACAAGGGCGTGTTTAGAGGGTGGTGATAAATGGGGAGTACTCAGAATGGTCAGGGGTGGGTAGTGGGGTCCCCCAGGGGTCTGTGCTGGGACCAATCCTATTTAATTTGTTCATAAACGACCTGGAGGATGGGATAAACAGTTCCATCTCTGTATTTGCAGACGATACTAAGCTAAGCAGGGCAATAACTTCTCCGCAGGATGTGGAAATCTTGCAAAAAGACCTGAACAAATTAATGGGGTGGGCGACTACATGGCAAATGAGGTTCAATGTAGAAAAATGTAAAATAATGCATTTGGGTGGCAAAAATATGAATGCAATCTATACACTGGGGGGAGAACCTCTGGGGGAATCTAGGATGGAAAAGGACTTGGGGGTCCTAGTGGATGATAGGCTCAGCAATGGCATGCAATGCCAAGCTGCTGCTAATAAAGCAAACAGAATATTGGCATGCATTAAAAGGGGGATCAACTGCAGAGATAAAACGATAATTCTCCCGCTCTACAAGACTCTGGTCCGGCCGCACCTGGAGTATGCTGTCCAGTACTGGGCACCAGTCCTCAGGAGGGACGTACTGGAAATGGAGCGAGTACAAAGAAGGGCAACAAAGCTAATAAAGGGTCTGGAGGATCTTAGTTATGAGGAAAGGTTGCGAGCACTGAACTTATTCTCTCTGGAGAAGAGACGCTTGAGAGGGGATATGATTTCAATTTACAAATACTGTACTGGTGACCCCACAATAGGGATAAAACTTTTTCGCAGAACAGAGTTTAATAAGACTCGTGGCCACTCATTACAATTAGAAGAAAAGAGGTTTAACCTTAAACTACGTAGAGGGTTCTTTACTGTAAGAGCGGCAAGGATGTGGAATTCCCTTCCACAGGCGGTGGTCTCAGCGGGGAGCATTGATAGCTTCAAGAAACTATTAGATAATCACCTGAATGACCGCAATATACAGGGATATGTAATGTAATATTGACACATAATCACACACATAGGTTGGACTTGATGGACTTGTGTCTTTTTTCAACCTCACCTACTATGTAACTATGTAACTATGTAACCATGGCAAGGCCTGTTCTGAGTGGAACCTGTCATTTTAAACTGCTGTTTGTTGTTGGCCACCATGCTGCAGCTCAGTTTCAGGGTCTTGGCAATCTTCTTATAGCCTAGGCCATCTTTATGTGGAGCAACAATTCTTTTTTCAGATCCTCAGAGACCTTGTAACACTAATGAGCCACGTGACACCGGGGAGGCAAAAATGGCTAATTGGGCCCAATTTGGACATTTTCACTTAGGGGTGTACGCACTTTTGTTGCCAGTGGTTTAGATATTAATGGCTGTGTGTTGAATTATTTAGAGGGGACAGCAAATTCACTGTTATACAAGCTGCACACTCACTACTTTATATTGTAGCAAAGTGTCATTTCTTCAGTGTTGTCACATGAAAAGATATAATAAAATATTTACAAAAATGTGAGGGGTGTACTCACTTTTGTGAGATACTGTGTGTATATATATATATATATATATATATATATATATATATATATATATACATTTACAGTGCAGAGTATATAATAGTGCATTGAAGTTGTTAAGGGGAACCCTATGACAGAATTAAGAAAAAAGATGGCATGCCCCCCCCCCAATCCATATCAGACTTTTTGGGTCTGATATAGATTTAAAGGGGAACTCCTTTTTTAAAAAAAAACAACCTGGGGTCCCCCCAAAATCCATATCAGGCTCTTTTATACCTGTGAGTAGGCATGGTCCCGATGTTGGAGTCGAACGTAACTTTGACTCGAACATTGGGTGTTCGTTTACCAGGTATGGATTTTGGGGGGGGGGGGGGCACGCTGTTTTTTTTTCATTTTTGCTTGGAGTTCCCCTTAAAATCCATACCAGATCCGAAGGGCCTAGTATGCCTGGTGGGGGAACCCACTCCAAATTTTTTCCTTGATTTTTCATCTATATTGCCAGAAGGCGGCAATACATTACAGCCGCAAGCAAGTTTAAATGACATTTTTTTCCTTTAGAAATGTCATTTTGTACACATTACACAGATGCACCACTTTACAGGCAGACTAAGGGGACCCCCCAGGCACGATATTTAAAGGAATATTTCATTTTTATTGTTTCACTTTAAGCATTATTAAAATCACTGCTCCTGAAAAAACGGTTGTTCAAAAATGTTTTTTGCATTGATACCTTCTCTCCAGAAGTTTAATTTTGTAGTAGAGCACAGACCCGGGAGACAGCATCAAAATGCCAATGCTCTCTCCCGAGTATGTTGTATGGTATTGAATCTTGCCTCCAACACCTCCGCGTTGAGGCGGGGGGGGGGGAATATACAAAACACCTAGGGTGGGTCCTGGATGGGTGCTATGTGGCACTGATATTCGGGTTGAGGTCCCTTTAAGGGTGATAGATTGGTGTAATCAGGGGTCTCACCCATACAGGGTGAGGGATTCCGGGACAGCTGTACAGAAGACTCGCAGTCCTCTCGGCATTAGTAGTGTCGTATTTTGGACCTGAAATTTTGGAGGCCCTGAGTGATATTCGAGTGGGAAAAGGGCCTCCACTCCACACCACAGGGCTAAGCAACCTCCAGGAAGCAGCACATAATACAGGAAACTCTCAGTGTTGGTGGGTGGAGATGGAGTTGAGAGGAGACCTGGCCCTGTGCTGCATGTGTGCTACAAACCGTATGAAGCTGGGTGCTGCTGACCCTGGGGTTAAAAACCCTTATTTGACTTTTGCATATTTAACAGTTTGAGTTGTGCTGAAGAGGAGTGGACTTTTGTGTTGCATTTCCTGAAGTTTTGTTTGGCTGCTGGAAGCTCCTTTTTCTCCTTTCATCTTCCAGGACAGCCTCTGAGATGTAGGGCTCCTCCCTCCAGGACAGAAAACACATTCACCCACATTGTTTAAAGGCGGTCCTTCAGTTTTTTGTGTTTCCTGCCAGACGGGAAGGAGCACGTAGGAACCTGGGGGAGCTCTATGTCTCAGGGCTAGCCTGAAGAGCCCCTGGAGTACCTTCTCCTGCCTGTGCACCTCTCTGCCTAGTGGGGAGGAGTAGGGCTGTGAGCCCCACTCCTGCTTTTAGCTCAGAGAGAGCAGGATCCCTCTACCTGTCACAGTCCCTGCCGCACTGGAGGCTGGCTTGGGGAGCAGCTTGCACTAGTTATGCATACTCTCCCTTTGCCCTTCCTCCGAGTCCTCCTGAACTAAAGACAGGCTGAAACAGAAAGCTCACCTGGGCATTTTTTCTATCTGGCTTCACGGCGTTTGGTGCCATCTGGTCCGATCTGTTGAGCTGGGCGCGCAGCCGTGATGAGATGCCGACACGCCCAGGAGCTGTGGAGGTAGTGCGCATGCGGGGCAGCACGCCTCTGTTCCAAGCTGGTCCACGACTTCTGGTGCAGTGACATCATCAGGGGGGCACCCAGAGACGTCATTCTGGTCTCCAGGGTGGGGCAGACGGACAGACGGACAGCACAGGCATCCGGGAGCCAGTGCAGACCCAGCAGAGGCTGTGGGAGACACGAAGGAGCGATGGAGGGGACGGCAGAGCAGGAAGTAGACTCTGGTTCCTCTGGCACTGGCATCTTTCAGGTAAGCGTGGGGAGGGGTGCCCATTGCTTACTCTGGGTGGGTGGAACCGTTTCCTTTTTTCCCCTAGTCCCTGGGAGGGGAACCACAGTTCCCGGAGGTCGGGGGCACTTCCCCTGTAGACCCCTAAGCACAGTGGGGGTGTGGGTCCAGAGCTGACATTTAAGGGCTTTGCCTTCTCTGTTTTTTTTTGTGTCAGCTTTAGGTTAAAGCCCAGGACAAGGCCCAGATGCAGCCTCCTAGGAGAAGATGTGCCGTATGCGGGTCAAAGTTAGGCATCTGTAGCCTGGTCAAGGATGATTCTGTGACAGCATGTCATAAGATCCTTACATCCAGGTTCCAATCCTTTAAAGGGATAATAAATAGGATGGAGGGTCCCTCTACATTCCTATCCAGGGCAGTGAGTATGCCTTCCCTGTCTGAACCTAGTCAGGAAGAGAGGGGGATAGGGATAAGGAACCCAGGTCGCTCTCCTCCTCTGAGGCAGACTCAGCGTCTGACTCTGAAGGAGAGGTGGATTCCTCCAGGGGGTCCAGGTACAGGTTGTCGCTGGACGATGTGGGGGATTTGCTCAAGGTGATCTATGACACCTTGGAGATCTGGGAGGAGTCAGTACAACTCTCAAAGCACAACCTCATGTACCAAGGGTCTAGTGTGCAGAAGGCCAGGGTATTCCCCATACATAAGTCTCTTGTTGAGTCAATCTTGCTGGAGTGGGAGCAGCCAGAAAAGAGACCATTCTTCTCAGGTAGACTCAAGTGTAGGTTCCCTTTCATGAAGGATGCAGCCCATCCTCGGAATAAAATTCCTGTTAGGTACCTGGTAGTTGAGCCCGACTGGTAGAAGGAGACCTCTCTTAAACGCTGGTTCAGGAGCCACTGGAAGTGGGAACAGTGGTCTCTTGAGCACAGTGGGTAGGAGGGCCTGATGCAGGTTCCTGCGGTAGCAAACACTGGAACTGGAAAGACGTCTGTCACGGAACGTCCCACACTCCGCTTGAGTGCTTCCGTCATATACCACTTCCTCCCAGTCTGTATACAGATATCCCAACCTCTCTGAGCACAAACAAGGCGACACTTACTTGTTGCTACCAAGAACTCACTTTATTCAGAACCAGAATTACAAGACTTTATATGCCGTTGGAACCTCCTCTAACAATACAACTGTAACTTAATTAACATGAGCTAATTATCTAATCCTTTATACAGCCTAGGTGACTGAGACATGACCTTTCGCCCAGACTTGTGCTCACTGAGCTTCACACAGTTATATCAACACAATAGCTGGAGCTAATTACAATTAACAATACAAACAAAACCTAATTAACATGAGCTCCAATAGGAGTCGTCCCGTCTCCTACATTGTATAGAGGACAATGTGATCAGCTCATTCAATTAACATACATCCTGGGAGATATTGTGGACAAATATTACTGTCCCATTTTAAGTAGTCCAAGATATATTTTCTCACTCACCCTGTGCCAGGATGGCACAGGGTGCCTTAGACATAAGATGTATTCTGAGTTCCACGGGCCCCCCCGTCACATCTCTCCCCTTTGGGCAGGAGACTAACACAGGAGGAGACCCCAGACGGGTTGACTCCGAAGTTAGTAAACAGCTCCAGTCCTCTACTGCCTGTACCCACACAGTACCCCAAATAAATTGTTCCAAACAAAGCATTACTCACCCAGCCAACCTCTGCCTCTCTCAGAGAACATATCTGCCGCTGGGGAGAGGCCTGGACTGGCTCTTCTCCCTGGAATCCTTTCTGCCGCTGGAGAGAAGACAGGGTGTCTGGGCTCACTCTGTCATGCTGTTGGGGATCGGGGCCCACTGCCCAGCATCCCTGGGGTATACAGGTGGAGACTGAAGTCCCATCCACCTTCACAGGAAATCCATCCTCTGTTAGTTGAGGGCAGAGTCCAGCAGTCCTCGGTCCTGTTGCCAGCCCTTCTGCTGGAAACCCCACACCATCTGTTCCGGCTAACTGTTGGAGAGGGAGGCCGACTGCCCCGCCTCCCTGGAACTCTGTAGTTGTTGCCGGTGCTGGGCAGAGGTTGGTAGCACTCTGCCCTGTTGCCAGCACTTCGGCTGGGGACTCCGCATCCTCCGCTCCGGCTAACCGTTGGGGCAGGAGGCTGGCTTCCTCCACTCCCAAACTGTGTAGCTGCCATTGGGGAGGTGAGCCGGCTGCTTCCTTTTCCATTCCCTCATCTGGCTGCTGGGACGACATGTCAATGGTACTGTCTCCCAGGTACACTGATCTTTGCTGGGGAGGAAAGCCCGCTTCCTCCACCCTGGCCAACTGTTGGGGAGGGACAACACACACCTCCTCTCCCTTCTCCCCCTGTATCTGCTGCTGGGAAGTGATTGCCATCTTCTCACCCTGAGCCTCCACAATTGCTGCAGGTGTGGGGCAGAGGTCTTGGACCCTCTGTCCGGTTGCCAGCACTTCTGCTGGGGGTTTGCCAGGTGGTTCCTCCTCTACAGAAACGTCTATGAAATCCCCAGTCTCTGGAATTGGTAAAAGTGTGGGACAGAGGTCTTGGACCCTCTGTTCAGTTACCAGATCTTCAGCGGGAGAAGTTTGTTTTAACTCCATAGATGCTGCTGGCAGAAAATCACATGTCCCTGTCAGTGTTGTGGGAGAAAGGTCGACTACCTCTTCTCTCAAGAAGGCTGAAGCCACTGTTGGTGCTGGGCAGAACACAGTGAACTTTGGCCCTGATAGCAGCTCTTCTGCTGGAGGCTCATCAGGTTGTTCTTCCTCAGCAGAAAAGTCTATCAAATCCCATGTCTCTGCAACTGATGTCTGGGGATAGAGGTTCACCATCTCCTGTCCATGGAACCCAGAAGATGCTATCATTTCTGGGCAGAGGTTAGCAGAGCTCTGCCCTGTTGTCAGCACTTCAGGTTTGGGGACGGCAATCTCCGGATTTTCCACTGCCGATTCTCTGGCATGCTGCTGAACTTGTTCTAGCAGTTTCCTGTATGCCCTTTCCAGATGCTGTTCCTTCCTTAGCAAATGGTCCAGATCAGGTTTGAGCTCTGAGACCCCTGCAAGACTGAGCATAGACTCTCTATAGTCTCTCAGGTCCTCAAGGTCAGGTTCCCCTTCATCGCCAAACATAAAAAGATCTGTAAGGTTCTCCCACAGCAATCCAGGGCCACCAAAGTCATATCCCTCCGGAGAGCATTCTGTTGTCTCCCCTAAATATCCCTCCTCTGCGTGCCATTGCAGAGCCCGATAACGATTGTCCAGCTCTATCTCCTGCTGGACCAACCTGTCCAACTCAGTCACCCATTGCTCCTGGGGCTGCTCTCCCAGGAATGCCATCCGCAATGCCTGTTGGTCACTGGCCCGTTGCTCTTGGGTTGGAAAGCACTTGCCCTGTTTTATACCAGCGAGACGGAGGGCTGCAATCCAGAGCTCCACCCGAATTTGCTGCCTAAGCTCCAGGTATTCATCCTCAGACACAGTCCTGGTGTATGTTGAAAGGATGATCCGCAGCAGCCCCGGGAACTCTGATGCCAGGTCCATATCTCCGTTGGGGTGACTGAAGTCTGCTATGCTGATCCCACACTCCGCTTGAGTGCTTCCGTCATATACCACTTCCTCCCAGTCTGTATACAGATATCCCAACCTCTCTGAGCACAAACAAGGCGACACTTACTTGTTGCTACCAAGAACTCACTTTATTCAGAACCAGAATTACAAGACTTTATATGCCGTTGGAACCTCCTCTAACAATACAACTGTAACTTAATTAACATGAGCTAATTATCTAATCCTTTATACAGCCTAGGTGACTGAGACATGACCTTTCGCCCAGACTTGTGCTCACTGAGCTTCACACAGTTATATCAACACAATAGCTGGAGCTAATTACAATTAACAATACAAACAAAACCTAATTAACATGAGCTCCAATAGGAGTCGTCCCGTCTCCTACATTGTATAGAGGACAATGTGATCAGCTCATTCAATTAACATACATCCTGAGAGATATTGTGGACAAATATTACTGTCCCATTTTAAGTAGTCCAAGATATATTTTCTCACTCACCCTGTGCCAGGATGGCACAGGGTGCCTTAGACATAAGATGTATTCTGAGTTCCACGGCCCCCCCCGTCACAACGTCCCTCCGGAATGGCTGAGCTGCAGATGCAGGTAGGCTGAAGCGGATCAGTAGGCAGACAGGTGGATGATTTGGCAGCAGCAGAACCTGGAACTTGGCAGAGCAGGCTGGAAGCAGCGTCACAGGACACAGGCAAAGCAGAGTCAGACAGTCCGTTAGGCAGGAGATCAGGCAAGTATATGGCAGGAGGGATAATCCAAGAATAGTCAGGCAGGCAGGAGTTTGGCAACGGGTCACAAGATATACGCGAGGTCAGGCAGGCCGGGTCGGATTGGAGACAGGAGAATGGTCAGACGGAGCCGGGTAACTAGCAATACAACAACAGGCAGGATACAGGAACTCAGGTGCAGAGCTGCAGAAGAACAGCACCTGATGGAAGCATCTGACAGTCTTTTAAAGGGCCTTTGGTGCCAAACAGCGCTAGCGCGAACGGGCGCGCGCGGGATCGCTCCGGCGCCCCCTGGTGGAGATTTCAGCAGAACTGCCCTGGGAAGGCCCCTCGTGCACCTGCGCGCACGCATGTTCGCCCGATGGCCACTGATATGTCCCTGACATTGCCCCCTCCCAACGGGCAGCCTCCGGATGCCCAGATAACTCTTCTTTTCAGGATGAGCAGAGAAATAGGCATGGATCAAACGTTTAGCATGAATATTACTGTCAGGTTCCCATGAGTTATTTTCCAGACCATACCCCTTCCATTTAATCAAAAACTGTAATTGCCCAGATCTCTTTCTGCAATCAAGGATGGCCTCCACTTCGTATTCCTCATTACCGTCCACCAAGACAGGTTCAGGGACCCCGGTGCCCCTATCAGGAAAGGGATCATCTACAGCATGCTTCAAAAGCAACACATGAAACACAGGGTGGATTTTAAGAGAGTCAGGTATACACAGTTCATAGGATACCTCGTTGATTTTCCTTTTCACAGGGAAGGGCCCAATAAATTTAGGAGCAAGCTTTTTGGAAGGACAAGTCAACCTAATATTATTGGTAGATAGCCATACCTTATCACCAAGCTGAAGGTTTAGATCTCCTCTTCTTTTTTGATCGAAGATCCTCTTGCTGTCTGCTTGTGCCTTGGATACCGCTTCCTGTAACATCCGGTTATTATGACTGAGGAACTGCACTGTATCCTGGACCGCTGGAACTGAGGACTCTGGAAGAAAATCTGGTAAAAAAGATACATGAAAACCATAATTGGCAAAGAAAGGAGATTGACCAGTGGCACAGTGACTAGCATTATTATAAGCGAATTCCGCTAGGGGCAGCAGGGACACCCAATCATCTTGCACAAAAGATGTGAAACACCTAATGTATTGCTCCAGTGTCTGGTTTGTCCTTTCAGTTTGCCCATTCGTTTGGGGATGGTATGCTGAGGACAGGGCTAGTTCAATCTTCAAGATCTCACATAGGGCTTTCCAGAAGCGTGAAGTAAACTGCACCCCCCTATCGGACACTATATTTGCGGGGACTCCGTGCAGCCTGACAATCTCCTTGATGAACACACGGGCCGTTTCAACAGCAGAAGGTGTTCCCTTTAGGAGCACGAAGTGGGCCATTTTAGACAGCCGGTCGACGACCACAAAGATCGCCGAACATCCTTCAGAGCATGGTAGTTCAACTATAAAGTCCATTGCTATCATCCTCCAGGGTCTATCTGGTATAGGCAACGGTCTCAGTAGTCCCCAGGCTCTGTTCCTGGAAGTTTTATTCTGAATGCAAACAGAACAAGAGTTAACGTACTTTCTGCAAAATTCCTTCAGGTTAGGCCACCAGAAAGTGCGTTGCACAAGCTCAAGGGTCTTGTGGACCCCAAAATGTCCTGCAAGTGGGTGGTCATGCAATAATGTCAGCACCTTGACTCGGGCGCTCTCCGGTACAAATATTTGGCTTCCTCTCCACAATAATCCATCTCGGGGTGTTAAAGAGGATCCCTGGAGACTTGAAGGTTCTGGTGATGCTTCCCTGATCATGGACAGGAGATCCGTTTGAAGAAGTAGGAAGCTGTTTGCCGGCAGGATGGTGTCAGGTACTGAAAGGTCTTTAGGGTTCTCAAACATGCGCGACAGCGCGTCTGGTTTTACGTTTTTAGATCCAGGCCGGTAAGTAATGTGGAAACAGAAACGTGTAAAGAATAGAGCCCATCGGGCCTGTCGGGGTTTCAATCTCTTAGCAGATCTTAAGTATTCGAGATTCTTGTGGTCAGTATATATCAGCACTGGATGGACTGCGCCCTCTAACAAGTATCTCCATTCTTCTAAGGCTCCAAGGATCGGAGCTGAAGTGAAACATCTCTTTAATTCTTCAAAGGCCCCCTGAGCCTCCGGGCTCCAGTGGAAACGTGAGTTCTGCTTGGTTAGCTGCGTGATGCGGGAGATAATGGCAGAAAACCCCCTAATGAACTTCCTATAAAAATTTGCAAATCCAATAAAGCGTTGCACGCCCTTCTTGTCCAGAGGAGCTGGCCAATCTAGCACAGCGGACACCTTCTGAGGGTCCATTTTGATGCCGGTTGGGGAGATCACTAACCCCAGAAACTGAATCTCTTCTTGTTCAAATTCGCACTTCTCCGCTTTAGCATACAGTCCGTGCAAACGAAGACGGTCCAGGACCCTACGAACATGTTCCCTATGTTAATTGAGTGAACTGGAGAAGATTAAGATGTCATCCAAGTAGACGATTACAAAGATGTCCAGGAAATCTCTGAACACATCGTTGACCAGATGCTGGAAAGTGGCAGGAGCATTGCATAGGCCGAAGGGCATGACCAGATACTCATAGTGTCCGAAACGGGTCCGGAAAGCCGTCTTCCATTCATCTCCGGCCCGAATGCAGACCAGATTGTAGGCCCCTCTTAGATCCAGCTTGGTGAAGATGATGGCAGACCTGGAACAGTTCAGGTATCAGAGGCAACGGGTAGCGGTTTTTGACCGTAACCTTGTTTAACTCCCGATAGTCCACACATGGACAAAGAGTCTGATCTTTTTTGGAGACAAAAAATATTCCGGCACCAGCGGGGGAAGTAGAAGGTCGAATAAAGCCCTTTTCGAGGTTCTCATTTATGTATATCTTAAGTGCCTCTTGTTCTTTTTCAGACAGCGGGAATCTCAGCCCCAGGGAGCAGCTCAATTGGGCAATCATAGGGACGATGGGGTGGCAGGGAGTCCGCTCCCTTCTTGCTGAACACATCCGCAAATTCCCGATAGGCCTCTGGTATGGTTTGAAGCAGGTCTTGGTCAATGTCCATACAAAGTAAAGTAGCAGCAGGCTTAGAGGGTTCAGGTAAGCAATGTTTTTGGCAGTAGGGTGACCGAAACTTGATTTCACCCGTTGACCAGTTCACGTGAGGGTTATGGGCCTGGAGCCAGGGCATGCCCAAAATGATCGGAAATAATGGAGAAGCGATAACGTCCAGAGTTAGGATTTCTTTGTGTTGAGATAAACAGGTGGCAGACAGAGGAAGGGTTTCTTGAGAGACTTGTCCTGATTTTATGTGGGACCCATCGGCCAGAAAAACTGAGAGTCTGTGTGTCTTGTCTTTTAGGGGAAGATTTTGTTGAGTAGCGAAAGCAGAATCAATAAAGCAGTTACATGCCCTGGAATCGATAATGGCGTTGACCCGGATTGTTCTTCCCTGGAGCTGTAATGAGAGAGGGAGAGCAAGTTGAGTTGCATTGGCGGTTAAGGCGGATAAACTGGCCGGAGTAGAAGGAAAACACTTACAAGTCTTGACTGGACAGTTGTTCACGTAGTGGCCCGCCCCACCACAGTAGAGACAGAGGTTTAGCTGGCGTCTGCGGGCCCGTTCTTCTGGGGGCAAAGTAGAGCACATAAGTCCCAGTTGCATTGGTTTGGGAGCATCAGGTGTTAGGGTGGGCGGACTTGGGCAGGCAGGAGGTAGATACCGGGAGGCAGGAACCGGAACTTTTGCAGTCATCCACATAGGGTGCGTTTGCTGGGAAGAGCGTTCAGACCGGCGCTCACGAAGGCGTCAGTCAATCTGGATGGTAAGAGCGATGAGTTCTTCAAGGGTATCAGGCATCCCTACCCGAGCAAGCTCATCCTTTAGACTTTCAGATAACCCCATGCGGAACTGATGACGTAAAGCTGCGTTGTTCCATTGAGTGTCCGCGCTCCAGCGTCGGAAGTCCGTAACATAGTCCTCGGCCGACCTGTGGCCTTGCTGGAGCGCGAACAAAGCTGCCTCAGCGGTGGCAGTCCGCTGAGGGTCCTCGTACAACTGGGCCATGGCTTCGAAGAAGGCAGACAAAGACTGGATCTGTACAGAGTTGGTTTCAAGCAGGCGGTAGGCCCAGGTCTGGGGTTCCCCTTGAAGAAGGGATATGACAAATCCCACTTTAGTAGCCTCCAAGGAAAAAGTCCGTGGCTGTAGGGTGAAGTAAAGTTGGCAGGCGCTGCGGAAGGCCAGAAACTCGGTTCGGTCACCAGAAAATCTCTCAGGGATGGGGACCCTTGGTTCAGGTGGGAGCATGACCACAGAGGGTGGTGCAGCAGCCTGTGCTGGAGCAGCTGCGGAGGCAGAGGCCACACCTCCAGGACCACTAAGGTTCAGCACTTGACCCTCCAGTCTGTTGTAGCTGTCTTGTAAAGTCTTTACTGCCTGGGTGAGTGCCGCTAGGTGCGTACAGATCTCCTTGATGGGAGGTCTCTCCTGCGGGCTCAGTCATGGCTGTTCGTACTGTTAGGTACCTGGTAGTTGAGCCCGACTGGTAGAAGGAGATCTCTCTTAAACGCTGGTTCAGGAGCCACTGGAAGTGGGAACAGTGGTCTCTTGAGCACAGTGGGTAGGAGGGCCTGATGCAGGTTCCTGCGGTAGCAAACACTGGAACCGGAAAGACGTCCCTCCGGAATGGCTGAGCTGCGGATGCAGGTAGGCTGAAGCGGATCAGTAGGCAGACAGGTGGATGATTTGGCAGCAGCAGAACCTGGAACTTGGCAGAGCAGGCTGGAAGCAGCGTCACAGGACACAGGCAAAGCAGAGTCAGACAGTCCGTTAGGCAGGAGATCAGGCAAGTATATGGCAGGAGGGATGATCCAAGAATAGTCAGGCAGGCAGGAGTTTGGCAACGGGTCACAAGATATAAGCGAGGTCAGGCAGGCCGGGTCGGATTGGAGACAGGAGAATGGTCAGACGGAACCGGGTCACTAGCAATACAACAACAGGCAGGATACAGGAACTCAGGTGCAGAGCTGCAGACGAACAGCACCTGATGGAAGCATCTGACAGTCTTTTAAAGGGCCTTTGGCGCCAAACAGCGCTAGCGCGAACGGGCGCGCACGCGCGAACGGGCGCGCGCGGGAGCACTCCAGCGCCCCCTGGTGGAGATTTCAGCAGAACTGCCCTGGGAAGGCCCCTCGTGCACCTGTGCGCATGCATGTTCGCCCGACGGCCACTGATATGTCCCTGACAATTCCCAAGTTGGATGCACCTCTGGCCAAGGTCTCTAAAATGACCGATTTGGTGTTTGACGACCTGGGGTCACTTAAGCACCCCATGGACAAAAGGGGGAATGAGCTGTTATAAAGGGCTTGGGATACCTCTTCTTTTGGGCTAAAGCCAGCCCTAGCAGCAACTTGTGTTGCCAGAAACTTGGAGTGCTGGTTAACGCAATTACAGTCTCACATTTTGGCAGGCATGTCCAGGCAGCAGCTATTTAAATCTTTTCCCTTGTTATTTAAGGCTGTTGGGATTTTAGCAGATGTCTCGGCGGAGTAAGTGAAGCTGGCAGCTAAGGTCAGCAGCACTAGTGAATTCTGCAAGAAGGGCCATGTGGTTGAAAGCTTGGACGGGTGATACAGCGTCAAAGCTTGAACTTTTTCAGGTGATCGCCTGTTTGGACCTGGTCTCCAGGAGGCTCTGGAGCGAACCCAGGATAAGAAAAAAGCGTTCCCAGAAAAGAAGAAAAGGCAGAGGGTAAACGTTTTTTTCGAGGCTACAGACAGCAGGCCCAACAGGAGAGAGATGGCCGCCCTAAAAAGCACTGGACAGGGCACAAGGGGAGAGGAGGAATCTTATTCAATCCTCCACAGACCACCACGAAACCCCAGTGACTCCTGCGTCCCGATGAGAGGGAGACTAGGGGGCTTCCTTCCACAATGGACCGTGGCAACTTCAAGCCCGTTCATATTAGACTTAATAAAGAACAAGCTAAAAGTTGGAATTCAACTTAATTCTCCCGTCCAGCTTTCTGGTCACCCGGTTACCCAGAGATCTGGAAAAAGCAGAGGCTCTGAGTCTACTATTAGGGGAGCTAGTGGATCAGCAGGTCCTCATTCAGGTGCCCCAGAAGGAATGCTGCCAGGGAGTGTATTCCCATGTGTTCATGGTTAGAAAACCATCAGGCAAATTCAGGTTAATCCTAAATCGCCAGCCTTTAAACTGGTTTGTGAAGTACAAACGCTTCAGGATGGAGTCCATTTTCACAATAACAATTCTCCTGTTTCCAGATTGCTATATGGCAACGATCGATCTCAGGTATGAATACCTGCATATCCCAATACATTGAGACTTTGAGAAGTTTCTCAGGCTGGCAGTCAGAGTGAATTCGGAGGTTCTTCATTTTCAGTTCTGGGCACTACCATTTGGACTAGCATCCTCTCCGAGGATTTTTACAAAAGTCCTGGCAGAGGCTTTAGCCCGTTAAGAATCAAGGCCATTACTGTAATCCCTTACTTGGACGATCTGCTGTTTGTCACACAATCTTTTTGGCAATTGGAGGAGAACTTGCAGGAAGCATAGGATTTTCTGCGGTCCCTTGGTTGGTTGATCAACCGGGACAAGTCCCAGCTAATTCCAACACAGATGTAAACAGGGCCAAGGATAAATCCAAGAAAAAAACCAAGCTTACTTACTGACCAGCCTGCAGACAACCGAATCAACCTGTCTAACAGTATGCGTTAAAGGGGTTTAGTTTGCACACATCTGCAAATGCGTGCGTAAGCTACAGAGCCTTGTCAAGGCACCCTGGTTTCTGTAGTTCCTATCACTAACTTATGAGTGACTCCATAGTGGAAGCACATGCATTCTGATGGATAGGTGGAGGGCAGACCAATATACAGTGATACAAAAAAGGTGCCACTTCTCCCACCTATAACTGGCCATCGCAGTAAGCAGCACTGGAAGGCAACTTAAGATATAAACAGGGCCAAGGATAAATCCAAGGAAAAAAACAAGCTTACTTACCGACCAGCCCACAGACAACTGAATCAACCTAATGCCCCGTACACATGGTCAGATTTTCCGATGGAAAATGTCCGATCGGAGCGTGTTGTCGGAAATTCCGACCGTGTGTGGGCTCCATCAGACATTTTCCATCGGATTTTCCGACACACAAAGTTTAAGAGCAGGCTATAAAATTTTCCGACAAAATCCGATCGCGTCAATTCCGACCATGTGGCCTGTTCCGACATACAAAGTGCCACACATGCTCAGAAGAAATTCCGAGACGGAACAGCTTGGTCTGGTAAACTTAGCGTTCGCAATGGATACAACACTTTCGTCACGGTGCAATGTTAAAAATGGTTTAATACAGCGCACTCTCTTCTTCTTTATAATGTGAGAAGAATGAAGTAGTTTTGCTGCTCATATTCACACAGACTTCTCACAAACTTCTTTCTTTATTCTTTATCGGGATTCCCTCAATATATTTTGATTTGTCACATCTGACAAAATTTTTTTTTTTTTTTGTTTTTTTTTTTAAAGGCATTTTTTTTTTTTTTTTTTAGGTTTGTATTTTTTCCAAGGCTGATCTTTGTTTTATTTTATTTTTAGTTTTACTCCAGAATATTTTTGTGTGTGTTTTATGTGTCAAGTTACCACAACACCATTGATATCTTATATTATTTAATCTCAAGGAGATTGTTTGGTGTTGGTGTTCCTTGTTAATTTCACATTGTACTTTAGAAATGTACCTGCCTCCTCTCAAACAAACTGTCCTTTTTGAAGGAAAACACACATAGGAGAGTATAATTGAAACCAAAAACCCTTTATTAAGGGCTCAGAACCAAACAAAGAGGGAGGCAACACTGGAGAAACAGCAGAAATTAGCAAAGCCTTGGGCCAGGGCAGACATCAATTCTTTAACATCAAAATTGGTGGCCTGAGGAGTCCATATGTAAGGGAGTGCAGTCTGATCCAGAAGTCCCAGAGATCCGGAAAGCAGCAGATGACATCTGTGTCCCCAGGCTGTGGTACCACAAGAGGCTGCATCTTTTGCCAGACCAGACTGGACCCAGGGTCATCACTTTCTGGTCTTCTTTCCACGCTTCCTTCCCGGCTGTGGCTCTGCTGTTGGAGATGTGGCAGGAGGAGGAGTAGGACCTGGAGGAGGAGGAGGACTAGTAGGACCTGGAGGAGGAGGAGAAGTAGAAGGACCTGGAGGAGGAGGAGGACCATGTGTGAGGTCACAAATGTGGGTAGCAGATGTTATTTGGCCCCTCAACCCCTTATTGAGAGCTTCCAACATTAATGACTCACACATGAGTTGTTGGCCCTCCTCCATCCGCTGCATTTTACAGGCAATTATGCCAGCAAAGTCCTCCTCCACAGTGTGGGGGGCTGTCAGGGCCTCTGTAGCCTTCCAAAAGAGACCTATGGCAACCTCCTCTAGGGTACTTCTCTTCCTGCCACTTTCTCTTTGCGGGTGTAGGGGAGGGACCTGCATATCAGGCAGCCTGCTCGGCCCGGCCACCTCCTGGCTGAGACTTCCCTGTGTATGAAAAAGGGACATGGTTTTAGTTTCTGCATCATCAATCCCAAACATAAATTAGTACTCCAAACTAACATCTAGTTAACATCATTGATTGGACAACCTGAACTATTTAGAAGAATGCTATACCTGGCTCAAGCTGGGCTCCTCCACATGTTGCTGCCTGGAAGGCCCAGGTTGGGCGTCAGAAGCCTCAGCTGGGGGGGAAGGAAGCGTGGAAGGAAGACTGGAGAGTGATGACCTGGGTTCAGTCTGGCCTGCCAGAAAATGCAGCCTGTCATAGTACCACATCCTGGGGACATAGATGTCATCTGCTGCTCCGGATCTCTGCGAATACTGGACCTTCTTGTGCTCCCTTAGATAAGTGCTCCTCAGGCCACCAATTAGGATCTTCAAATAGGTGGTGTCTGCCGTGGGGATCACCTGCTTCACAATTTCCAGAAATTGATCCAGTGCTGCCTTCCTCTTTGTTTGGTTCCTATAATGTGGGTGGTTTATCTGCCACAGACAAGGCGCTCCCTGAACATGCCAATGAAGATTGATCGGTATTGTTCAAGATATCCATTTTCACTGCAAGACACAACACAAGACAAACCCTAATGTCAGGCAAAACTCTCCTAATCTAGTTACAATATAGGCCTCAATCTAGAAGCAGTATAGGCCCAAGTTTGGCTCTTACCTTCGTTATCACGATTGGCGCCTCCGATACTCCTTCCTCCGCTCACAGATCGTACGTACTACGCACGCGTGTTACGCTTTATACACACTGCGCATGTGTTTAACTCCGCCCGCCCCGACGTTCTTTCAATCTATTCCCCGCCCCGTTTCATTCGGCGCAGTGGGTGAAGAGCACATGGCGGAGTCAGAGCAGGTGCGTGCTAATTATAGCAACGAAGAGGAGGAAAGCCCGCATCCGGAAACGTCCCGATCCAAAAGGAGACGATTTAAGGCCTCAAATATGTCCTTTGGGGAGATGTTGGAGATGGTCGACATCCTGAAGAAGGCCGATCATGATGGAAAGTATGGACCTTACCCCAACCCCAATATCAGAAAGGCCAAGATCATGGCGAAAGTGGTCAAAAGTCTGCACCGGAATTTCGGGGTACGACGATCGAAAGATCAGCTCAGGAAGCGGTCTTCGGACCTGAAATTAAGAGAGCCCGAGCAGTACAGAAAGATCCGGAGAGTGCTGCAAAAAAGTAAGTAGTGCTGTGTTCCTATTCTTTTTGTCTTTATTACGTTCGTGCTGCTCCATGTGCTTTTCTTAAGTGTTGTACAGTTTAAAATGGCAACTTTCATGTTCATGGGCCCATTATTCATTCGTATCAAACATTTTTCTTTCGGCCTATAAAACACCATTGTTTAGGCCATATGCATTTGCCCACATTTTTTAGGGCCTACTTGTATGAAAAATATTTGGTTGTGTAGATGGGTTTGTGACTAGAATGAAATGCAAACTAGATTCTGTGTAAGGAGAGGACACTCAGCAGCTGTTTTCACATCTGGACGCTGGAGCACTAGTGTGGGACACCAGAACACCCTTTTTATTAGGGGGCCCACACAGGTGCTCCAGTGTATACTATAGGGGGGGTCTCCATCTGTGAAGCTTGTACAAGACAGGTAAAGTCTTGAAGCTTGAGAACGGACAATAAAAATGCTACATCTTGGAACTCTGCCAAAATAGACAATTGTACCCCACTTCCAAGCAATGTTTCATCTTTATATTTCGGCCATCAAATATCTGTGTGCTAATTATACCATTTTTGTTTTACATAGGGGAGAAAAGACTCGGAGGACACCCCTCATCCGAGGAGACCACAGACCCCCCACCTCGGGAAGAAGGGGAAATACCCCCAACCCAAGAAGAGCAGGAGGAGGAAGAAGACGTGGTGGAAATTGGCACCACAACAGGTGCGTGTCTGCGACCACAGACTCAGGTAAGAGATGGATGCCGGCATATTTATAATACCTGGTTTTTCTTTTGGTTTTCTCTCTTTTTAGGTGATCGCGATGTTGTGGACCCAGGGCATTTCACCTCTGAAAGTGCACAGATCCTGATTGGGGAGATCATGGGGTGTAATTTAGCTTTGGAAAACATCAAGAAAAACATCAATGATGTTATTCAAAAAAATAATAACATCATTGATATTTTGGGGAGAGTTTAAAACCCCTCCAAATCCCTTTGTTTTTTGTACGCTACAATGTTACATAGTTACATAGTTACATAGTAGGTGAGGTTGAAAAAAGACACAAGTCCATCAAATTCAACCTATGTGTGTGATTATGTGTCAGTATTACATTATATATCCCTGTATGTTGCGGTCATTCAGGTGCTTATCTAATAGTTTCTTGAAGCTATCAATGCTCCCCGATGAGACCACCGCCTGTGGAAGGGAATTCCACATCCTTGCCGCTCTTACAGTAAAGAACCCTCTACGTAGTTTAAGGTTAAACCTCTTTTCTTCTAATTTTAATGAGTGGCCACGAGTCTTGTTAAACTCTCTTCTGCGAAAAAGTTTTATCCCTATTGTGGGGTCACCAGTACGGTATTTGTAAATTGAAATCATATCCCCTCTCAATTGTCTCTTCTCCAGAGAGAATAAGTTCAGTGTTCGCAACCTTTCCTAATAACTAAGATCCTCCAGACCCTTTATTAGCTTTGTTGCTCTTCTTTGTACTCGCTCCATTTCCAGTACATCCTTCCTGAGGACTGGTGCCCAGAACTGGACAGCATACTCCAGGTGTGGCCGGACGAGAGCCTTGTAGAGTGGGAGAATTATCGTTTTATCTCCAGAGTTGATCCCCCTTTTAATGCATGCCAATATTCTCTTTGCTTTGTTAGCAGCAGCTTGGCATTGCATGCCATTGCTGAGCCTATCATCTACTAGGACCCCCAGGTCCTTTTCCATCCTAGATTCCCCCAGAGGTTCTCCCCCCAGTGTATAGATTGCATTCATATTTTTGCCACCCAAATGCATTATTTTACATTTTTCTACATTGAACCTCATTTGCCATGTAGTCGCCCACCCCATTAATTTGGTCAGGTCTTTTTGCAAGGTTTCCACATCCTGCGGAGAAGTTATTGCCCTGCTTAGCTTAGTATCGTCTGCAAATACAGAGATTGAACTGTTTATCCCATCCTCCATATCGTTTATGAACAAATTAAATAGGATTGGTCCCAGCACAGAACCCTGGGGAACCCCACTACCCACCCCTAACCATTCTGAGTACTCCCCATTTATCACCACCCTCTGAACTCGCCCTTGTAGACAGTTTTCAATCCATGTACTTACCCTATGGTCCATGCCAACGGACCTTATTTTGTACAGTAATATGATATGATATGTTAAAAATGTTTTAGCGATTTTTAGAAAAGCCACATTTTGAGGATGCACACTGTCACGGAACGTCCCACACTCCGCTTGAGTGCTTCCATCATATACCACTTCCTCCCAGTCTGTATACAGATATCAGATATTCCAACCTCTCTGAGCACAAAACAAGGCGACACTTGCTTGTTGCTACGATGAACTGTTGTATTTAGAATCAAAATTACAAGACTTTATATGCCGTTGGAACCTCCTCTAACAATACAACTGTAACCTAATTAACATAATTAACATGAGCTAATTAACTAAAAAATTTACCCAGACCAGATGACAGACTTGTGGGCACCGAGCTTCACACAGTAGTATAAACACAATAGCTGGAGCTAATTACAATTAACAATACAAACAACAATCTCCCCCCTCCTCAGCCTATTCATCAATAGTTCGGCTCCTAGTCAGTCCTGGAGGCTAATGTGATCAGCTCACTCAATTAACAGGTTGAGTTCAGAATCAACCAAACCAATAATAGTCTCTACATACATCCTGGGAGATATTGTGGACAAATATTACTGTCCCATTTTAAGTAGTCCAAGATATATTTTCTCACTCACCCTGTGCCAGGATGGCACAGGGTGAAATTAGACATAAGATGTATTCTGAGTTCCACGGGCCCTCCCGTCACATCTCTCCCCTTTCGGCAGAAGACTAACACAGGAGGAGACCCCAAACGGGTTGACTCCGAAGTTAGTAAGTAGTTCCAGTCCTCTACTGCCTGTACCCACACAGTACCCCAAATAAATTGTTCCAAACAAAGCATTACTCACCCAGCCAACCTCTGCCTCTCTCATAGAACATATCTGCCGCTGGGGAGAGGCCTGGACTGGCCCTTCTCCCTGGAGTCCTTTCTGCCGCTGGAGAGAAGACAGGGTGTCTGGGCTCACTCTGTCATGCTGTTGGGGATCGGGGCCCACTGCCCAGCATCCCTGGGGTATACAGGTGGAGACTGAAGTCCCATCCACCTTCACAGGAAATCCATCCTCTGTTAGTCGAGGGCAGAGTCCAGCAGTCCTCAGCCCTGTTGCCAGCCCTTCTGCTGGAAACCCCACACCATCCGTTCCGGCTAACTGTTGGGGAGGGAGGCCGACTGCCCCGCCTCCCTGGAACTCTGTAGTTGTTGCTGGTGCTGGGCAGAGGTTGGTAACACTCTGCCCTGTTGCCAGCACTTCTGCTGGGGACTCCGCATCCTCCGCTCCGGCTAACCGTTGGGGCAGGAGGCTGGCTTCCTCCACTCCCAAACTGTGTAGCTGCCATTGGGGAGGTGAGCCGGCTGCTTGCTTTTCCATTCCCTCATCTGATTGCTTGGACGACATGTCTATGGTACTGTCTCCCAGGTGCACTGATCTTTGCTTGGGAGGGAAGGCCGCTTCCCCCACCCTGACCAACTGTTGGGGAGGTACAACACACACCTCCTCTCCCTTCTCCCCCTGTATCTGCTGCTGGGAAGTGATTGCCACCTTCTCACCCTGGGCCTCCGAAACTGCCACAGATGTGGGGCAGAGGTCTTGGACCCTCTGTCCGGTTGCCAGATCTTCAGCTGGAGAAGTTTGTTGTAACTCCACAGATACTGCTGTTGGTGCTGGGCAGAGCACGGTGAAGTTTGGCCCCAATAGCAGCTCTTCTGCTGGAGGCTCATCAGGTTGTTCTTCCTCAGCAGAAAAGTCTATTAAATCCCCTACCTCTAGAACTGGTGTCTGTGGATACAGGTTCACCATCTCCTGTCCGTGGAACTCAGAAGATGCCATCAGTGCTGAGCAGAGCGCAATGAAGTTTGGCCCTAATCCTAACTCTTCTGCTGGGGACTCACCCGATGGTTCTTCCTCAGCAGAAAAGTCTATCAAATCCCCTGTCTCTGCAACTGGTGTCTGGGGATGGAGGTTCACCATCTCCTGTCCATGGAATCCAGAAGATGCTATCAGTGCTGGGCAGAGGTTAGCAGAGCTCTGCCCGGTTGTCAGCACTTCAGGTTTGGGGATGGCAATCTCCAGATTTTCCGCTGCAGATTCTCTGGCATGCTGCTGGACAGGCACATTCCTCCATCCAAGATCATCCCATGCAGAAACAGGATCATCAAGGTCAGTCAGCACTTGCTGCATCCGCCATAAGACCTCCGCCTCCCTAGCTGTGGGGGCAGGTTGGCAAAGCACACTATTGCTCTGCCACGTTGCAGACTCTTCAGCCAGAATTTCCGGGTTGTCAGCTGGTATTTCCTGATAGTCCCAGGCAAAGGGAGCCCAGCCCTGGCACTGAGCAATGTCTAGCAGCCGTCTGTAGGCGATCTCTAGCTCCCATTCCTGAACGGCCAGAAACTCCAAATCTTCCTGTGCCCAGTGCACTTCCGAAATGTTCAGTAGCCCTTCTCTGAAATCCATGATTTCGTCCACCCGCCACTCCAAATCATTCCCAAAGTTAGGGTCCCCTGTCAGCTTCACATACAACAGTCCCAAGCCGCCGTAGCTTAAGCCTTCCATTGGGCTGTCATCCGCTATCCAGGGACATGCTTGGGATACATGCCACCGGAGGGCTCTATAGCTCTCATCCAGCTTTATCTCTGCCCAGACCAGCCTGCTTAATTCAGCTGTCTGCTTCTTGTGTAGTTTTTCTCCCAAAAAACGCACCCGCAGTCCGTACTGCGACCAGTACCTTTCCTCGATGGAGGGGAGAACTTTTCCCTGGTGTCGCTGCTCACGGGCTAGCGCTTCCTTCCAGAGTTTGTAGTGAATAGAATCACACCATCCCAGCAGGACCTGCTCCGATACTGGTCCTCTGTGCTGTATCTGCATCTCTCGCAACCTCCTTCTGAATTCCTCATCCATGGCAGCTGGTATCTGTACCTCTCCTCTCCTGCTATCAGGACCTTGGATCCAGATGGAAGTTTGGATGTCCCAGACTGCAGGAAGCTTTCCCGCTGCTTGCCACCAATGTCACGGAACGTCCCACACTCCGCTTGAGTGCTTCCGTCATATACCACTTCCTCCCAGTCTGTATACAGATATCAGATATTCCAACCTCTCTGAGCACAAAACAAGGCGACACTTGCTTGTTGCTACCATGAACTGTTGTATTTAGAATCAAAATTACAAGACTTTATATGCCGTTGGAACCTCCTCTAACAATACAACTGTAACCTAATTAACATAATTAACATGAGCTAATTAACTAAAAAATTTACCCAGACCAGATGACAGACTTGTGGGCACCGAGCTTCACACAGTAGTATAAACACAATAGCTGGAGCTAATTACAATTAACAATACAAACAACAATCTCCCCCCTCCACAGCCTATTCATCAACAGTTCGGCTCCTAGCCAGTCCTGGAGGCTAATGTGATCAGCTCACTCAATTAACAGGTTGAGTTCAGAATCAACCAAACCAATAATAGTCTCTACATACATCCTGGGAGATATTGTGGACAAATATTACTGTCCCATTTTAAGTAGTCCAAGATATATTTTCTTACTC
Organism: Aquarana catesbeiana; assembly: GCF_042186555.1. Taxonomy (NCBI): domain Eukaryota; kingdom Metazoa; phylum Chordata; class Amphibia; order Anura; family Ranidae; genus Aquarana; species Aquarana catesbeiana. The sequence continues at coordinate 437,290,710 of NC_133326.1, read as the reverse complement.
ACCCTGTGCCAGGATGGCACAGGGTGACTTAGACATAAGATGTATTCTGAGTTCCACGGGCCCTCCCGTCACACACACAGTGTGCCAACATGTGCTATCTGCCATCACAGGAGATCAATGGACGCGTTTTGGGGGTGCAACCCCTTCCTCAATAATAAACTAGCTGAGAGGAAGGGGTTGCTCCCCCAAAACACGTCCCTTGATCCCCCGTGATGGCAGCTAGCACATGTTGACATTCGTAAATTGGTGTGCATCTTCAAAATTTGGCTTTTCCTGGGGTGACTTCACCCCATCTGAACGCAATATCAAACACAGTTCCTAAATACTCATGTCTGATATTGCCTTCAAGTTTTACCATATGTGAACTTTGTAAGTTCAAGATTTGTGTCTTTCTTTTTGGTTTTACACATGTCTGTTTTATCTTAAATGGACATTTCTATTTTTGATAATGCCACCCCAAAAATTGTTATACAACAAACATGTTGATTTGTTTTAAAAACCTTTTCTAAATGCACATGTGATTGTGCAGGTATTAAAAAGATTGTTAATCAAGAATGTGTGGATTATTGTCTCAACGCTACAACACTTTTGTGGTGATGTAATTGCTGCTTTCTGTGACAATGGGTGTTACTTCCTAAGGGCAAATCCACTTTGCACTACAAGTGCAGTTTCAGTGCATTTTCAAGTGCACTTGTAGTGCAAAGTGTATTTGCCTTTAGTAAATAACAACCAACAGTGCTTTGTATAAGGTTACACAATCACGCCATTTTCACGACTCACCACATTTCGGTCAAGGTCAGCTAAAACAAACACAAGCAGTAAATGTCACCAAAGATTTGCTTAATTTTTTTTTTATTTGATCAAGGTTTCACAAATTGTCTGGCATATTGATGGCCCCCCTACCCGCAAAGAACTCAAGGTATCTTAGCCGGACATCACGGGCACTCAGGGAGGGCAAGCCAGGACGGCCACTTTCAAGCGCCGTCAGGGTTGTTTCATTTATAATTCCGGCCTCAGGCCCAACTGAGCCAGCATAGTTGGCAGAATGTTGCCGTAAAAAGTTATGTAGAACACAGCACGCCAGGATTATATGATTCAGTTTATACTCCGCCATATGGATGGGTGTAAGAAATAGGCGGAACGGGCTGGCCATGATTCCAAATGTGTTCTCCACCACTCTTCTGGCTCTGGCCAGCCGGTAATTAAAAACCCTCTGTTGCGGGGTGAGGGTCCTCATCAGGAATGGCCGCATAAGATGGTCCCCCAGCGCATATGCTTTATCCGCAACAAAGACGAATGGGAGTCCTTCCACATTCTCTTCTGGAGGTGGCAAGTCCAAGCTGCCATTCTGGAGACGCCTGTAAAACTCCGTCTGGGCGATGACTCCACCATCGGACATCCGGCCATTCTTCCCCACGTCCACATACAGGAACTCGTATTTAGCCGACACCACCGCCAACATCACAATACTATTGAACCCCTTGTAATTATAATAGTACGACCCCGAGTTGGGTGGTGGGATGATGTGGACGTGTTTCCCATCAATTGCCCCTCCGCAGTTAGGAAAGTCCCACCGCTGGGCAAAGTGGGAGGCCACAGTCTGCCATTCCTGTGGCGTGGAAGGAAACTGTTGAGGAAAACAAAAATAAATTAGTATTTTTGCACAAACATGGAAAGCAGATTAGACACAAACATTCTTGGCCAACATCCAGATAACATTTATTAAGGGGAATTTTACAACACCAAAGTATAAGGTACACCTATCATATCCCCCCCCCCCTCTCATGGGCCATTTCTAACATTATAGGGGGGGGATCTTGGACAGGTAACCCTCTCCACTTCATTGAGAGATGAATGCCTAAATAATGGGTATTACTTGGAACAGCCCCTCCTTAGTTACCCTATTGGCAGACCACTGGACAGGTAAGAAGTGTCATAATACAAAGATATAAATACACACTGTACACATTTGAGCACATTTGGACATCCTACTATTACCTAGCAAGATAATAATAGGATACAAAAACTTTAAACAGTACCATTTGAAAGTATTCAGGCAGGCCCTTGCACTACATGCTTTGGGGAATTCATCCATACATCTGACCACAAAAGAGGTGGGTATAGTGTGTATGGGTTTGGCAAAGTCAGCAGATAGATGATTGAGGATAGATAGAGAATTGGGATCAGCTGACTTAGCAGTTGGGGGAGGGAGGGTTAAAAATGATTTGGGGACACCACAAAAAAAAGCCTCTGGGACTCTGCCTGAATTTAATGCACAAATCAGATTTCTAAACATTTTAGGGGGTATTTAGGGTAAAGCACTACTATGGAGCTGATAAAATACATTGTTAAGTGACTACATGATGTGAATATAGGGCAGGAGACCATGCTGGGGAGGTAAGTGAAGGCAAATATGTATGAAGGAGAAAAAAAAAAAATTCCAGCGTGCATGAGGACAAAGGGGACATTCACAGCATATTACAATCATGGTAATTAGGGAATGAGGAAAGAAATACAATATATTATCAAACATTAAATACAATAAAATGTGATATTAAAGGATGAAAATCTTACCTTAATATACTCCTTCTGCAGGACCTGGATGATGGCAGAACAGGTCTCTGGGATAATGATACCCAGAGCCTGGGGGGAGATGCCTGTCGAGAACTTCAAGTCCTGCAGGCTTCTCCCCGTCGCCAAGTACCGCAGGGTAGCGACGAGCCTCTGCTACGGAGTGATGGCTTGCCTCATGCAGGCATCCTGCCTGCTGATATAGGGGGTCAGCGAAGCAAACAAACGGTGAAATACGGGCTCAACCTCCGCAACATCTCCAAAATACGCCCCTTTCTAACCAATGACACAACAAAGCTCTTAACTCACTCGCTGGTCATCTCTCGCCTGCAACTCCCTTCTCATTGGCTTACCTCTACATAGTCTATCACCTCTTCGATCCATTATGAATGCCGCTGCCAGACTCATCCACCTTACCAATCGCTCTGTGTCTGCCACTCCTCTCTGTCAATCCCTCCACTGGCTTCCGCTCGGCCAAAGAATTAAATTCAAAATTCTAACAACTACGTACAAAGCCATCCACAATTTCGCCCCCAGCTACATCACTAGCTTAGTCTCTAAATACCAACCTACTCGCTCTCTTCGTTCCTCTCAAGACCTTCTGCTCTCTAGCTCCTTTGTCACCTCCTCCCATGCTCGCCTCCAGGCCTTTTCCAAAGCCTCTCCAATCCTATGGAACTCCTTACCCCAATCTCTCTACTTATCTCCTACTTTATTAGCTTTCAGAAGATCCCTGAAAACCCTTCTCTTCAGAGAAGCCTATCCTACCCACACCTAACAACTGTATTTTCATTTTTTCCATCAGCTCATCCCCCACAGTTATTACCTTTTGTTTCCACTTGACCCTCCCTTCTAGATTGTAAGCTCTAACAAGCAGGGCCCTCTGATCCCTCCTGTATTGATTTGTATTGTAAGTGTACTGTCTGCCTCATGTTTAAAGCGCTGAGCAAACTGTTGGCGCTATATAAATCCTGTATAATAATAATAATAATAATGATACCCAGAGCCTGGGGGGAGATGCCTGTTGAGAACTTCAAGTCCTGCAGGCTTCTCCCCGTCACCAAGTACCGCAGGGTAGCGACGAGCCTCTGCTCCGGAGTTATGGCTTGCCTCATGCAGGCATCCTGCCTGCTGATATAGGGGGTCAGCGAAGCCAACAAACGGTGAAATACGGAGTCCGTCATCCTGAGAAAGTTCCTGAAATCATCAGGATTATTCTCACGGATCTCACGGAGCAAAGGCATATGAGAGAACTGGTCACGCTGAAGCAACCAATTCTTGGTCCATGAACTCCTCCCCACCCTGTTCATGGACTGGACTTGTGTCAAGGTCAGGACCCCAACACCAAGCCCCCGCACAGCACGAACTCTACGAGGAGTACGTATACGTAACATGGCTAGAAAACGGTCGGCTGCTCAGAACGAGGTAACAGAACGCACTGAAGAACAGCAAGGCCTGTGAAGAGTGACCTGAAAAACAGCAACAAACGAACAAGAACACAATGACTAATCCAAGTCACGCGTAGCTTGCTTGCACGCACTGAAGAGCAGATACAAACCCACAAGCACAAACTGAACCGCAGAAAACGATCTGAAAGCCACGAGTCTGAAAAAGCGCGAATCGTCTCTCACCAAACTTTTACTAACACGAGATTAGCAAAAGGAGCCCAAAGGGTGCCGCTCTTGGTTCTGAAATGGCCTTTTCTAGTCTTGTCATACGTGGTTGACGTCACCGCGTTCTTGGCGATCAGAAATTCCGACAACTTTGTGCGACCGTGTGTACGCAAAACAAGTTTGAGCCAACATCCGTTGGAAAAAATCCTAGGATTTTGTTGTCGGAATGTCCGATCAATGTCTGACCGTGTGTACGGGGCATAACAGTATGCGTTAAAAACAGGGGTTTAGTCTGCATGCATTTGCAAATCCATGGCGCCTTTTTTATATCACTGTATAAGGGTCAGGCAATGCACTGACACCTTTGCAGCAATTGAGCTATATGCTGGGTGTTCAATGTGCTCCTGTACTTTTAAGAAGGGGTGGGCTCCCCTTCAGTCCATCTGCCATCCACCAATCCATCAGAATGCATGTGCTTTCACTGTGGAGTCACTCATAAGTTAGTGATAAGAAATACAGATACCAGGGTGCCTTGGCGAGGCTCTGTAGCTTACACATGCATTTGGAAATGCGTGCAGACTAAACCCCTGTTTTTAACGCATACTGTTAGACAAGTTGATTTGGTTGTCTGCGGGCTGGTCAGTTAGTAAGCTTGTTTTTTTCCTTGGATTTATTCTTGGCCCTGTTTATATATTAAGTTGCCCTCCAATGCTGCTTACTGCAATAGCCAGTTATAGGTGGGGGCAGTGGCGCCTTTTTTGTAATCCCAACACAGGAAGTGCAGTATTTGGGTTACAGAATCTCCTCAATAGAGACGAAGATCTTTCTCCCTGTGGAAAAGATCAAGAAGATCGGACATGCAGTGGCACAGCTTCAAACCAATCAGGAAGCACAGATCAGAGAGGTCATGAGGGTGATATGTTTGATGATGTCCTGTTGCCCAGCAGTCCCCTGGGCAAGACTTCACCAGCGTCCACTGCAAGGTCTCATGTTATGTTGCTGGGATGGCAACCAGCAGAGCTTAGACCAGCCTATGCCCCTATTAACCAAGCTCAAGAGGGCGCTGTGGTGGTGGCAGGCCCTTCACAATCTAGACAGGGGACTTTTTATGGGCCAGACCATCAGCCTTAGTGAGGATGACAGATGCCAGTTCTTTCGGCTGGGGTGCCCGCTTGGAGACAGCTTTGGCTCAGGGACCTTGGTCTCCAGTGGAAGCCAGAGGAACCTCGAATCAGAGGGAGCTCCTGGCAATTCAGAGGGCTATAGAAACCTTCCAGTCTCGGATAAGGGGGCAGCACCTGCAGGTGCGGATGGACAATGCGGCGGCTGTCACATATATAAACAAGCAGGGGGTACAAGGAGCCCTGCCCTGCAGTTTATAGCAGGCAGGATTTTTGGTTGGACCAAACTAAACCTGGCTTCATTGACTGCCATTCATTTAAAAGGAATGCAGAATTCGCTGGCGGATTTTCTCAGCCACCAGCGAATAAGACAGGACGAATGGTCTCTCAACAAGGATGTGTTCGTGCAGATCGTGCGTTCTTGGGGACGGCCGGAGTGCAACAAAAAGGTCACACAGTTCTCCTCCCTCCATCCGCTGGATCAAGCCAGAGGGATAGATGCTTTGCCAATGCATGGCAATTCAGCCTTTGCTATGCCTTTCCCCCAGTGAGACTAATAGCTGCATTTCTCCAGAAGTTTTTGACCTAAACCATAGACCTCATTCGGATAGCCCTGTTTTGGCCGAAGAGAGCCTGGTTTGCCAACCTAAGGTGGCTCGCTATATATGCTCCATTGCCCCCCCCCCCCCCCCCCGACAGTCACACACAAAAAAAAATAATAATTTAAACATGGCTCTTTAAAAAAAAAAAAAAGTCCTTAAGTGCACTGTGTTCGGGCGCCAGACACAGTGCACTATGGGATGCGCCAGGTCTATGCAACCACGAGATTGCAAACGAGGCGCTTCATTGGCGGGGTTTGGAGCGGCTTTGTGTGCTTAGTGTATCACTACGGCCAGGTGCTTTGTTCTCAGTGTGAGAACAATGTCACTTCCGGCGGGCTACAAAACGGTGGCCGCCACCATGAGGACTAATCCCCTTGTGTTTAGTGGAGAGGGCAGGCCCCTCCCCTTTCCACTGAACACACAGAGAAAGCAGGGAACTAGCTGCCGCTGAAGGGGACAGAGACAGATGCGGCGCGAAGGAGGGCTGTGCTGCCGGGGGCACGTGAGGAGGACTCTGCTCTGCTGATGGGGACACATGTAAGGAGGACTCTGCTCTGCTGATGGGGGACACATGTGAGGAGAACTCTGCTCTGCTGATGGGGACACATGTGAGGATGACTCTGCTGTTGAAGGGGACACAGATGTAAGGAGGGACTCCGCTGATGGGGACACAGATGTAAGGAGGGGCTCCGCTGATGGGGACACAGATGTAAGGAGGGGCTCCGCTGATGGGGACACAGATGTAAGGAGGGACTCCGCTGATGGGGACACAGATGTAAGGAGGGACTCCGCTGATGGGGACACAGATGTAAGGAGGGACTCCGCTGATGGGGACACAGATGTAAGGAGGGACTCCGCTGATGGGGACACAGATGTAAGGAGGGACTCCGCTGATGGGGACACAGATTTAAGAAGGGACTCTGCTAATGGGGACATAGATGTAAGGAGGGACTCCGCTGATGGGGACACAGATGTAAGGAGGGACTCCGCTGATGGGGACACAGATGTGAGGAGGACTCCGCTGCTGGGGACACAGATGTGAGGAGGGCTCTGCTGCTGGGGGCACCTTATGTAAGGAGGGACTCCGCTTGGGACACTGATGTAAGGAGGGACACTGCTAGGGGCACCTGATGTAAGGAGGGACTCTGGTGGAGGCATCTGATGTAGGGACGGACTCTGCTGGGGATTGTTAAACTTTCTGGAATACACATATTTCTATTGTTGTGTAGGATCTGGGCCTGCTGTCCCTCCATCCCTCTCTCCCTCCCTCTCCCTCCATCCCTCGTTCATTTCAGATGCTAACCACACCCCCTTAAAGTCACACCCCTTTAAGTCACGCCCACTATTCCACTGAAACCACGCCCACTTTCACCAAGTGGGAGGCGTAAAAAAGGAAGGGCCAGGTCTGGCGCCCCCCATCCTAAAACTTCACCTGCTCCATTGCCTCTCCCGGTGAGGGAGGATCTTGCTATCCGGCACCCTCAGGTAGAGACCCTCAGACTAACAGCGTGGTATCTGAGGAACAGCTGTTAAGGGCTCAGGGGTTCTCAGAGAGAGAGGTTAAGACCCTTTTAAACTGCTGCAAGCCAGTAACCAGGGCTATTTATACCAAAGTCTGGAGAAGGTTAAATTCCTGATTAGCAGAACAGGAGCTGGAACAACCAGGGATTCCTGCAGTCCTGGATTTTTTCCAGGCAGGAATAGAGTTAGGCCTTTCTATCAGCACGCTAAAGGTGCAGGCCGCCGCTTTGAGTGTTATTCTTCAAGTCTCACTACAGCAAGATCAGTTCGTTAAGAACTTCTTTAGCCACTTGACGACCGCCTCACGCTGATATACGTCAGCAGAATGGCATGGGCAGGCAAAATCACGTACCTGGTACGTGATTGCCTTCCCGCGGACAGACTCCCTCTGTAATGTAAACAGAGGGAGAGGAAGTGATGTCATCCCTCCTCGAGCCGGTCTTTTTCGTTCCGGCGCTGAGGAGAGAAGACATCAAGTATGTGCACAACACTACACGTTCAGTAGAACATGCCAGGCACACTTTTCACCCCCCTTCACCCCCTTGTACCCCCTGTCACACTGACACCAATAGCAGTTTTTTTTTTTTTTTGCATTGGTGTCAGTTTGTGACAGTTATAAGTGTTAGGGCAGTTAGGTTTGCCCCTTTTAGGTCTGGGGTACCCCCCTTTAGGTCCAGGGTACCCCCCTAACCCCCCCTAATAAAGGTTAACCCCTTGATCACCCCCCCGTCTCCAGTGTCGCTAAGCGATCGTTTTTCTGATCGCTGTATTAGTGACACAGGTGACGCTAGTTAGGGAGGTAAGTATATAGGTTCGCTGTCAGTGTTTTATAGCGACAGGGACCCCCATATACTACCTACTAAAGGTTTTAACCCCCTGATTGCCCCCTAGTTAACCCTTTCACCAACGATCACCATACAAGTGTTACGGGTGACGCCGGTTAGTTTGTTTGTTTTTTATAGTTTATTATAGTTTTAGGGCACCCGCCGTTTATTACCTTATAAAGGTTTAACCCCCTAATTGCCCGGCGGTGATATAAGTTACATTTTTAGGATCAGATAAGGTCTGCGTTGCCCCAGGCAGCATCAGGTTAGCGCCAGTACCGCTAACACCCACGCACGCAGCATACACCTCCCTCAGTGCTATAGTATCTGAACGGATCGATATCTGATCCGATCAGATCTATACTCCCCAGCAGTTTAGGGTTCCCAAAAACGCAGTGTTAGCGGGATCAGCCCAGATACCTGCTAGCACCTGCGTTTTGCTCCTCGGCCCAGCCCAGCCCACCCAAGTGCAGTATCGATCGATCACTGACACTTACAAAACACTAAGCACACATAACTGCAGCGTTCGCAGAGTCAGGCCTGATCCCTGCGATCGCTAACAGTTTTTTGGTAGCGTTTTGAATCAGTCGCTAACAGTCAGGAGCTTTTTTGCCTGTGAGTCTCACTAGTGTACCCCTAAATTTAGAGCCCAAAATGACAAATCGAAGGTACACTAGTGAAGAGGCCTACACGTTTCTGAGCATGACAGATAGTGAAGAGGAAGTCACTCATCTGTCAGATTCAGGCTCAGAATACGATCCTGTAGAGGACAGCGGCTCCATGACAGATAGCTCTGACGACGGAGTTGTGGTTCCTGCTAAGGTCAGGCGTACCAGACCCCAAACTTCTTCTTCTGTCCTTGAAGTGCAAGAACCGCAGGGATCTCGTATGGAGCAGAGAAGTACTAGCGTCGCTATTCCTTCTGGTGAACTGGCAAGCACCAGCGGCCTAGTACACCCTGGTCGTATATCCAGCACTGCAGTATCATATGGTGACGTGGCGAGTCCCATAAGTGCAGTTCAAGCTGGTGAGGTGGCAAGCACTAGTATTGTCCCGCTGCCAACAAGAAGACAAAGATAGGCCCATCGTGCCCATAGTGCCCTTCCTGCTGCATTCGCCAATCCGAATTGGGAACCCACCACTTCCCCCATTCACTGGCCAACCCGGAATTCAGGTGGAAACAGTTGATTTTACGCCACTGGATTTTTATTCGCTGTTTTTCACCGAAGATCTCTATAGATCTATTGTGGACCAAAGCAATTTGTATGCTGGTCAACACATCGCCACTATTCCCCAGTCCTCCCTTGCCAGAGATTGGAAACCAATTACAGTTTCCGAATTTAAGCTCTTTCTGGGCCTTTCCCTCAACATGGGCATAAATAAAAAGAGTAAGTTGCGGTCATATTGGTCCACTGACCCAATTTACCATATGCCGGTGTTCTCTGCCTCCATGACCAGGGCACGATACGAGCAGATTTTGCGGTTCATGCACTTCAACGACAATGAACTCTGTCGTCCTCGTGGAGACCCTGGATACGATCGGCTCCCTCGTAAACCACTTCAACCAACGTTTTGCAGACTTGTTTACTCCCCATCAAGTTGTCTGCGTTGATGAGTCCCTGATTAAATTTTCTGGCCGCTTGTCATTCAAACAGTACCTTCCCAGCAAGCGTGCCAGATACGGGGTCAAGATGCATAAGCTCTGTGACAGGGCCACAGGCTATACATGTAGTTTTATGGTTTACGAGGGCAAAGATAGTCACGTAGAGCCGACAAACTGCCCTGACTACATAGGAAGCGCTGGCAAGATAGTGTGGGACTTGGTGTCACCCTTATTCGGAAAGGGGTACCACTTTTACGTGGACAATTAGTACACGAGCGTGCCACCTTTTTGATCATCAGATTGGAGCACGTGGCACCGTGCGACCAAATCGCCGGGGCTTTCCCCAGCAGCTTGTAGATTCCCGTCTTAGGCTGGGGGAGAGAGCCTGCTTGAAGTGTAATAACTTGCTCGCTATGAAGTGGAGGGACAATAAGAATGTTTTCGTTCTTACCTCCCTTCATGCAGACACGACGGTCCAAATTCCTACTGCGACTGGTGTTGTGGAGAAACCCCTCTGTGTCCACGAATATAACCTTAATATGGGAGGGGTGGACCTCAACGACCAGTTGTTGGCGCCGTACCTAGTTGCCCGTAAGGCCAGACGCTGGTACAAAAATTGTCTGTTTATTTATTTCAATTGGCTTTGCTGAATGCTTATGTGCTATACAGAGCTTCAGGACGGACTGGATCCTTCCTTAAATTCCAGGAAGAGATCGTCAGAGCCCTTCTGTTTCCAGACGGTGCTCCACCTCACCATCCCCAACCAAATGCAGTAAGCCGGCTGCATGAGAGGCATTTTCAATATGTCCTCCCGAGTACCCCTACCCAACGAGCCCCCGAAAAAAGATGTCGTGTCTGCAGCAAGCGCGGATTTAGGCGTGACACCCGGTATTATTGTCCCTTCTGTCCTGACAATCCTGGTCTTTGCATTGGTGAATGTTTTGAACTCTACCATACACTAGTTGAGTATTAGCGTAGCGTACAGCACTGCACAGACTAGGACACACTTTCACAGGGTCTCCCAAGATGCCATCGCATTTTGAGAGACCCAAACCTGGTTACAAAAAAAAGTGTAAAAAAACACAAAAAAATATATAAAATAAAAAAAACAAAAATAGTTGTCGTTTTATTGTTCTCTCTCTATTCTCTCTCTATTGTTCTGCATTCTATACTGCAATGTTTTATTGTTATGTTTTTATCATGTTTGCTTTATAGGTATGCAATTTTTTTATACTTTGTTTTTTTATTGTTAACCACTTTTTTGTTTTCAGGTACGCCATTCAGCTGCAGAGCGGATTTATTTATCTTGACAGCAACAGCGTTTGCTCCCACGATACATAAAGCCATGACTCCAGCGCTGTCGGAGGTGATTTCACCACCACAGTTACATACTTCAGCATATATGCCGAAGCGTGGGGGCAGCAGTGGGTGGAGGAGCGATTTGCTCCTGCCTTTTGCGGGAGGATGCCCCCATGCTTCGGCATATATATATATTAGGTAGGCACAGGTTGCGTTAAAAGTTTTATTTTTTACTATGTTTTTTTTTGTATTTGCTTTGCAGGTATGGTAAGTATTACTGTTATATTTATAATTATTTATAATTATATAATTATATATATATAATTATACCCCAAAATAAATTCTGTTGCTTCTCCTGAGTACGGGGATACGACATGTGTGAGACTTTTCGGGACCCCGAAAACCAAGCACCGCCTTCAGGCTTTCTAAGGGCGTAAATTTTTGATTTCACTCTTCACTGCCTATCACAGTTTTGGAGGCCATGGAATGCCCAGATGGCACAAACCCCCCCCCCCCCCCCCCAAATGACCCCATTTTGGAAAATAGACACCCAAAGCTATTTGCTGAGAGGTATAGTGAGTATTTTGAAGACCTCACTTTTTGTCACAAACTTGGGGTGTCTACTTTCCAAAATGGGGTCATTTTGGGGGGTTTTGTGCTATCTTGGCATTTTATGGCCTTCGAAACTGTGATAGGTAGTGAGAAGTGAAATAAAAAATTTTCGCCCTTAGAAATCCTGAAAGCAGTGATTGGTTTTCGGGGGCCCCGTACGCCGCTAGGCTCCCAAAAAGTCCCACACATGTGGTATCCCCGTACTCAGGAGAAGCAGCTGAATGTATTTTGGGGTGCAATTCCACATATGCCCATGGCATGTTTGAGCAATATATAATTTAGTGACAACTTTGTGCAAAAAAAAAAAATTGTCACTTTCCCGCAACTTGTGTCAAAATATAAAATATTCCATGTACTCAACATGCCTCTCAGCAAATAGCTTGGGGTGTCTACTTTCCAAAATAGGGTCATTTGGGTGGGTTTTGTGTCATCTGGGCATTTTATGGCCTTCAAAACTGTGATAGGTAGTGAGGAGTGAAATCACAACTTTACGCCCTTAGAAATCCTGAAGGCGGTGCTTGGTTTTCGGGGCCCCGTACGCGGCTAGGCTCCCAAAAAGTCCCACACATGTGGTATCCCCGTACTCAGGAGAATCAGCAGAATGTATTTTGGGGTGCAATTCCACATATGCCCATGGCCTGTGTGAGCAATATATCATTTAGTGACAACTTTGTGCAAAAAAAAAAATTTGTCACTTTCCCGCAACTTGTGTCAAAAAATAAAATATTCCATGGACTCAACATGCCTCTCAGCAAATAGCTTGGGGTGTCTACTTTCCAAAATGGGGTCGATTGGGGGGGTTTTGTGCCATCTTGGCATTTTATGGCCTTCAAAACTGTGATAGGTAGTGAGGGGTGAAATCAAAAATTTACGCCCTTAGAAATCCTGAAGGCGGTGCTTGGTTTTCGGGGGCCCCGTACGCGGCTAGGCTCCCAAAAAGTCCCACACATGTGGTATCCCCATATTTAGGAGAAGCAGCTAAATGTATTTTGGGGTGCAATTCCACATATGCCCATGGCCTGTGTGAGCAATATATCATTTAGTGACAACTTTGTGCAAAAAAAAAAACAATTTGTCACTTTCCCGCAACTTGTGTCAAAAAATAAAATATTCCATGGACTCAACATGCCTCTCAGCAAATAGCTTGGGGTGTCTACTTTCCACAATGGGGTCATTTAGGGGGGGTTTGTGCCATCTGGGCATTTTATGGCCTTCAAAACTGTGATAGGTAGTGAGGAGTGAAATCAGAAATTTACGTCCTTAGAAATCCTGAAGGCAGTGATTGGTTTTCGGGGCCCCGTACGCCGCTAGGCTCAGGAGAAGCAGCTGAATGTATTTTGGGGTGCAATTCCACATAAGCCTATGGCCTGTGTGAGCAATATATCATTTAGTGACAACTTTTTGTACATTTTTTTTTTTGTCATTATTCAATCACTTGGGACAAAAAAAATAAATATTCAATGGGCTCAACATGCCTCTCAGCAATTTCCTTGGGGTGTCTACTTTCCAAAATGGGGTCATTTGGGGGGGGGTTTGTACTGCCCTGCCATTTTAGCACCTCAAGAAATGACATAGGCAGTCATAAACTAAAAGCTGTGTAAATTACAGAAAATGTACCCTAGTTTGTAGACGCTATAACTTTTGCGCAAACCAATAAATATACGCTTATTGACATTTTTTTTACCAAAGACATGTGGCCAAATACATTTTGGCCTAAATGTATGACTAAAATTGAGTTTATTGGATTTTTTTTATAACAAAAAGTAGAAAATATCATTTTTTTTTCAAAATTTTCAGTCTTTTTCCGTTTATAGCACAAAAAATAAAACCAGCAGAGGTGATCAAATACCATCAAAAGAAAGCTCTATTTGTGGGAAGAAAAGGACGCAAATTTTGTTTGGGTACAGCATTGCATGACCACGCAATTAGCAGTTAAAGCGACGCAGTGCCAAATTGGAAAAAGTCCTCTGGTCTTTAGGCAGCCAAATGGTCCAGGGCTGAAGTGGTTAAGGCCCTCTCTAGGTCCAGGCCAGTGAAGGTTCGGGCCTGCCCTAACTGGGATCTGTCCTTGGTCCTCAGGGTGCTTACAGGAAGTCCCTTTGAACCCCTGGAGAAATCAGGGGTTAAGTGGGTGGTACTTAAGGCAATATTTCTGATTGCTTCCACCAGAAGGGTGAGTGAGTTGCAGGTGCTCTCGATTCGAGTCATTTTTTGTTAATTTTGGAGCATAGGGTTGTGCTCAAAACAGATCCTAGTTTCCTCCCTAAAGTGAAGGTATGCAAGGTGAGATACACGATAATAGGTACATTTCACCTCGCATTCGTTCCATTGTAAGGGACTGAACCGGAATCGGGCCCGGTTTTTCCAGCCTCTGGTGGCAGGCTGGGTTCCGGTCCGAATGTTATGATCCACTGGAGTCCACAGTCAGCTGGTCTTTAAATATCCAGGAAGAGCACAGCAGTTCGCTCTGGTTTTGAGACTCAGAAAGGAACCTGAGTGAGAGGAGCTCGGGGTGTTGGATTAAAAGGTTTGCTTTTCCGTATGTTTTTGGGTGACGGGGACCAGCCCCGCACTATATAGAGAGGAGACTATTTGTTTAGTTAGCGCCGGATGGCAAGGATTTAAGTTAGTGTTTGTTTTATTTTGCAAACCTCCTGCAAATAAACCTGGCATTAGGAAAGTGCCGTTTGATGACTGTCATTCAGAAAAAGGTGATCCCCACGAGCTAATTTCCCCACAGTATGTACAACACAGAAAAAAAACATCATGATAATCCTCTTACCAATCTGGATGCCCAATAGGATTTGGAGATGTAAAAAAATTCTTTATACATATTCATATTTGAATTATTAATTAAAAGCTAACACACTTAGCAGATCTGGCGCTTCTGGACAAATGACATTTTAAAGCAAAAAATGCTGCTATAATAAACTATTACTGATAAAAAGCAACTCAAAAAGTTCATATATGTAATTCCTACACAGACTTAAAGTAATCCTAAGAGTGTTCATATGGGATCTCGTCAAAAAGGATGACAGGCCTTCACTGCACCACGTGATACCGCTCCCCTCAAATTTAACACTCACCAGAAGGATCTGATAACACAGCTTTATAAATGTGTATAAAGTGTATAAATGGATCTTTAGCCAGCAGTGACTCCACTTCCTTGAGTACTTAGCTACCTCTGATTACACCGGGTATAGGTTTGCAGTGCTCCTCCCTGGAGTCTCCTCCTCCTCCCTCCTCTCCACTTCGAGCTCAGCACAGGATGCCAGGACTTCCCTGTCTGGATCCTGGACTCTTCCCGGACTCTGCCAGCGCTCCCAGCGCTCCCAGCATGGTCCTGCTCTGTACAGGGGGTGACGTGTGCTCAGTGCTGGGCTGAGATCACAGACCAACATATTCGGGGTCAGGATGCATACAGAGATTTGAAATACTACTTCTCAAAGTCCCAGCTGGAAACATCATCAGCCAATAAGCCAGCAATTAACCTGTATGTGGAAATCCTTGATGATTGATTGTATCTATTGGGAATGATGCACTAACCCTTTGTGACTAAAAATAAGGACTCAAGGAAGTGGAATCACTGCTGGATAAAGATCCATTTATACACTAAAGCTGTGTTATCAGATGCTTCCGGTGAGTGTTAAATTTGAGGGGAGCGGTGTCACGTGGTGTGGTGAAGGCCTGTCATCCCTTTTGACGAGATCCCATATCGACACTCTTTAGGATTACTTTAAGTCTTTGCTAGACTAGCCCTTCAAAGGGCTGTTTATCACCATTCGGTGATTATCTGCAGTATATCACCCTAAGCGCTGCTTCAACCTAGGAATTATATTTTGAATTATTGTTTTTTCCATTCCTTTTTTTTATTCAACTCTTTTTTTCCCCTACCACCCCTCCCCCCCCCCTTTATTTATTTTTTTATTTTTTATTTTTTTTCCGTGTCCCCACAGGTCTCATGTCATTTTTCCCATGGGAGCTGCAATCCCTCTTCCACTTTCCACCCGCCGCAATTTTTATTGGGTGACACCTGTTCGTGGGAATTCATCCTGTTCCCCATGGCAGCGGTCTCCCCAGCGCCAGATGGAGTGGTTCATGCCTCCTTCCGTTTCCGCCCTTAGAGTCAAGAGGGTTTGGCGTCATCTTCAGCATCTCCTGACGCTTCCGGCTCCCTCATGTCCTGTGTCATTACATTGCCATCCCCCTGGCGGCGAGGATGCGCAGTACTGGGCCGGGTCCACCACTTTATGCACAGCTTATACTCTCAGCTGTGCTTACGTGGTGAGACTGGATTTTCATCGACCACAACTATGGAAGGGGATCTAGGGGTGTGCCCCATCCCCTCACACTGTATGAGCCCATTGGTTGATTTCAACCATGATGACGCTGAAAGGGCGGGGCCCATTTGGAGACAGGACTATTTAGTCTAGGCTCTAACATGAGTTCAGTGCTGTGCTTCCAGCAGTACAGAACTTGGCTGTCCTGTGTTGGTCTTTCTTCTCCTAGAGGTAAGTTGTATTGTGAAGTTCATCCACGGTTGACATTAATGCTGTACCTTTTCACTTTGCAATTAGTGTTCACTGTTTGTGTCTGTTGGGCAGTCAGGGTTTCACCGCATGTTAGGTGTTTTGTTGTTCAGATGGAATCCCCTTTCCATTTGAAGTTTTCATTATACACTGGGGCCACACACCATCACTACTTTTGCACCTTCACGCACTAATTTACCTAATTAATGTCAAGATAGCATTTCCATGCCAATTTATTATATTTATTGAGGGCCAATTTTAGCCACACCCGCCCGCTATCGCATACATACATATATATTCGACCATGCTTTGTACTTTTATGAAACAAAAAAGGAAAGATTTCCCCACAGGGGGGGGTTTTAGGCAGCACAATAAAGGATATGGTCAATGTTGTATGAAAAAATATAACAATTTTATTGAATAATATACCATCAGAGTTAAAAACAATGAGCTCCAGTGGGAATTAATTCAAAATTGTTGGCTGAACATACATAGGCAGACATTTGTTCATAACAATAATTTAAATCATGAACATTAAAACTGACGCGTTTCAACCCCTATCAATGGGGTCTTCTTCAGAGGATCAGTCTGCTGGGGAGAACACGAAGATAGAGTTGATATACACATATAGATTCCATTGGTATAAATATAATGTTAACTATATTAACTATGTAATACATCAATGCAGTATAGTTACCAAATAAATGTATGTCCAACGAGAAACACAGATTCCCACATGGAGATCCCTTTAAAAAGATATGTTGCTTTACCCTCTTCCCCAAGGGGAGGATTCTAAACACCTCCACCGCCACCGCAACCCAGACCAGGATAGTGAGAAGCAACGTGGCTTACGAGAGGTCACACTTTAAAGCACCGCCCGCCAGAACAAATGATCGGCCGGAGAGCATCAGACCACCTGTGATGGAAGATTTGCAAGGCAAATTAAGTAAAAACCCATAATAGGGTAGTCAGGTTTATTCTGTAGGCTAAAGAAGCCACTGAGGAAACAAGATCATCTGAGTTTATAAATGTAGTATACATGGCTAATGCCGATAAGGTTACAAACCATATTTGTCTGGTGTGTATTCTAAAGTAAATACCGTGGATGGTACATGACTGTAAGAATATTGGTAAATATTCTCTTTGTGCTCAAGAAAAATGGTGGTGAAGGGGTGAGGGGAAGGTGAGAGAGGGCTAAAGTGAAATGAAAGTGAAATAAAACATGCAAACTGGGTGTGATAAATTAGAATGAGTGACTAAAATAGTGCAGACAAGTGCAAGGTGAGTGGAGAGGGAAAAAAGGGAGTTATTGAGGACAAAATTGTTACCTCAGAGAGTGCTAGATAGCGCATGTGGATGCATCAAAATGTCCCATATGGCTAGGCTGTTATTTGTTAGCCAACCCGGGATTGATCACAAGCTGTACAAGACTCAGGGGGTTGGTATCCAAAACCTGAGTCAGCCAGTCTAAGAACAAACAAAGTGTATAATTGTAAAAAGTATGACTAAACATGTTTGTTAATAGTCAGAAAAATAATAATAATAATAGGGGTCAATGAGCCCTAATTGTGTGGGGCAAAACGATGCTATAAAACCACATGGCTAAATGTTATACTTACTAAAGTGATCAAAAGTGACAGCGGGAATGATGACAGGCAGCAAGGGGTGTTTGCAGTTCACCAGATAAGAAGAGATTGAAGACATGATACAAGTGCCAGTTTTTATACCTGTAATTAGGGGAGTGTATATACCCTGTAGCAATCCGTCCAGGTGTGTGCAATCCGCCGATAATCCCCTGGCGGGCGGCATGGCGGCCATCATGGCAGCCAAGTGTGGTCTCCCCGGCGTTCCGGAAGAGCGTAGCTCCGAGTTCTCGTCATTCTCGCCGAAATCTCACGATGTCTATGACGTCACGTCGCTCGCGCGGGGCCCCGCGAATGCGCAGTGACGAAAGACGTCCGAGAATGTTCCGGAATGCCGCCGGCAAGGAGTGAGAGATCCCCAACGCGGCGCCCGGTGGCCAGCCAAGCGTCCAATGGGGAAACATGGGGGGGGGGAGCCGCCCAGATGGGCCGACCTGTCCCCCCCCCCCTTGCCGGGAAGGCACGTCACAGGTCACTCCCGCTAGGGAAGCGATAGCGGAAGAGATGTCAGAGCTCCCCCAGTGGTGAGGAAAAAGTACATTCAAAGAGGGGACACAGTTACAAATTTTGGAACGTGACACATTATCTTCACAGTTCAAAAATAGCATCATTATTGGATATCTTATATGTATATAATTATATACGGAGCATCAGTAAAAAATAGGAACAGCTTAGTCATATGCATTGGTAGCTGTACGCCATCAAATTAAAAATAAAGAAAAACAGTAAATGAGATCAAGAGAATATGATAGAGAATGCAATGGGATCAATGCAAAAGGGAAAAAGGGGGGGAAAAAGGAACAGGACATGGTCACCGATACTAATTGTTTTTGCTACTTTGGATTGTATTATATTATAACCAATCCAGAGGGGAACATGACTATTGTGTTTTGCCAGAGACAAAGCCTTTTAAGAATGGAGCAAACGAAATAGCATCGTTCAATCCTGGGAAAGAGGTGGAATTTAAATTAAAAATCCACCTCTGTTCGTGCTGCAGCAGAATTTTGTTCCAGTCGCCGCCTCGCGCTGGTATATGAATTCGATCAAGCGCAACGAAGGATACTTTGGGCATTCTGTAGTTGTGGGTTTCCATCACATGTCGCCCAAGTGGCAGATACGGGTTACTGATTTGCATATGATAAATATGTTTAGATATGCGCCGATGAAACTCTTGTTTGGTCTTTCCGACGTAGTGTGCTCCACATTCGCAGGACATGAGGTACACTACGCCACGTGTTTGACAGTTGGTGAAATGTGATGGTTTAAAGGTTGTCCCATTTGGGAGGTTAAAGGTCTTTTCACGTCTTATATACGGACAGTAAGAACAGTGTCCGCAGGGGAAAGATCCCAGGACAGAACAATGCCTACGTCTTTTTTGTGCATTTTTAAACTCACTCTGAACTAGTTTGTCCCTTAGCGAGGTTGCTCTTCTATAGGTGATTAAGGGGGTGTCTGTAATGAACCTACTAACTCTCGGGTCATCTCGGAGTATGGGCCAATGCTTACGAATAATGTTTCTGATCTCATTATGTTGTTTGGAGAAGCGCAGGATCACCCTGGTAGGGTCCATGCCAGGGTTTCCCCTGATTCTCTCCCCAAACAGTAACGTGTGTCTAGATTGTGCAGCTGCACGATTATACGCCCTACGTAGACTTGAGCGACTATAGCCCCGTGCTAGTAATCTAGTTTGTAATTTCTGTGCTTCCTGCTTGAAGAGGACCTCATCAGAACAGTTCCTGCGTAAACGCAGGTACTGTCCATATGGGATAGACCTCTTCAAGCCTGTAGGGTGAAAGCTATCCGCATGGAGGATGGTATTTCCTGCGGTGCTTTTCCGAAACAGGGTGCTAGAAATGAAATCCTCAGGAGTACGTCTCAATTGCACATCCAGGAAATTTATTTGATCACGATTATAGATCATAGTGAACTTGAGATTGCGTTCATTCTAGACACACGTTACTGTTTGGGGAGAGAATCAGGGGAAACCCTGGCATGGACCCTACCAGGGTGATCCTGCGCTTCTCCAAACAACATAATGAGATCAGAAACATTATTCGTAAGCATTGGCCCATACTCCGAGATGACCCGAGAGTTAGTAGGTTCATTACAGACACCCCCTCAATCACCTATAGAAGAGCAACCTCGCTAAGGGACAAACTAGTTCAGAGGGAGTTTAAAAATGCACAAAAAAGACATAGGCATTGTTCTGTCCTGGGATCTTTCCCCTGCGGACACTGTTCTTACTGTCCGTATATAAGACGTGAAAAGACCTTTAACCTCCCAAATGGGACAACCTTTAAACCATCACATTTCACCAACTGTCAAACACGTGGCGTAGTGTACCTCATGTCCTGCGAATGTGGAGCACACTACGTCGGAAAGACCAAACAAGAGTTTCATCGGCGCATATCTAAACATATTTATCATATGCAAATCAGTAACCCGTATCTGCCACTTGGGCGACATGTGATGGAAACCCACAACTACAGAATGCCCAAAGTATCCTTCGTTGCGCTTGATCGAATTCATATACCAGCGCGAGGCAGCGACTGGAACAAAATTCTGCTGCAGCACGAACAGAGGTGGATTTTTAATTTAAATTCCTCCTCTTTCCCAGGATTGAACGATGCTATTTCGTTTGCTCCATTCTTAAAAGGCTTTGTCTCTGGCAAAACACAATAGTCATGTTCCCCTCTGGATTGGTTATAATATAATACAATCCAAAGTAGCAAAAACAATTAGTATCGGTGACCATGTCCTGTTCCTTTTTCCCCCCTTTTTCCCTTTTGCATTGATCCCATTGCATTCTCTATCATATTCTCTTGATCTCATTTACTGTTTTTCTTTATTTTTAATTTGATGGCGTACAGCTACCAATGCATATGACTAAGCTGTTCCTATTTTTTACTGATGCTCCGTATATAATTATATACATATAAGATATCCAATAATGATGCTATTTTTGAACTGTGAAGATAATGTGTCACGTTCCAAAATTTGTAACTGTATCCCCTCTTTGAATGTACTTTTTCCTCACCACTGGGGGAGCTCTGACATCTCTTCCGCTATCGCTTCCCTAGCGGGAGTGACCTGTGACGTGCCTTCCCGGCAAGGGGAGGGGGACAGGTCGGCCCATCTGGGCGGCTCCTCCCCCCCCATGTTTCCCCATTGGACGCTTGGCTGGCCACCGGGCGCCGCGTTGGGGATCTCTCCCTCCTTGCCGGCGGCATTCCGGAACATTCTCGGACGTCTTTCGTCACTGCGCATGCGCGGGGCCCCGCGCGAGCGACGTGACGTCATAGACATCGCGAGATTTCGGCGAGAATGACGAGAACTCGGAGCTATGCTCTTCCGGAACGCCGGGGAGACCACACTTGGCTGCCATGATGGCCGCCATGCCGCCCGCCAGAGGATTATCGGCGGATTGCACACACCTGGACGGATTGCTACAGGGTATATACACTCCCCTAATTACAGGTATAAAAACTGGCACTTGTATCATGTCTTCAATCTCTTCTTATCTGGTGAACTGCAAACACCCCTTGCTGCCTGTCATCATTCCCGCTGTCACTTTTGATCACTTTAGTAAGTATAACCTTTAGCCATGTGGTTTTATAGCATCGTTTTGCCCCACACAATTAGGGCTCATTGACCCCTATTATTATTATTATTTTTCTGACTATTAACAAACATGTTTAGTCATACTTTTTACAATTATACACTTTGTTCTTAGACTGGCTGACTCAGGTTTTGGATACCAACCCCCTGAGTCTTGTACAGCTTGTGATCAATCCCGGGTTGGCTAACAAATAACAGCCTAGCCATATGGGACATTTTGATGCATCCACATGCGCTATCTAGCACTCTCTGAGGTAACAATTTTGTCCTCAATAACTCCCTTTTTTCCCTCTCCACTCACCTTGCACTTGTCTGCACTATTTTAGTCGCTCATTCTAATTTATCACACCCAGTTTGCATGTTTTATTTCACTTTCATTTCACTTTAGCCCTCTCTCACCTTCCCCTCACCCCTTCACCACCATTTTTCTTGAGCACAAAGAGAATATTTACCAATATTCTTACAGTCATGTACCATCCACGGTATTTACTTTAGAATACACACCAGACAAATATGGTTTGTAACCTTATCGGCATTAGCCATGTATACTACATTTATAAACTCAGATGATCTTGTTTCCTCAGTGGATTTATTTAGCCTACAGAATAAACCTGACTACCCTATTATGGGTTTTTACTTAATTTGCCTTGCAAATCTTCCATCACAGGTGGTCTGATGCTCTCATCATGCCGATCATTTGTTCTGGCGGGCGGTGCTTTAAAGTGTGACCTCTCGTAAGCCACGTTGCTTCTCACTATCCTGGTCTGGGTTGCGGTGGCGGTGGAGGTGTTTGGAATCCTCCCCTTGGGGAAGAGGGTAAAGCAACATATCTTTTTAAAGGGATCTCCATGTGGGAATCTGTGTTTCTCGTTGGACATACATTTATTTGGTAACTATACTGCATTGATGTATTACATAGTTAATATAGTTAACATTATATTTATACCAATGGAATCTATATGTGTTTATCAACTCTATCTTCGTGTTCTCCCCAGCAGACTGATCCTCTGAAGAAGACCCCATTGATAGGGGTTGAAACGCGTCAGCTTTAATGTTCATGATTTAAATTATTGTTATGAACAAATGTCTGCCTATGTATGTTCAGCCAACAATTTTGAATTAATTCCCACTGGAGCTCATTGTTTTTAACTCTGATGGTATATTATTCAATAAAATTGTTATATTTTTTTCATACAACATTGACCATATCCTTTATTGTGCTGCCTAAAAAACCCCCCTGTGGGGAAATCTTTCCTTTTTTGTTTCAAGTTATAAGGGGTGAGCAGCAATTCCCTTTTCTTCTCTCTAGTGTCCCCTCCATTTTTTGTACTTTTATGAATTAACTGGTATGGTAGATTAATTGTATACTACTACCACATATATGTACAACTTTCAGCAACTGCGGACCGGGTATTGGTTTAATAGGTATATAATGTTTGTTACCCTTATGCCCCATTACTATCCTATACACGCCTGATTGGTTACCTCCTTGTTATCAAGGTATCCCCATCATTATTGTGTTTATTTTGACGCATATTGGGATTTTTCTATCCTTATTGGTGACACACATACACTTTTTTTTATCACTTCACTGATTTTTCCTCCTTCTTGTCATTAGCGCATTTTTTACCCATATATTAAACAACACCATTATGTCTCCAGGTGTGTGGCGTTTTTTTCCTTCCTTTGGTTGCATTTACATTGACCACCAGGATGTCAGATCTGTGAACACACCACGTTGTTACCATCTCCCCGCCCTTTCACAGCTCCCATGGGGAAAAGGAGTTGACTTCTGGACACGCCTGGGGAAGACCCATTGTATGTTACCATATGTATTGCTACACATAGGCTTGCCTTCCTTATCCAACTGGATTACTTTTCCAGCTGAGTGTTGACCAGCATTTGGCACTACTTGTAAGTTACAGATATTGAGATATACTCATACATATATGACTCTCCTCCTGCCCTTTGCCCTTCCCCCTACCACCACTTCCTCCCTTTTCATTTTTCGATTTTTTTATTTTTTGTTATTATTATTCATTGATCCATTTTTATCTTCAGATATCTACCTGCGTCTCTCCTGAGGAAGCGAGAATTACCTTGCGAAACGTGTAGAGGTCAGTCGTGCAGCAGCTCTAGATCTATTGGGGTATCTGTATGGTGGCTTTGGGTCCGCATATCTAGTTTTTTCACATGAACTCTATGCAGCACCATTCATGTATGATAATACATTTTTCATATTTTAACATCTACTGTCTGAGGTGTGACTCTTTAAAAGTCCTGTGGGCAAAATGTTTTTTTTTTTCTGTGTTGAACATTTTTTTTCCACCTCAGAAGTAGATGAGGAGGAAACCCTTAGTTTATTAGATGTTAGGAGAAGCCTTTTGGCTTATCTTGAGATCAGTAAGGGCTTCAGGAAGTCAAAATCTTTATTCGTTAACTTTGCGGGGGCATGCAAGGGATGTAAATCATCAAAGTTCTCCATTGCAAGATGGATTAGAATGACAATTGTGGAGGCATATGCTTTGGCAGGGAGGCAAGAGCCCCTAGTTAAGGCACATTCAACAAGGGCTGTCTCAGATTCATGGGCAGAGAGAGCCGGTGCCACTCTGGAGGGTATCTGCACAGCGGCAACGTGGTCTAGCTACTCCATGTTTGAAAAAAACGACCGCCTGGACTTATTGTCTGATAAGGAGCAGACGTTGGGACGAAAGGTCCTCCAGGTAGTGGTCCCATCCTAACAAAGTAAGTTTCTTGCTTATCATCTCAGAGGCTGTCCTGGAAGACGAAAGGAGAAAACTGGAGTTAGACCTCCCGGTAACTCTTTTTCTAGAAGTCTTCCAGGACAGCCTGGTTTCCCACCCGGTGTTTTTTTGACTGGGGTTTCAGGTATGTACTGACGTTGTGCCAGTGTGTTGTGTCTTTCAGGGCCTTCCAGCGGTTCTTGTGGAAACTGAAGGGGGAGGCCTGGAGGACCGCCTTTAACCGTTTGCCCACCAGCCGCCGCAGTTGTTCTGCGGCAACATGGTTCAGCTGCGCAAATCGCCGCTTATAGATTTGGCCACTAGGGGCGCATGTGGCGTCGGAGGAGCATGCGCCCTCTGCTCGTCCACAGAGCTGATGCGAGTGCCCGGTGGTCGCGATCACTGCCAGGCTCCCACGATCACTCGGGGCACAAGGAGAACCGGGATCTGTGTATGTAAACACAGAGATCCCGGTTCTCTGAGGGGAGAACAAACAGATCCTCTGTTCATACAGAGTATGAACAGGGATCTGTCATCTCCCCTACACAGTCCTCTCCCCCTCTTCAGTTAGAACACACAATAGGGAACACATTAACCCTTTGATCGCCCCCTAGTGGGTAACCCCTTCACTGCCAGTGACATTTTTACAGTAATCAACGCATTTTTATAGCACTGATCGCTGTAAAAATGCTAACGGTCCCAAAAATGTGTCAAAATTGTCCGACGTGTCCGCCATAGTGTCGCAGTCCCGATAAAAATTGCAGATCGCCGCCGTTACTAGTGAAAAAAAAATAATAATAAAAATGCCATAAAACTATCCCCTATTTTGTAGATGCTATAACTTTTGCTTAAACCAATCAATATATCCTTTTTTTTTTTTTTTTTTTACCAAAAATATGTAGAAGAATACATATCAGCCAAAACTGAGGAAAAAAATAGTTTTTTTATGTATTTTTGAGGGATATTTATTATAGCAAAAAGTAAAAAATATTGCGTTTTTTTTTTTTTCAAAATTGTCGCTCTTTTATTGTTTATAGCGCAAAAAATAAAAACTGCAGAGGTGATCAAATACCACCAAAAGAAAGCTCTATTTGTGGGAAAAAAAGGACATCAATTGGGTGCAAGGTCGCACGACCGCGCAATTGTCAGTTAAAACGACGCAGTGCCGAATTGCAAAAAGTGCTCTGGTCAGGAAGGGGGTAAAATCTTCCGGGGCTGAGGCTGTTAAACAATGTGGGTGAATGTGTTTCCTGTCCCGGAGGGAGGAGCCCTATGTTTCAGAGGCTGTTCTGGAAGACTCCTAGGAAAAGCGTTACCGGTAAGTCTTTATCCGGTTTTGTTTGCTTTTATAAAGACTTTTTATGTTTATGAAAACTGGCTGTTGCACGTGATTCCAAGGCGCTAGTTTTCCCTGAACTTTACAACTGCTAACAGGCAAAACAATGAAGCAAAGATGCAAATCAAGGCAGGGGTTATATACCATCCTAGCAGCATCAGGTGGAGCCTAATTACTGGAATCTGTTGACTGCTGGGAGATACCCACTGTTGGCCACCGGAACTGTGCCCTTCAGCTCTGGGAACCACAGTGCCACCAGCAGATGATCTAAGTCACCACAAGATTGAGGACGTGTGCCAAGCAAAGCCTGTGTGTCAACTTTTTGTGCTGGAAGGCGAACAGCACGTTGGTGCTGTTACGTTCCTGGCACAAGTTGCCACAGGGTTAAGCACCTCTGGGTCTGCCCATGCAAAGCTGATGTAGCCCCCTTGTCCTAAACAGTGTGTCAGGGAAATCATATACGCGGTTGAAGCGCATAATAGTTCTCGAGTGACAGTTAGACATGCCATAACTCACTCATGTGTGCAAGCACGTGTGCACACGCCTTAGCATGAGTGAGTGGGAATATTTGGTGCCACTTCCCTATTTAAAGTGGCTCCAGAGACCAGAGGGTTGCTGAGTGGTCGTCAGCTTCTGCCATCTGTGACCTGATCCTTTGCTTGCTTCCGTGTTTACCCACCCTGTTTTGGACTCTGCTTGTTTCTGATATCCCGTTCCTGACTCCAGCTAGTGATCTGACTCTGCCTTCTGTCTGCTGTTTCGGTATCTTCTCTGCTCACTCAACACTGACCCCGGCCTGGCTCTGAATTTGGTTCATGGTTCTGCACCTCAGCTGCTTGGCTGAGTCTGACTCCTGCCTGCCTGACCACCTGAGATCCTGAACCCGCCTGCTTGCCACCTTGCTTGCAGCCTGCCGTTCTGCACCTGCTACAGTGCCTTTGTATCTGTCAGAGTATCCTGCATCTGCCGTTCACCAGCCTGCTTGCTGCCCGCTGTTCTACACCTGCTACTGGATTGTGACCTGCTACTCCCTCTGGCCAGAGGATGCCAGGGCAATCTCTGAGGTGGTTCACTCCGTCTATAGGTGGACTCCAGCAGAAACCTTAGAGGTTAAATACGTCTCTTTGGGGCGTTATGGGTTTGCTGCAGAATATCAGGCTTTTGCTTTGCATTTTCTCTCAGAGCAGAAGTTATGGGCTCATTATGGTAGGACACTCGATCGGTTCGTGGGCCCAAAACTAAACTAGGACGTGAGGTTTTTTTTAGTTCTCAAGGCGCTAAACAAGTTTTTAAACATCCTGTTTCAGATGGGATCAATCCAATCAGTGATGGCCTCTCTGCAGGAGATAGAACCATAGTCTTCAATGATGCATATCTGCATGGGCCATTTTTCCAGGCTCATCAAAGGTTTCCGCATCTTGCAGTAGAAGATCGCCATTTTTGTTTTGTGGCTCTGTCCTTCAGGCTGGCTCTATTTTTTCCAGAGACCGTTTTTCTCACTCCCTGATTCGTACTTCCTGCAGGGTTTATTGCGGACAGTCCCGCCAATCAGGCCACCCTTGTGTCCTTGGGACTTGAACTTGGTCTTAGCTGTTCCTACAGAAGCCACCATTTATACCAAATCGAGAGAATCAGTTGGTCTCTTGACTCAGAAGGTGGCTTCTTTGGTTACTATCACCTTGGCAGGAGGAGTGTCAGAGCTGGCGTCTCTTTCCTGTAAGGAGCCATTCCTAGTCTTGCATCTTGATGAGGTGATGTTGCATCCTCATCCATATTTCTTGCCAATTTGGTTTCTAGTTTTCACTTTAATCAGGACAGTGTCTTGCTTTTCTATTTTTCCTAGTCCACCGTCGGCAGGGTAAAGATTGCTGCATACTCTGGATAAAGTTTGGGTGGTCAGGATTTACGTGAGTTTGTCAGCACAGGAATCCTGGGTTGTGCTGCCAGAAGGGCCCAGGAAGGACAGGCAGCATCCAAGTCAACTATTTTGCATTGGATCCACCAGTTAATCATTCAACAATATAAAGTGTATAGTGGCGCTAGAGGGATGTATAACAAGCATATGATTTTAAACATCATGATATAATACATAAGTCCATTGTAAAAGTCCATGGGGTGAGAAATGATCAAACAGCACCTGGCGGCAGCACACTTAGAGTGAAGCAAACAACTCTGTGCAACGGAAGAGAGTACCGGGGGGGGGGCACCTGACTAAATGCAGTATTAAAATCAGCAGTTTAATAAAAGGTAAAGACAAATGGCAAGTCACAAAATAGATGAATAATACAGGCACAAATCATAGTAGCATTCAGTCTCAGAGCCTCTCAGGGACATCACGCTATTGTGGCAGCATCGAGCAGTGGCTGTGTCACCAGATGGTAGCAGGAAATGGCCAATCGCCGTCGTAATCATTCTGGAATGCAAGATGGTGCCAGGCCGGATGTGACACCATTACGAAGGGCGTATTGGCGTGCTGACGTATGAGTGGGCGGTAACGCACATTGAAGCTTCTACTGCTTCCCCAGACCTGATTGGCTGACAGACGTGCCAGTCTAAGATAGGAGAACAGATGGAGGGGGCCGAGAAGTGCTTGTGATCCCAGACATACCTGGCCTCCCACAGGTCCATAGTCAGATTAGCGTAACTGGGGGCAAAATTTGCCCCCATCGCTGTGTCATTCTTTTGGAAATAGTATTCATCTTCAAATTTGAAATAGTTATGCTCCAGACAAAATCTTGTAGCCATGATGAGTTGGGATTGTCTGAAGTGGATATCAGAGTCACTAGATAAAAAATGTAACACCATTTCGTTCTGATGTGTCCGGCCCTTCACAAACCCAGAGCCGACTAGATGATGACCTCCGTGCCATGCTTCAGCCCCTCCCCACGAGGGTGGACATAGAGGCTCTGATCTGGCGTGTAGAAGAGGCTCACAGCAGGGACATTCAGGAGGTGAGATCTGAACTCCATACTATTACTAACCGGGTGACTACCGGAGAGATCTTAACCACCTCATTGGAAACCCGGATAATAGCACTGGAGTGGGCACACAATTCTCACACAATGGAGACCCAGAAGATGCAGCTCCACTTAGAAGAAATGGAGGACCACAGCCGCTGCAACAACCTGCGGCTGCGGGGAATCCCAGAGGCCACAGGCACGGAGGATCTGGCGGAGACTGTCACGGCCATATTCCACAAACTCATGGAGAACCCACCACGTAAACTGGAAATAGACAGGGTGCACCGTACCCTAGGCCCAAAATCCACGGATCCCGCAAGACCCCGTGATGTGTTGTGCCGCCTACACCGCTATGCTCAAAAGGAGATCATATTACGCAGAGCATGGGGACATTGATTTTGATGAAGCAAACATCCAGATTCTACCGGACATTTCCAGAGCCACACTGCAACGCCACGCAATACTAAAACCAGCGCTAGAAGTTGTAAGGCGACATGGATGCACATATAGATGGGGATATCCCTTGGCGGTTATATTCCGCACTGAGCAAGCTTCCTTTACACTACGCACACCAGCAGACCTTCCGGCGTTCTTCACTCTCTTGGGAGCCGAACCCGTTCAAGTGACAAATTGGTTGCTGAGGATCCCCAGACCAGCGGGCTGTTCGGGCCCAACTACGGCCAGATCTAACCAGTCAGCTCTCAGAGATCCTGGGGGCGACCCCAAGCCTCAGCCAGCAACAGGTCACGTGAGTCATAATTGCACTTCTCTGATTCTAGCACATGTTTGGCATAGGTTGGCCTTGTGACTCCCCTGCTGGTAAGCTCCATGACTTGAAGCCCCCTCCAGAGTACACCACTTCCCAATTGTCATACCTGCCCCCACCCCCCCCACCGGCAGAGAGTGGGGGACTTAATATCCCAAGCCGGTCAGATATATCCTCACCATTGCCTCCCCCTTACTCTGATGCAAGAGACGTTTACGCTGACCCTCGGCGTAAGACACTGCCACTTATGGCATTGTCCATGAACTACAGGAAATAGACTAGGCCATGTTGTTTTCCAGTTGCCCTAGGATATTTTCTATGGAACGTTAGGAGTGGAGGCGATGACACCCCCCGCCCGCACTGAAAGACATGTGTCGATGCAGACCGGAAGCCCCACTCACGAACTAATGTGACTCCGTCGGCCCCCCTGAAAAATCACTTAAAGCCCACACTGGGAGTTATGAGAGGGCTACACTAGCGAACATTTACAAAATGAGACATACCAGACCATCTTGCCTGCAGCGAACTGAAATGATCCGGAATTATCACCCTTAACTCCCAATAACCTATTTTCTATTGCAGATATACACAGTGTCTTATCCGAGTAGGTTTTATGGACATGTTACCCCCCGATATCATCGGGCGACCAAGATGTATAAATATTACTATGAAGGTTATGTAAGTTACTGCTATGACGGGATAGATCGTACAATGGCGGGAGGTGGGCTCTTCCTGGAGCATGTGTTGATGGCTGGGCTCTCGTGGATCTCCTGCTGGTATAGCTGTGCAGCACCATGAAGGGATAGGTAGTAGCGCCTCGGTGCGGGCCTGCTGGTATGAGACACATAGGGGGGCCGGCCCTGCTATTGCGAGGGGAGACCAAGGGAAGGGGACACCAGTGTCATTTGAAAGAGAAGGGTCATGACCCCCTTCCTTAGCCCTTACCCCCCCGGGATACCCATTAACGCACGATGGGGGAAATTCTGGGGAGGCTCAGACCTTGCATTAAGGTGGGAAGAACCTGGAAGCGGCAGCTTGAAAGCGGAAACATTCTGTATTCTGACCAACCTGTGCTTCTGCTATGTTTGATATGTTGCCTATTGTTTTATAGTTATCAATGTTATGGCAGACCTCCGGATTCTTGTGAGTTTTCAGTTTTGCATTAGTACGTGCCCTGTAGCAATAGATACCTATCACTTGCCCACACTTACACACTCAAGAAGGGCCGGGGGGGTCGAGTAAGGACCGGGGACCTCCCAAAGGCTCTTGCTAGATACACTCCCACTTAGACCAACGCTCATATTCCAGGTGTACCTGGAGAGCGTCAAAGCAATATTTTGCTGACACCTTAGTTTTCTGGCTATGCTGGATATTGTCTGTTGCGAGGCAATACCTCCAGAAGACACCCCTCACCCCCACTGAGGGACTAAACACCTTTGGAGGGTTACCTACCCTCCTCTCTTTTCTCCGCTTCTTCTCACATCTTTTACTACCTCTCTCCCCTCCTCCCCTCTTTCCTCTCCCTACTCCCCCCCACCCCCCCCACGAACATGGATTAACTTAACGTTGTCACTCTAAATGTGAAGGGACTCAACGTCCCTGAAAAGAGACTGATGTTACAAAACGACATGAAACAC
The DNA here is from genome assembly GCF_042186555.1 of Aquarana catesbeiana. Classification (NCBI taxonomy): domain Eukaryota; kingdom Metazoa; phylum Chordata; class Amphibia; order Anura; family Ranidae; genus Aquarana; species Aquarana catesbeiana. The sequence goes on along the minus strand of NC_133326.1, from coordinate 437,259,711 downwards.
ATGAAAGCAGACAGTGTTCTGCTGCAAGAGACGCACTTCCGGTAAAATGCTTTCCCTATCCTAAAAAATAGATACTATCCAACAGTGTACCATTCCACATATTCAGAAGCCAAATCCAGAGGGATCTCCATTCAGATCTCAGTGAGAATTCCATGGACCCTGATGGCCATGAAAACAGACCCGATGGGAAGGTTTTTGTTCCTTAAAGGTCTGATTGGCAATGTGAAGGTGACTATTGCCAACCTTTACGCCCCAAATAACCAGCAAGACACCTTCATCAAGAGTCACCTAGAACTGCTTCAGGACTTTTCAGAGGGTCAGCTTATTGTAGGCAGCAACCTCAACATTCACCTACTCCCTTTAGAAGACACCTCGACGGAACTATCGTCTACCTCCCAAGGCACACGTAAAACACTGCACGTGGCACTTCATGCTGCACAGCTGATAGATATCTGGCGCCTTTTTCACCCTGGCGAACGGGATTATACATTTTACTCCCACCCCCACCATACATATTCACATATAGACTACCTCTTAATACCGCACAGCCAATTACAGGCAGTCAGAGATATCACTAAAGGATCTATCACATGGTCAGACCATGCTCCGGTCACGCTACGATACGCACTGACTGATTTCCACAGGGGACAAAGGAAGCCATGGAGACTTAATGAGAGCCTCCTGCAGGATCCAGAAGTGCTCGCAGATGTGGTAAAGGAACTTACAAACTATTTTAATACTAATAGCTCCACGGACAGTGACATAGGCCTAGTGTGGGAGACTCACAAGGCAGTGATCTGTGGCGTACTCATAAAACATGGGGCGAGGATTAAAAAACAAAGGACTGCACAAATGACCTCACTAATTAGTAAACTACAGACATTGGAAACTAAGCACAAACAGGCCCCGACCAGATTACTGGGGGACGAGCTTGACATAGTGTGCCTCGCAGATCACTGATCTTCTTCACTTTAAGCCTAAGGCAGCACTCCAAATCTCCCGTAAAAAGGTATACGAATCAGGCAACAGGTGTGGCAGACTGTTAGCACAATCCATAGGAGCCCAAAAACTGGCATCTTATATACCATATATATATATTCCCCAACAGGACAAAAAGTTGCCTTACCCCAACTAATTACCCGAGAATTGAAATCTTACTATGAAGCGATATACAACTTGAATATGACGCAGCCACCCCCAGAGCGTATGACGGAATACATAACCACCTCACTAATGCCCACTTTACCAGCTGAAACACATGACCTCCTTGACGAACCAATTACGCTGCCAGAACTTCAGTTGGCTATAGGGAATACTAAACCACAGAAGGCTCCTGGACCAGACACTACTCCCGTCTTTAGGAGGTCACCTAGTCAAATTATTTAATGACCTTAGCGAGAATGGCAGGCTACTTGACACCACTCTACAGGCCCAAATATCTGTCATCCCCAAAGAAGGGAAAAACCCGACACACTGCGGGAGTTACCGCCCAATATCCTTACTCAACACTGATCTCAAATTGTTCACCAAAATCATAGCAACCAGACTGCAACCCCACCTACCCCGCTTGATACATCTAGACCAAGTAGTATTTGTGCCAACCAGAGAGGCAAGGGACAACACTACCAAAGTCCTGAACCTGCTCTACACGACCACCCTAAAACACCTAGCGTCTTTATAAGCACCGACGCTGAAAAAGCGTTCGATCGGGTAAACTGGTCTTTTATGTTTACAACACTGTGACACATAGGCCTGCGCAGCAATATGTTGAGATGGATATCAGCAGCATACACAACACCGACAGCTAGGGTCAGGGCCAGTGGAGTGATATCAGACCCATCCCCAATAACTAACAGAACACGTCAGCCCACTCTCACACCTCCTATTTGCATTTGTCCCTGGAACCCTTCCTATGCCACGTCAGATCAAACCCAAACATCTCCGGTGTGATGATAAACCAAACCCAATACAAAGTGTCCTCATATGCAGACCATCTTATGTTTTCAATCACAAATCCTACAGTGTCCCTACCAAACCTACTACAGGAATTTGCAACATACGGGGTGTTCTCGAACCTAAAAATCAATCTGGCCAAATCGATGGCGATGGGGGGGTGAGGATACCGCAACCACAGCTGGTACATCTCCAATCCAGCTTTAAATTGAAATGGACAAGCACGGCCCTAAAATACTTAGGCACACAAATCCCCCAAACATTCTCAAGACTTTATGAACTCAACTTCCCGCCCCTACTGAAGACGATTAAAACACTATTGAACCTATGGCAATCGGGCCTGCACTCCTGGCTGGGCCTCTGCAATATCCTGAAAATGACCATACTCCCGAAACTCCTCTACCTTATGCAAGCCTTACCTATATACATACCTGCAGCCTATTTTAAGCAGGTGCAATCAGTGTTTACAGAGTTTGTTTGGGCCAAGAAAAGACCCCGGCTCACAAACAAATTACTCGTTATCCCCAAGCAATATGGTGGACTAACGCTACCAGAAATTCGCTCTTACTACCAGGCAGTACATTTGGGGAGACTTATAGATTGTGTCTGCTCCAGTTGGGTCCAGAGCTTTGTCTCTTGGTGGCGACACCAAAGTATTATACCCCTTAGTAGAGCCCCATGGTGCCATTCGGCCCTACCAGCGGAGGTCAAACACCATCCACTGATTGGGAACACGTCAGGAATCTGTGCCAGGCTCTTCTCCCAGGCATCGCTATCCTCCCAGAACTCCCCTTTGTACCCAATACTGGGAAACCCCCAATTTATGCCTGGTATGCAAGATGGGGTCTTTTGGGGTCTAGGCGACGTGGGCCTACACCAAGCCTCCCACTTTAGCTCTGGAGGGCGTTGGAAAAAAATCTTTTTAAAGAAAACAGTGCAGCGCTGGACAAGTATTACAAGTGAAAAGGAATTGTGTAAAAATTTGGTTAAAAAAATAAATATAAACTAAACAACAATAATAAATGACAATAAATAATAGTGACTGATAAATAAGCATCCAATCCAAAGTCCATAGGTGATAAAAAACAAATGCAATAAAGGCAAAAGAGAATCCTGAAATATGGTGTAAGGAATGTCCCATAAGAGACTCTGTAGGGAATCTCGCCAGCCTCCTTCCTGGGCGACTCCACAGCAACAGCAGGGCGCCAATCCAGAAGATGTGGTCCCAAGGACGCTTCCTGTGTGGAGATCAGTGTTTGTTCCCAGAGAGATCAGACAGAGATGAACCACGTATCTGCGACAAAGTACCCCATGATTAGTGGGTCCTACACTATCCATAGATTGGGAGAAGCAAGATCTCCCAGTCTATGGATAGTGTAGGACCCACTAATCATGGGGTACTTTGTCGCAGATACGTGGTTCATCTCTGCCTTATCTCTCTGGGAACAAACACTGATCACCACACAGGAAGCGTCCTTAGGACCACATCTTCTGGATTGGCGCTCTCCTGTTGCTGTGGAATCGCCCAGGAAGGAGGCTGGCGAGATTCCCTACAGAGTCTCTTATGGGACATCCCTTGAAGTCAATCTCATATCTCTACTAAGCCTGTTTTGACCCCCCCTGAATAAGGGCCTTTACTACTTTATCACCAGGTGGTGGGCAGCACTGGCGGTGGATTATTGATCGAGATTTCCACATGGAATAACCTCTGGATTTCACTTACACCATATTTCAGAATTCTTTTTTGCCTTTATTGCATTTGTTTTTTATCACCTATGGACTTTGGATTGGATGCTTATTTATCAGTCACTATTATTTATTGTCATTTATTATTGTTGTTTAGTTTATATTTATTTTTTTTTAACCAAATTTTTCCACAATTCCTTTTCACTTGTAATACTTGTCCAGCGCTGCACTATTTTCTTTAAATCTATTTCTTGTGCCCTTGTATTGGGGTTATAGTGTTCAGCAGCAGGACCCCCTTCACGGTTACTTTATCATAATTAATTTTTCATGTATATAATTTTTTGAGCACCTGGCGCAATTCTTTTTCTTTCTGTTGGAAAACAATCACAGAACTTTCTGACCCCACAGGCCCGTTCTGCCTGGACTTCTTGAGATCGCTTTAGCTGAGCCATTTTCTTAACTCCATCTAGCCCCCCACAGATAGTAACCAATAGCTCACCACTTTAGAAGACATCTGCACTACCTCGGGAGTGCTGCCACACGCGCTCTCCCTGACTTACGACCTCTTAAATACTCCCGCAGCAGACTTCCTACCCCTGGGCATACTTAAGTCGGGAGAGGGAGCTTAACTGCAGATGTAACACCACCAAGAGACAACACATCCTTAGTTTTACACACAAATCCTCCATATGCGCCAAAACTCAGGAGACAAATTACAAAATCTTATCAGGATGGTACAGAACCCCAGTATTACTACATAAATTCTTTCCGACAGCGTCTGACCTTTGTTGGCGATGCCGGGCAGATAAAGGGACCTTGATACATATTTTTTTGGTCATGTCCTAGACTAACACACTTCTGGCCAATAGTCCGGGAGACAGTACAACGATTCACAGCCCAAAACATCACAGGCGACCCAGCATTCTTCCTTCTACATGCTTCTGACATCCCCGCAAGAATATACAAGAAATCCGTGATTCGTCACCTACTAGACTAAGCAAAAGCCTGCATCCCGCTGCATTGGAATTCCCCACTCCCACCAACCATTGACCTATGGCTCCAAAAAGTGGAGGACATCAAAAAAATGGAAGACCTCATCCTCACAGCGTAGAACAGACAGGAGACGTTCTTTAACACCTGGCAGCTGTGGAATATGTTTATTTACTCAGCTGAAGGTCAGGCTCTACGAGAACCCACGATTGACACATGAACAAACATAATACGATGCATTGCCCCCAATCTATGGCTACGGAGGCATAGAACCCCACAGAAGTACTTCAGTCCAGAACCCCCAGCACTCCATGCTCGTGGGAATACCCTCCTCCCCCTCTACCCTCCCCCCCCCACCTCTCAATTTTACGCTTTCTACTTCCCCATTCCTTTACTATCTTCTATCTACTTCGCTATCTCTCTTTCTACTATATTTGCCTCCCCCTACAGTAGGACACTCCTACGTTACTTTGGGAGAAAGGAAAAAGTAGGGATTGAGCCAGTGGGACATCACCAAACCACATCGCACCTTAAACGCACATTTGAGTGCCTCCAAATGGAGGACCATATGACAACTCCAAACACTCTCCACAGGAGTGACCGCAGGGTCACCACAAGGCGAACGAGGGAAGAGTCTTGGACTCCATGCACCAAATGTGCCTACCATGATATAAATTAATAACAGCTGTACTGTTAAAATTAAGACATGGCACTGTAACACGAATTCTGTTTGAGATGATATTTTGTGTTATGTATTACAGGCAGTCCCCGGGTTACAAACAAGATAGGGACTGTAGGTTTGTTCTTAAGTTGAATCTGTTTGTAAGTCAGAACAGGTACATTTTGTAAGTGTAGCTCCAGCCAAAAAATCTATTTTTAAGTTTTTTAGATAGCATAGGGAAGGATTATCACCCCTGTAACATTTGTTTTGCTCTCTGTGCCCCTGTTCAGAAGATTTCACCTCACTTTCTGTCCCAATGACAATTGGACTTTGACAATTTTGGGTTGTTAGGGAAGCTTGGACTGGTGATAAAGCATCAGTGGAGAGACCCTTTTCCCATAATAACTCTTATGCCGCGTACACACGGTCGGACTTTTCGTCTACAAAAGTCCAACGGACGCTGACGGACTAAAGCTGGCTGGTAATCCGATCGTGTGTGGGCTTCTCCGGACTTTCAACTGACTTTTTTAGCCTCAAATCCGACGGACTTTAGATTTGAAACATGCTTCAAATCTTTACGTCGTAAGTACGACGGACCCCGAAATCCGCTCGTCTGTGTGCTAGTCCGACGGACAAAAACCCATGCTAGGGCAGCTATTGGCTACTGGCTATGAACTTCCTTATTTTAGTCCGGTGTACGTCATCACGTACGAATCCGTCGGACTTTTGTGTGGTCGTGTGTAGGCAAGTCCGTTCGTAAGAAAGTCTGCCGCAAGTCCGCCGAAGGTACGTCGGAAGTATGTCGGACAGGCTGTCGGACTTTTGTAGACGAAAAGTCCGACCGTGTGTACGCGGCATTACAGGAGTGAATTTCCCTTCATAGGGGTAGATTTCCTCTCACTTTCTGTTGTCTCCCCCCCCCGTTTGTAAGTAGGAGTCGTTTGTAAGTCGGATGTTTGTAAGTAGGGGACCGCCTGTACTCTGTTTTTATGTTGGTCCATGTGGGCCTCTTTCCTGTTATAAATAATTAATTTAAAAAAACAACGTAACACTGCTTGGGGGCCAACTTGATGAGATATGGAAGTATATAGCGAACATACATCCAGGGATACCCACAGATATGTGGGTTCCCAGGTGTATGGACACAGTAATTCCAGCAGGTGGGTGCAATCCCGGATGTAAGAGGGGAGGGCTCAAGCTAGGGGCTGGAGAAAATAATCGATGTATAAGGAGAAGCTTACATAGTAGGTGAGGTTGAAAAAAGACACAAGTCCATCAAGTCCAACCTATGTGTGTGATTATGTGTCAGTATTACATTACATATCCCTGTATATTGCAGTCATTCAGGTGCTTATCTAATAGTTTCTTGAAGCTATCAATGCTCCCCGCTGAGACCACCGCCTGTGGAAGGGAATTCCACATCCTTGCCGCTCTTACAGTAAAGAACCCTCTACGTAGTTTAAGGTTAAACCTCTTTTCTTCTAATTGTAATGAGTGGCCACGAGTCTTATTAAACTCTCTTCTGCGAAAAAGTTTTATCCCTATTGTGGGGTCACCAGTACAGTATTTGTAAATTGAAATCATATCCCCTCTCAAGCGTCTCTTCTCCAGAGAGAATAAGTTCAGTGCTCGCAACCTTTCCTCATAACTAAGATCCTCCAGACCCTTTATTAGCTTTGTTGCCCTTCTTTGTACTCGCTCCATTTCCAGTACGTCCCTCCTGAGGACTGGTGCCCAGAACTGGACAGCATACTCCAGGTGCGGCCGGACCAGAGTCTTGTAGAGCGGGAGAATTATCGTTTTATCTCTGCAGTTGATCCCCCTTTTAATGCATGCCAATATTCTGTTTGCTTTATTAGCAGCAGCTTGGCATTGCATGCCATTGCTGAGCCTATCATCCACTAGGACCCCCAGGTCCTTTTCCATCCAAGATTCCCCCAGAGGTTCCCCCCCCCAGTGTATAGATTGCATTCATATTTTTGCCACCCAAATGCATTATTTTACATTTTTCTACATTGAACCTCATTTGCCATGTAGTCGCCCACCCCATTAATTTGTTCAGGTCTTTTTGCAAGATTTCCACATCCTGCGGAGAAGTTATTGCCCTGCTTAGCTTAGTATCGTCTGCAAATACAGAGATTGAACTGTTTATCCCATCCTCCAGGTCGTTTATGAACAAATTAAATAGGATTGGTCCCAGCACAAAACCCTGGGGAACCCCACTACCCACCCCTGACCATTCTGAGTACTCCCCATTTATCACCACCCTCTGAACACGCCCTTGTAGCCAGTTTTCAATCCATGTACTCACCCTATGGTCCATGCCAATGCACCTTATTTTGTACAGTAAACGTTTATGGGGAACTGTGTCAAATGCTTTCGCAAAATCCAGATACACCACGTCTACGGGCCTTCCTTTATCTAGATGGCAACTCACCTCCTCATAGAAGGTTAATAGATTGGTTTGGCAAGAACGATTCTTCATGAATCCATGCTGATTACTGCTAATGATATCATTCTTATTACTAAAATCTTGTATATAGTCCCTTATCATCCCCTAGAGTTTACATACTATTGATGTTAGGCTAACTGGTCTGTAATTCCCAGGGATGTTTTTTGGGCCCTTTTTAAATATTGGTGCTACATTGGCTTTTCTCCAATCAGCTGGTACCATTCCAGTCAATAGACTGTCTGTAAAAATTAGGAACAACGGTCTGGCAATCACCTGACTGAGTTCCCTAAGTACCCTCGGATGCAAGCCATCTGGTCCCGGTGATTTATTAATGTTAAGTTTCTCAAGTCTAATTTTAATTCTGTCCTCTGTTAACCATGTAGGTGCTTCCTGTGTTGTGTCATGAGGATAAACACTGCAGTTTTGGTTACTGAAGCCCCCCGATTCACTCGTGAAGACTGAGGAGAAGAATAAATTCAATACCTTTGCCATCTCCCCATCCTTTGTAACCAGATGTCCTTCCTCATTCTTTATGGGGCCAATATGGTCTGTCCTCCCTTTTTTACTGTTTACATACTTAAAGAATTTCTTGGGATTTTTTTTGCTCTCCCCCGCTATGTGTCTTTCATGTTCTATTTTAGCCATCCTAATTGCACCCTTACATTTCTTATTGCATTCTTTATAAATTCTGAATGCTGAGGATGATCCCTCAACCTTGTATTTTTTGAAGGCCTTCTCCTTTGCTTTTATATGCATTTTTACATTGGAGTTAAGCCATCCAGGATGTTTGTTCGCTCTTTTAAATTTATTACCCAATAGGATACATTGGCTAATGCCCTTATTTAATATGCTCTTAAAGCAAACCCATCTCTCCTCCGTATTCTTTGTTCCTAATATTTTATCCCAATTTATGCCTTTTAGCAAGGTTTGTAGTTTAGGGAAGTTGGCTCTTTTGAAATTCAGTGTCTTTGTGTTCCCTTCATGTTTCCTATTTGCGTGATTTATACTGAAACTAATTGACCTGTGATCGCTGTTACCTAAATTGCCCCGTATTTCCACATCTGTTATCAGGTCTGTATTGTTGGTAATCAGTAGATCTAGTAATGTTTTATTTCTAGTTGGTGCGTCTACCATCTGACCCATAAAATTGTCCTGCAAGACACTAAGGAACTGGCGAGCCTTAAATGAATGCGCAGTTCCCTCCGCCCAGTCTATGTCTGGATAATTAAAATTCCCCATTATGATAACACTTCCCATCCTTGCTGCTAATCCAATTTGTGATAGGAGATCCGTCTCCACTTCCTCCCTCAGGTTAGGGGGCCTATAGCATACTCCCAGTATTATTTTCCCCTTAGCTTCATCCCTTTGGAGCTCTACCCATAAAGATTCCACCTCCTCCCTAGCCCCCTCAGTGATGTCATCTCTCACACTCACTTGTACATTATTCTTGATATATAGGCATACCCCTCCCCCTTTTTTACCCTCTCTATCCTTGCGGTATAGGGTATACCCTTGAATGTTTGCCAGCCAATCATGAGAGCTGTTGAACCAGGTCTCTGAAATTCCCACAAAATCCAAATCCTCCTTGTACAACAGTATCTCTAGTTCACCCATCTTGTCCGCCATGCTCCTGGCATTGGTGAACATGCCACATAGTTTAGACCGGTCGCATATTGTCCTCGTATTGGGTGTTTCAAGATTGCAACTAGGACTTGCTACTATACTCACCTTGTGTTTTTGTGCTTTGGTTAACCTACCACTAATGCCCCCAATACTACCCTCTGGAATATCTTCCGCGCTGGCTATCACTGTCTCTGGACCCTCCCCCCCATCGCCTAGTTTAAAAACCCCTCTTACTTTTTGGCCATCTTCATTCCCAGCAGATCTGCACCCTCCTCATTTAGGTGCAGTCCGTCCCTTCTATAGTACCGGTTACCGACTGAGAAGTCGGCCCAGTCCTCCAGGAACCCAAACCCCTCCTTACTACACCAGCTCTTCAGCCACTTGTTTACTTCCCTAATCTCCCTCTGCCTTTCTGGTGTGGCTCGATGTACCGGTAGTATTCCTGAGAACACTACCTTGGAGGTCCTTTTCCTCAATTTAGCTCCTAAGTCCCTAAAATCGTTCTTTAGGACACTCCATCTGCCTCTGACTTTGTCATTGGTGCCAACGTGCACCATGACAGCCAGGTCTTCCCCAGCCCCTCCCAGTAATCTATCCACAAGATCCGTGATGTGCCGAACCCGAGCGCCCGGTAGACAACATACTGTTCAGCGCTTCAGGTCTTGGTTACAGATTGCCCTCTCTGTCCTTCTAAGAATTGAGTCCCCTACCACCAGAATCTGTCTTTCCTTTCCCTTTGCTGCCCCCCCACTCTCACTGGAGGAGTTCTTCCCCTGGCAGCTAGGAGAGTCCCTCATCTCCAGCAGTGCTGGTCCCTGACTAGTTACACCAATGTTACTCAATGGAGCGTACTTATTGGGATGCTCCAGTCCTGGATCGGCCTCTCTGGCACTTCCCCCTCTACCCCTCCTGACTGTCACCCATCTACTCTTTGCTAGTGCCTGCACCTCTTTGTCTCCACCCGCCTCTGTGCTGGCCCCTGCCGGCACCTGCCGTGTGCGTTCCTGGCTCACCTTTAGTATGGAGGGACTTCTCAGTGCTGACAGTTGCTTCCCCAGATTCAGAACCTGGGCTTCCAGGGAAACAATGTGCTTACATTTTGCACAGCAGTATTCGCCCTCGATCGGATGATCAAGGAACGCATACATGCGGCAAGATGTACAAAGAGTCGCCTCTCCTCACCCGCCGGGCATTGTACCTATTAAATTTAGTGAGGATTTGGGGATTTTACCCTGTCCAAATTACCTAACAGCTAGCTTCCTGGCACTAATACTCAAGACAATACACAGGTACACGACAATACACAGGTACACAATACACAAGTACTAACGATCCACACACACTACTCAGACAACACTCAGATACTCACACTACACAGGTACTATGACCCCTGTTATAACCTCCTGTTTTAAACTCTTGTTTTTAACTCCCACTTAATCCAGCTCCACTTACACCAAGCTCCACAGCTTCAGACTGAGAGTCCTACAACCAGTTAAATAGGCACCTGTGAGCAATTAACCACACCCCTTAATTGATAGACTGATGAAACCAGGAAAAAAAAAAAAAAAAAAAAAAAGCTTGTAGTAATATTTTCCATCAAAGCCACTATGGGACATCCTGGGGGGTTGTCAAGGCTCTTGTGTAACATTGGTAAAAATATGGTACATTTGAAAAATTCTCTATGTAAAAATGCTGCAGTTATTAGCGTTTTAGACTTCTCAATGAACCCAGGTGTTCTGGTCAGAGAGGAGACGAGGGACTTCTTTCAAGTATGCGGCTCTATCCTGAACAACTATCCCCCTGCCTTTGTTGGCCATTTTAATGATGATATTTTTATTTATTTATTTCAGGTACTTATATAGCTCTGTCAATTTACGCAGCGCTTTACATATACATTGTACATTCACATCAGTCCCTACCCTCAAGGAGCTTACAATCTAAGGTCCCTAATTCACATTCATACATACTAGGGACAATTTAGACAGGATCCAATTAACCTACCAGCATGTCTTTGGAGTGTGGGAGGAAACCGGAGTACCCGGAGGAAACCCACGCAGGCACAGGGAGAACATGCAAACTCCAGGCAGGTAGTGTTGTGGTTGGGATTCGAACCAGCGACCCTTCTTACTGCTAGGCGAGAGTGCTACCACTACACCACTGTGCCGCCCATATGTTTGTTATTACTTAAAGTGTTCAATGTTTGAAGTTCCGAGCGACTGAGGTTGGATCAAAAATGTGAGGATTTTGGATTTGGATGTTTGTACATGTTAAGCAATTCTGAATAAACTACCTGATAAATGGGATTCTATATAAAGTCCTTTGTTATGTGTGGGGTTGAACACCGATTTAGGCTTAAAGGAGGTATGTCTGATTGGCGGGGAGTATGCCAGTTGTTGCGATTGAAAAATAATTTTAGCGTCATCGTAATTGTCCCATAATTCCATCAGGTCACTCAGGGCTCGAGTCTCTGCAGAGGTGTTAAGTTCAGTATCCGTCTCCAGAGCAGGATTATCATTTGTGATTGTTAACTAAAATGTCTCTTTAAAGTAAGGTTTCAAATTAATTTGTTTAGTTCTTTGAAGATGGCAAAGGAGTTTGGAGCAACAGTGGGGGCAAAATTTAAGCCACGTTTGAACAAGGAAAGTTCATCATCAGTAAATGTCATGGAAGATAGATTATACATTTTTAAGTCTCAGGATTTTGTCTGGACGTGGAATGTTTGGATCTATCCCCTCTCCTGCCTCTTCGTCGTGCTTCTTTTGTTGGGGCTGGATTGGGGGGAGTCCATAAAAAAAGATGCATCAGGAGCAGTAATAAAAGGAGTGGGTGTGTGAGTATGAGTTATTGTCATAGTTTGTGGTTGATCATTGTTCACCAGGGTATCTGCCGATGCCAACAGAAGAACACAATTAGATGGTATAGTGGAGGAGGTAGAGGGTGCTGATGACAAATCATTACTAGTTATAAGAGTACTACTTATTATGGAGGTAGCAATGTTAGTCTGTACTGGGGTGGTGGTTTGTACTGATGTAGTGTTGACAGAAAAAGATGTACATTGATCTCTGTTAGGTCTGGTAATGAGGCTAGTATTAGAAGTGGGAACCTTGGCAAGTTCAGAAGACTTATGAGTAGCCTCCTGTTCATTGGGACCATTCTTATCTTTTTTTTTAAGGTGTGTTCTCTTTTTGTTTAGGTAGGGGGGTGTAGAACTGTGAGAATATGGCTTATTTAAGCCTTTAGGAGTGGCATGAGTTATATTGGTGGGTTTCAAGTGATGGTCTAGTCGTATAGGCCTAGCAGGTAATATGGTGTCCGAAGGCTTGTAAATAGAGTTACAAGCCATAGGAGGAGGAATATGGTGTATGTTTTTTCCTTTTTCCAGTTGAACACTCTATTGAAATTTATATTTGTCAAAGTCTCTATGAAGTTTACCTAATTTGGACCTTAATAAGAGATGCTATTTATTCTTTGTGTGTTGTTTAAGAAGTTCGGACAACTCTAGGGGCATGTGGGACCAAAAAAGACAATTGCAAAATTGTACTTTCAATCTGATTTTTGTTCCAATAGTTTTTATTACTTTTTCAAAACAGCATACAGAACATTATGCCCAGCTATTCATCAGAAAATTGTTGAAACAGGGATGCAATATACATAGTACTTGGTAGCTCTTATCATATAAGTAATAACAAAACCCATTAAGAAAGGATATATTATGGCCTGAGAGGCTTCCTTGTCTCCTGATAGCATCCCTCAAAACTGAAAATTCCCCCCTCCTCCACCCCTCCCTCCATCATTACGGTGTGGCGAACCATCGTCTAAAAAATGATGGAGCCGAAAAACCAAAAACATAAACATAAACGTAAAAAAAAAAGGGAGAGAAATGAGAAATTAGGTAGAGTAGAACAGAGTGGAATGGGTCCCCCAGGTTCCGGCCTCCCAGCACGAACAACCCAGATTTCAAGGAGCTTGAAGATAAGCAATCAAGGGCTTCCAGACTTTCTCAAACCTAGCTTGCTTATCTTGTCTTATACTGACCAGTTATACATGACCCAAGACACCTTGTGTTTTACCAAGGTAACATTAATTACAGGCGTTTTCCATGCACGGGCTATGGTTATTTTAGCTGCTAGGAGAATAAAAAATATGAGAGATCGTAGATGCCTGGGGATCTCCCCCGATAAGTCAGTGAACAACCCAGTTTTGGCCTCTCTGGGTATATTTTGTCCTGTCACTGAGTAGATCAGGTTGAATATTCTGATCCAAAAACGTGGGACCTTCGGGCAAGACCACCAGACATGATCCATTTCTTCTTCCTGTCCGCACCCCCTGAAACAAAGGGGTGAAGTGCCAGGGTATAATTTAGCTAGCCTTGTAGGGTCAAGGTACCAACATGCTAGCACCTTATAGTTTGCCTCTACCAATGAGGTGTTGAGTATGCCTTTGTGCACCATGGTCGACCATTTTGTCCACACCTCCTCCTCCACCGCCCCCCCAGGTCCAATTCCCAAGCTGTTTGGTAGGAAGGTTTGTTACCCTGATTATTGAATAGGTTATACAACTCCGTTATCCCTCCCCGTGATTCAGGACCTCGTATACAGCGGTTTTCAAAAAGGGTCCTAGTGGTTATATCCACCTGATCTTTCAACAAGGTTTTCATGAAATGGATAATTTGATACATGTGATAATTCTCCGTGGGGGGCATTTGTAAGGTTTCCTTAAAATATTTGGGTCGTCTTATCCCCCTGTTATCTATAAAGTGAGCAATTCTGTAAAGTCCCTTGTTGATCCACCACGTGAATTGGGTGATCTGCTGGCCTGGCAGAAAGTGCAGGTTATTGAAAAGTGGGGCTGCTGGTAGATGGGGAGATCTTAAAGGGTGCATCCTGCACGTTGTGTCCCACAGACGCAAAGATTGGGATAGCGATGGGCTTAACCCCGCCCAACGCTCCTTTGCGGGTAGCCACATCAGAATATCCAGTGGAATGGTCTGACTGGCTTGCACCTCTAATTGGACCCAGTCGGGTCTGTAACCTTCAGCAAAAATGTGATATAATTGGACCAGTTGTGCCGCCCGTTAATATTGCAAGAAATGTGGGACTCCCAGCCCCCCTCGCCATTTGGACCTATATAGGGTAGAACGGGCCACCCGGCAACCTCCCTTATTCCAGATAAGAATAGGTTATACAACTCTGTTATCCTTCCCCGTGATTCAGGACCTCGTATACAGCGGTTTTCAAAAAGGGTCCTAGTGGTTATTTCCACCTGATCTTTCAACAAGGTTTTCATGAAATGGATAATTTGATACAGGTGATAAGTCTCCGTGGGGGGGCATTTGTAAGGTTTCCTTAAAATATTTGGGTCTTCTTATCCCCCCCGTTATCTATAAAGTGAGCAATTCTGTAAAGTTTCTTGTTGATCCACCACGTGAATTGAGGGTTATTGAAAAGTGGGGCTGCTGGTAGATGGGGAGATTTTAAAGGGTGTATCCTGCACGCTGTGTCCCACAGACGCATAGAGGGGATAGAGATGGGCTTAACACTGCCCGACGCTCCTTCGCAGGTAGCCACATCAGAATATCCAGTGGAATGGTCTGACTGGCTTGCACCTCAAATTGGACCCAGTCGAATCTGTAACCTTCAGCAAAAATTTGATATAATTGGACCAGTTGTGCCGCCCTATAATATCGCAAGAAATGTGGGACTCCCAGCCCCCCTCGCCATTTGGACCTATATAGGGTAGAACGGGCCACCCGGCAACCTCCCTTATTCCAGATAAATTTATAGATCAGGGACTGTAACTGCCGGAAGAAAACAGAAGGGACTGGTATCGGAAGAGATCTAAAATAATATAGTATACGGGGGAGAACCGTCATCTTGACGGTCGCTATTCTACCCATCCAGGAAAGTTCATGGTTTTGCCAGGTCTGCAGGTCACGTACTGTGGCATCGTAGAAAGGAGTATAGTTTGTCCGAAACAGTGTGGCGATGTCAGCAGTCAGTTTAACCCGAAGGTACGGTAGCTCATGTGTACACCATTTAAAGGAGAAAGATTGCCATATTGAATTTAAGACCTCATCTGGGATGTTTGTATTGAGAGCTTCCGATTTGAGCTGATTAACCTTTAATCCAGAGATGGCTCCAAAGTCAGATAGTAAGGCAAATAAATTTGGTAAGGTCGTGACAGGGTCTGATATGAAAAGCAGCATGTCATCGGCAAATAAGCCACATTTATACGTTTTGCCACCGCTTTCAATGCCATGAATATTGGGATTGGATCTAATAGCTATCGCCAATGTCTTGATAGCAATTACGAAGAGGAGCGAGGAAAGAGGACACCCCTGCGTAGTTCCTCTCAGGATCCGCAAGGGGTCAGATGTTCGACCATATTCAATGATATTTGCCGATGGAGTTGAGTATAAAGCCCTCATTAGAATAAGAAATTTTGGTCCACAGTTCCATTTCCTTAGTATATGAAATAGAAAAGGCCATGATAGAGTCAAAGGCCTTGTGAAGGTCCAATGACAAGAGCACTATCAGCCGCCCCATCCCAATTAGATCGCAAGATGGAGATCAGATCTACCGCTCGTCTAATCTGATCTGCGGCCTGTCTCCCTGGTACAAACCCAACCTGGTCAATGTGAATATATTGTGATAGAAAGTTATTGAATCGATTTGTGTATATTTTGGTCAGGAGTTTTAGATCATTGTTGATCAGGGATATTGGGCAGTAGTTTGCTATATCTGTATGGTCCTTATTCGGCTTTGGTATTAAACATATATTAGTCCTGTTAGAGTCTGGGTCAAGGTCCATGCCGTTCCGTGTTGCCATGAAGAACTGGAGGAGGTGGGGTGCTAACTGAGTTGCAAATTTCTTATAATATGCCGTGGAAAAGCCATCCGGCCCTGGAGTCTTAGAGGTCTTAGCATGTTTGATCACCTCCAGCACTTCTGCTATAGTGATCTCCTTCTCCAAAATCTCCCGATGGGAGTCCGAGAGAGAAGGGAGAGTGAGATCGGTAAGAAAATTGTCTATGTCTCCAATGGATGCATTCTCCTGTGCATCATACAATGAAGAATAATATTTATGGAATAAATCCATTACCATCTGCGGATTCTGTGTCAAAGTGCCATTTGCACGTCTAATTTTAGGGAGTGCTGTTCTGCGGAATCTAGGCGTCAGATTACGGGCTAACATGGTGCCTGGTTTATCCTTGAATGTATAAAAGAAGGCCTGAGTTCATCTAAGATTCTTTTCCACCTTGGTCGTCAGACAAAGATTCAATTCCAGCCGGATAGAATCTATTTTGTCCCTAATGTCCAAACTTGGGTTTTGTTTATATCGAGTTAGTAGGTCAGATAACTCTTTTTCCTTGTCATGAATAAGTGCATTCAAGCTCTTCTTGAGGCAAAGATGCTATTTGAATTAGATAGCCCCTTATTGTGGCTTTGTGGGCCGCCCAATTGATCACTGGGGAGGTGTCCTCAAGCCTATTTGAGGCAAATATTCTTTAAGATTTTGTTCTATGTCAAAACAAACTGATGGATGACTCAGGAGCGATTCATTCAGTCTCCAAGGGGCGGGGCCCTTGTTTACTGCTAAGGTATCACAAGATGTCCAAAGTAAGGAGTGATCTGACCAGGTCACGTACACTATTTTGCTTGCCCGAAAGAGAGGTACCCCTTCAGGGTTCATAAAGAAGTGGTCAATTCTAGAGTAGGTGCGATGTACGTTGGAGAAGAATGTATAGTCTTTCCTAGAAGGGTTGAGTTCCCACCACACATCAATCAACTTGTGGTATTGGAGCATTTTAGCCAGTTTGGAGCCGATTTGGGGGTAATGCTTGGAGGAGGACGATGGTCTTCTGGTCCTATCAAAAATAGTATCTAGGGCTACATTGGAGTCCCAGATAAAAAGTACCATCCCCTTCAGGTCCGGGGACACAGCGTGCAGTAGAGTACGAAAAAAGGAACGTTGGCCTGTGTTAGGGGCATAGTACAAAATTAAGGAGATTGGAGAGCCCTTCAAAAGCCCCACTAACAACAAGTAGCGACCTTCCGTGTCGCAAATCTTTTTTTCAAGCGAGAAGGATACACGTTTAGAAAAGCAAATTGCCACACCTCCCGTCTTCCCCGGTCCATTTGCCAAGTAAAAGTGTGGGTAATAGTGGTGTAAAAAGTTTGGGTTATAGTTTGGCGTGAAGTGCATCTCCTGTAGGAGCAGCACGTCAACATGTAGGGATTGTAATGTTGAAAGGCCATCCTCCGTTTCAATGGGGAGTTCAGACCTTTAAAATTATGGGTAGCGAATTTGAAAGGGAGCCTGGTGGTAGTAGTGTCTGCCATGGAGCACAAAGAGACAAAAAGATCACTTACCAACCTCTGCTGATGTGACGATTACCCTTCCTGGTTCTCAGAATTGTTCAATTGACCAAGGACTGGCATCAAGAGGACCCAGCGCAAGAAGAAAGTTCAGGTGAAGAAGAGGAACAATTAGACTCAAAGAGAAAGAAAAAATAAAAGAGATATATAAATAATAATTGTGACAGACCCAGCCGGGAGAGAGACTTTTGGAGGGGACTGAATGCTAGCCTCTTGCCGATCGATCATGGGGCCTGGCATTTGGGGGAACGGTGCTCTTTGTGAGCTGTATGCCTGGGAACCCTTGAGGTGGTATTACTGTGGATTCAGGTCCTGGTCCCCCAGGACACACAGACTCTGGGGACCCTGGATTTGCCATATTAGAAATACTGGCTGATTCATAATGCTGGGACAAATACTGTTAGGAGATGCTGATGTCAATTCCAGCCACCTGTCTGTCTGTTGCCTGCTAGAATATGTATTGTAAATAAGTCTAGTATGGGATCTAAGAGTCATTAGATCCCAATTGTTGTTTGTGTTAATTAACTCTGCTATTGTGTTGATTTGTGATAATGTTGATTGGGTTTTCTGAGCTACAAGACGGCCAGTCTGGCCTAAAAGTCATGTCTGAGTCATCTAGGCTGTCTAAAGGGATTAGTTAATTAGCCCATGTTAATTAGGTTTCTGGTCACAGGTGTATGTTCAGAGTAATATAAGCAGGAGGTATACACCTCCTCTTTTACTGTATAAAAGAGCCTGTATTCCTTGCAATAAATGAGATTCCTGTTTGAACTTACATACAGCCTGCCTGGTGTTTGTTCTGAGCTATCACAACTGGGTTAGAACGGCTGTAGTTCTAATCCCGGAGCATCGGATGACCGAACAATCAGATGTTGCGATTTGCAATCTGATTCTATAGCAGCAGAGGAGTGTCGGGAGAGTGGAACCGAGCGAGCAAGGGGCTTGTTACAATAATAATAAAAAAATAATGTCAATATAAAAACTGTCCTGTAAACAAAAGATCACAGTGGGTTTGCAGTAGTCTGCAATTTAACAAAACTTACACCAGACTATGGGAAAAAGCTCCCACTAGTCTTCCACCAAAATCACCCTGGGCAAAGCCCAGGTTCTGGTTTGGCTCGGATCCCCTCTCTAAGGGAGGGAAACAAAGGCAAACTGGGTACAAGACCGCCACCACAGGCCCTCCCCTGCCTTAAGAAACATCAACAATAACCTTTTGAACAATAACTGTGAGTCGAACTACCCCTAGAAACATAACAATATGTGTAAAACCCGAGACCCTGGGGTTTTCGTTCTCACTTTTAGCAATAAATATGTGGATACTGCGCTATAAAAACAAAAACAAAGGTAGCTGCAACTAAAAAGTGTTATACTACACCAAACAGATATGTAAAAAGCAAATAGTCGCGCTGGTAAATAAGTATTGTAAATTGATGAGCATAAACTGAGATATAAAAATATCCTAACATACAGTTGTTAGCAAAAATAAATAACCAGAAATGAAAATAAAGTGCATCTACCAGCACATATCCATTGTGCATAAAATGTGCAAGTGCAAATGCTGTAAATATAAAAAATGTGACACAAGAAAAAGATGTCCAAAAGACAAAAGTCCATAGGTAAATTATGAGACAAAAATCAATCCATAAGTGAAAAAATTAAATCCACAACATGAAAAATAAACCATCAAAAAATCAAATAGTGAGTGCAAGTCCACAGTGATATATAGTGAGGTTCCACACTGAAGTGATAAGTGCAAAATTAAGATCTCCTCCACCACTGATAAGTACTGCCGCTTACCTGAAATCAGTGATCCCTTATTACACGGGACCACACTGGGCAGATGGCTGAGGTGTTGAATGAGTTCTTTAATGATAGCTTCAGAATCAGGAAAGGACTCAGGGATGCCCCGAACCCTGAAATTGTATCGGCGGGACCGATTTTCCAGGTCGTCGATCTTATTTAGTGCATCATCCAATCTCTTGTGTATGTCTTCAATACATTCCATATTTTGGTTGGTTCTGGCGATGGTGTGATCCAGGGTGGTTTCTATTGTTCCTATACAAGAGCCCAGCTCCTGAAATTCATGTTTCAGGTCAGATGTTATATGTTTGCTTGCTTTTTCAAGCCTAACCCTTGCTCTAACAGGGTGGAAAATCATGCCAGCAAAATGGGATCCCCTGAGTATGTAGTTGTTGACGGAGCGGCTGCTTAGGGACTGGGAAAAGATGCGGGTTCATCCTCCATGCTTCCCTGGCTCAATGTAATGTCACATAATGTCCTGTCCATGTCTTATTGAGAGAAGATGTCTCTGTCTGGGGATATGGAAGCTGCTTGTGAGGATCTGCTGCTCAGAGCCCTCTCTGAGCCATGGACAGGCAAATCTGGAGGTTGTGGCTGTGCCTCTAGTTGCAGCCCCTGTGTGTGCTTAGGGGCAGCCATTTTGGGCATGCAGACTGTGTTCCTATAGCAGGCAATTGGGGGGGATTGCAGGCTTACCCCTGTTCAGCAGCCGATCCTGGTAGCCACGGGAGTAGAAGAGAACAAGATGACCTGGACAGCCACACACCAGGATGGATAAATCCGTCTTTTTATTCAAAATACAGGATCATGGGGTACACAGAACACGACTGTGGGGTGGTACAAAAATAGTTGACGCGTTTCGCACTTACACCAAGTGCTTACTCATAGCCACGGGAGTCCAGCTGGGCATGCAGCAATCACGGGCAGGCTGCTGCTTCTCACGTTCTGGTCGTTCTAGCCAGCGGGGAGCGGAGCTGTGTGTTCCCGCCGCTAATTATCATCCACAGGAGGCTGTGGGGGGTTTTCAGGCTTCCCCCGTATATCTACCGGACCCGGGTGGAAGCGGGATTCCCGGCGGGTATGTTGCGATCATGGGCAGCATTGTTAAGCGATACGGTGGGGTATTTTAGGCCAGTGGGGAGCGGAGCTGAAGAATTACGCTGCCGCCATCTTCAGCCTTGCGCATGCACCCCTCAATCTGATTTTTGAAGGCCAAGAATCTTCTATCTCTCTGGGTGATCAGAAGTTTTATCCACTTTTGGGTACAAAATTCAGAGATTTGCTCCCACTCTGCCCTGTGGTCAGTATCCAAAAAAGAACAGCTTTTTAGGATGCGTAATCCCTGGGGAGAGATTTTGGAATCAAAATATTGTTTGCGAAAAAAACAATCCCACCATTGTTGATTAGCTAGATTAATCAATTCTATGTTTTCTAATGGTTGTACAGGTATCCCTTGTCTTGGGACCTGACAAAGGAGTAGTGGAGGAGAAAAAGGTGTAGGGAAAGAGGTTATAAAATTGATCAAGTACATCATATTTAACAGTTACATTGGTAAGGTCCCACCCTTGCGAGTAAGAGTGCACTCTACCGGGAGTGGGGGGGCCTTTTTGGCTATCCACCATCAGGCGTCAGTGGCTCAGGTTTGCAAGGCAGCTACATGGTTTTCGTTGTATACAATCACTAGGTTTTACCAGGTGAATGTTAGAGCCATAGAGGATACTGCCTTTGGCCGCAGCATCTTACAAAAAGGCGGAGTAGGTCCTTTTTGATTGATGGCTGTGTTTATTGTGGTGTCTCCCTCCCCTCAGATTTTATTGATTTGGGACATCCCACATAGTCAAGATTATAGCTTGCTCTGTCTCAGGTGATGTTACCCCACCACTACAGACGAAGTTGCTAAACTACTTGCTAATGTCCACCTTACCACCTGCCCTCTGGATCCTGTTCCCTCACAAATGCTACGTTCACCCTACATCTTCAATCTCTCCCTCTCTTCTGGCATCTTCCCTAACTCTCTAAAACATGCACTTGTCAGACCCATACTTAAAAAGCCCTCACTGGACCCATCCAATCTTAACAACCTATGCCCCATCTCCTTGCTCCCCTTCTTATCCAAACTCCTCAAATGTCTGGTCTACAACCGACTGAGCGTCCACCTCGCTGATAATGGCCTTCTTGATCCCCTTCAGTCTGGATTTCGTCCTCAACACTCCACAGAAACTGCTCTCCTAAAACTAACAAACGATCTACTAACGGCCAAAACCAATCGACACTATTCTGTACTCCTACTCCTGGTACTCTCTGCTGCCTTTGATACGGTTGACCACCCCCTCCTCCTCAAAAAACTACATGCCTTTGGTCTCCGTGACTGTACACTTTGCTGGTTCTCTTCCTACTTATCCAACCGCACCTTTAGCGTTTCTTATAACTCTACTTCCTCCTCTCCTCTTCCTTTCTCTGTTGGGGTCCCTCAGGGTTCTGTTCTTGGACCTCTACTATTTTTAATCTACACCGCCTCCCTGGGTCAACTGATAGCATTCCATGGCTTCCAATACCACCTCTACGCTGACGACACCCAATCTATTTCTCTACCCCTCAGCTCACTCCCTCTGTCTCTTCACGTATAACTAATTTACTCTCAGATATATCAGTCTGGATGTCACACCACTTCCTCAAACTCAATCTAGCCAAAACCGAACTTATAAATTTTCCTCCCCCATATGCCTCTTCCCCTGATCTTTCTGTCAAAATCGATGGCACAACTATAAGCCCATCCCCACATGCCAAGGTTCTAGGTGTAGTCCTAGACTCCGAACTCTCCTTCAAGCAACACATCCAATCACTGTCCAAATCCTGCTGCCTCAACCTCCGCAACATCTCCAAAATACGTCCCTTTCTAACCAATGACACAACAAAGCTCTTAATTCACTTGCTGGTCATCTCTCGCCTCGACTACAGCAACTCCCTTCTCATTGGCTTACCTCTACATAGTCTATCACCTCTTCAATCCATTATGAATGCCACTGCCAGACTCATCCACCTTACCAATCGCTCTGTGTCTGCCACTCCTCTCTGTCAATCCCTCCACTGGCTTCCGCTCAGCCAAAGAATTAAATTCAAAATTCTAACAACTACGTACAAAGCCATCCACAATTTCGCCCCCATCTACATCACTAGCTTAGTCTCTAAATACCAACCTACTCGCTCTCTTCGTTCCTCTCAAGACCTCCTGCTCTCTAGCTCCCTTGTCACCTCCTCCCATGCTCGCCTCCAGGCCTTTTCCAAAGCCTCTCCAATCCTATGGAATGCCCTACCCCAATCTGTCCGCTTATCTCCTACTTTATTAGCTTTCAGACGATCCCTGAAAACCCTTCTCTTCAGAGAAGCCTATCCTACCCACACCTAACAACTGTATTTTCATTTTTTCCATCAGCTCATCCCCCACAGTTATTACCTTTTGTTTCCACTTGACCCTCCCTTCTAGATTGTAAGCTCTAATGAGCAGGGCCCTCTGATCCCTCCTGTATTGATTTGTATTGTAAGTGTACTGTCTGCCCCCATGTTGTAAAGCGCTGCGCAAACTGTTGGCGCTATATAAATCCTGTATAATAATAATAATAAATAATAATGTATGATAAAGAAAATTGGATTTTTTCTACATACTTACCTGTAAAATCCATTTCTTAAAGTACATCACGGGACACAAAGGTCCCTCCCCTCTTTTTGGAATTTCATTGCTTGCTACAAACTGAAGTACTTCCTGTGTAGGAGGGGTTATATAAGGGGGGACTTCCTGTTTGATTGATCTGCCAGTGTCCATTCACCTATAGGTGGCATATAACCCACATAGTCATGATTATAGCCTGCTCTGTGTCCTGTGATGTACTCCAAGAAATGGAATTTACAGGTACATATGTAGAAAAAAGTACATTTTTCCAAGTGTTAATCCAGTTTGCATAACCATTTGCCTTTATATGACTCTGTTGTAGCAAAAGACACTGACAAGTTTATTGAATCCTCTACAGACCACCTCTCCAGCCAATTGTCACAGTCTGAATCTTTTCCTCCTAGAGGCTAAACTTACCCGCTGTCTCGCAGCCTTGTGCCCTGTTTGGAAATTTCCTCTAAGTTTCAGAATGTTTTACCCCCAGCACAAGTAATAGGGGCCATTTTCCCTGACCTTTTGGACAATATTTTAAAGGCTAAGACTGGGTTCACATATGAACCGCATGCGGCTCACAGCAGGAGTCCGGTGAGTCCTGGTTCACCGTTTCAGGTACGATTTCTCCCCAAATTTTGGGCTGAATTCAGACCTGAAACGGACCAAAAGACGCACAGCATTTTTGTGCAAAATGCACAGGACCTGCTTCAGAGATATGTGAACCAGCTCCATAGAGAGCCAGTCAAAATCTCCGGCTATTGCGAACTGGATGCGGAGGGCCCTCATCCAATCAGCAATAGTGTGAACCCAGCCTTAGTCTTGTGTTCTGCCCAATCAACCCAGGGATTACTAGAACATTTTCTATGGTTTCTAGCAGGCTATAGTGGATCTCTCTCCATAATGACTCCTGCACCAATGTAATACAGGGTTTTCACGGACCACTAATGTAATAGGAGCATTTACAGTAACCACCAATGTCAGGAGGGATTTACACTGACCACTAATGTAAGGGGAACATTCACACTGGTTACTAGTGTGAATGAAAGGATTCTACACCAAGCCCCAATGTAATGAGAAGATATACACTGACCACCAGGGGCGTTGCTAGGTTTCAAAAAGACCAGGGGCTTCAGCCCGAAGTCCAAGGCCGGCACGGGTGGGGGGAGAGGGCCTCTAGTGGCGCTGGGTTTTTTTGGTTGGGCGGAGGTGTTGTGTGGTTGTGTGGCGGGGGTAGGCTGACTTGCTGGTTGCTGCCTGGCTTACCAGTGCCCATCAATGCTGACCACTAAACTGACCTACCTACCTGACACACACTGACCTACCTGACATACACTGACCTACATACACTGACCTACCTGACCCACACTGACCTACCTGACCCACATACACTGACCTACCTGACATACACTGACCTACCTGACACACATACTGACCTACCTACCTGACATACACTGACCTACATACACTGACCTACCTGACATACACTGACCTACCTGACACACACACTGACCTACCTGACACACACACTAACCTACATACACTGACCTACCTGACATACACTGACCTACCTGACACACACACTGACCTACCTGACATACACACACTGACCTACCTACCTGACATACACTGACCTACATACACTGACCTACCTGACATACACTGACCTACATACACTGACCTACCTGACCCACACTGACCTACATACACTGACCTACCTGACCCACACTGACCTACACTGACATACACTGACCTACCTGACCCACACTGACCCACCCACACTGACCTACATACACTGACCCACACTGACCTACATACAATGACCTACCTGACCTACACTGACCTACACTGACCTACCTGACCTACCCACACTGACCTACATACACTGACCTACCTGACATACACTGACCTACATACACTGACCTACCTGACCCATACTGACCTACATACACTGACCCACCCACACTGACCTACCTGACCTACATACACTGACCTACCTGACCCACACTGACCTACATACACTGACCCACCCACACTGACCTACCTGACCCACACTGACCTACATACACTGACCTACCTGACATACACTGACCTACCTGACCCACCCACACTGACCTACATACACTGACCTACCTGACATACACTGACCTACATACACTGACCTACCTGACCCACACTGACCTACATACACTGACCCACCCACACTGACCTACCTGACCCACACTGACCTACATACACTGACCTACCTGACATACACTGACCTACCTGACCCACATACACTGACCTACCTACCTGACATACACTGACCTACATACACTGACCTACCTGACACACACACTGACCTACCTGACATACACACACTGACCTACCTACCTGACATACACTGACCTACATACACTGACCTACCTGACATACACTGACCTACCTGACACACACTGACCTACCTGACATACACTGACCTACATACACTGACCTACCTGACCCACCCACACTGACCTACCTGACCTACATACACTGACCTACATACAATGACCTACCTGA
Source organism: Aquarana catesbeiana (assembly GCF_042186555.1). NCBI lineage: Eukaryota > Metazoa > Chordata > Amphibia > Anura > Ranidae > Aquarana > Aquarana catesbeiana. Next base: position 437,233,966 of record NC_133326.1, on the reverse strand, counting down.
CATACACTGACCTACCTACACTGACCTACCTGACCCACACTGACCTACATACACTGACCTACCTGACCCACACACACTGACCTACCTGACCCACACACACTGAAATACCTGACGTACACTGACCCACCCACACTGACCTACCGGACCCACACTGACTTACCTGACCCACGCTGACCTACATACACTGACCTACCTGACATACACTGACCTACCTGACCCACATACACTGACCTACCTACCTGACATACACTGACCTACATACACTGACCTACCTGACATACACTGACCTACCTGACACACACACTGACCTACCTGACCCACACACACTGAAATACCTGACGTACACTGACCCACCCACACTGACCTACCGGACCCACACTGACTTACCTGACCCACGCTGACCTACATACACTGACCTACCTGACATACACTGACCTACCTGACCCACATACACTGACCTACCTACCTGACATACACTGACCTACATACACTGACCTACCTGACATACACTGACCTACCTGACACACACACTGACCTACCTGACATACACACACTGACCTACCTACCTGACATACACTGACCTACATGACACACACTGACCTACCTGACACACACTGACCTACCTGACATACACTGACCTACATACACTGACCTACCTGACCCACACTGACCCACCCACACGGACCTACCTGACCTACATACACTGACCTACATACAATGACCTACCTGACATACACTGACCTACCTGACATACACTGACCTACCTACACTGACCTACCTGACCCACACTGACCTACATACACTGACCTACCTGACCCACACACACTGACCTACCTGACCCACACACACTGAAATACCTGACGTACACTGACCCACCCACACTGACCTACCGGACCCACACTGACTTACCTGACCCACGCTGACCTACATACACTGACCTACCTGACATACACTGACCTACCTGACCCACATACACTGACCTACCTACCTGACATACACTGACCTACATACACTGACCTACCTGACATACACTGACCTACCTGACATACACACACTGACCTACCTTCCTGACATACACTGACCTACATACACTGACCTACCTGACATACACTGACCTACCTGACACACACTGACCTACTTGACATACACTGACCTACCTGACCCACACTGACCTACATACACTGACCTACCTGACCCACACTGACCTACACTGACATACACTGACCCACACTGACCCACCCACACTGACCTACCTGACCTACATACAATGACCTACCTGACATACACTGACCTACATACACTGACCTACCTGACCCACACTGACCTACATACACTGACCCACCCACACTGACCTACCTGACCCACACTGACCTACATACACTGACTCACCTGACCCACACACACTGACCTACCTGGCCCACACACACTGACCTACCTGACCCACACACACTGAAATACCTGACGTACACTGACCTACATACACTGACCTACCTGACCCACACTGACCTACATACACTGACCCACCCACACTGACCTACCTGACCCACACTGACCTACCTGACATACACTGACCTACCTGACCCACATACACTGACCTACCTACCTGACATACACTGACCTACATACCCTGACCTACCTGACATACACTGACCCACACTGACCTACCTGACCCACACTGACCTACCTGACATACACTGACCTACCTGACACACACACTGACCTACCTGACATACACACACTGACCTACCTACCTGACATACACTGACCTACATACACTGACCTACCTGACATACACTGACCTACATACACTGACCTACCTGACACACACTGACCTACCTGACATACACTGACCTACACTGACCCACCCACACTGACCTACATACACTGACCCACACTGACCTACATACACTGACCTACCTGACATACACTGACCTACCTGACAACACTGACCTACCTGACCCACACTGACCTACATACACTGACCTACCTGACCCACACTGACCTACCTGACCCACACTGACCTACATACACTGACCTACCTGACATACACTGACCTACCTGACCCACACTCACTGAAATACCTGACGTACACTGACCTACATGACCCACACTGACCTACATACACTGCCCCACACTGACCTACCTGACCCACACTGACCTACATACACTGACCTACCTGACATACACTGACCCACAAACACTGACCTACCTGACCCACACACACTGACCTACCTGACCCACACACACTGACCTACCTGACCCACACACACTGAAATACCTGACCCACACTGACCTACATACACTGACCCACCCACACTGACCTACATACACTGACCCACACTGACCTACCTGACCCACACTGACCTACACTGACCTACCTGACCCACACTGACCTACCTGACCTACCCACACTGACCTACCTGACATACACTGACCTACCTGACCTAAACTGACCTACCTGACTTACACTGACATACCTGACCCACACTGACCTACCTGACCCACACACACTGACCCACACGGACCTACATACACTGACCCACCCACACTGACCTACCTGACCCACCCACACTGACCTACCTGACCCACACGGACCTACATATACTGACCCACACTGACCTACCTGACCCACACTGACCTACCTGACCTACCCACACTGACCTACCTGACATACACTGACTTACCTGACCTACCTGACCCACACTGACCTACCTGACCCACACACACTGACCCACACGGACCTACATACACTGACCCACCCACACTGACATACCTGACCCACCCACACTGACCTACCTGACCCACACGGACCTACATACACTGACCCACACACACAGACCTACCTGACCCACACACACTGACCTACACTGACCTACCTGACCCACACACACTGACCTGGTACCTCCCATACACATACTGACTGACCTACCTGTGTCCAGGTCCTGCACCAGCAGCTCAGCCGTGGTGCTGGTGTGTGAGGCAGCCAGAGGAGAGGAGGAGAGCCGCCCGCCCGAGCGCTGATCGATGTCGCACGGTGGCCAAATTGTAATTGTCACCTCCTTCCTCCTCCTGTCACAGCGCGCTGGGATAGGGCTGGGCCGCTCCAGTCCAGAAATGGCATGAGCACTAGCGCGGAGGAGGAGGAGTGCAATCCTCCTCCGCTTTGAATGCCGGGCAGTGTGGGCACAGTGGGCAGTGACGTCACTGGTTGCTAGCCGCTAGGCGGCTATAGCAACCAGTGACCAAGAGTAGAGTCGGGGGCGGAGCTGGAGCCGGAGCTAGCGCTACCACAGCTCAGTCCGCCCCTGTCCCCTGCATTCTAGGACCGGGACAAGAGACTCGGGGCTATTAGCCCCAGGCTCAGGGCTGTAGCCCCAATAGCCACCCCCTGGTGACGCCTCTGCTGACCACCAATGTAACTGAGACATTTAGCCTGTGTTCATATTTGTGTGTTGGGAATACATGCAAAATCGCTTTCCTGACACCATAGAAATTAGACATGTGCACACTAGGGGGTGCAATGGATCGTCACTGATCCGTGATCTGAATGGGTCAACCTGTCTGACCCGTGATCCGCGGAGCGCTCCGCGGATCTCTCCGCAGCCTCGGGTCTTAGGAAAGACCACCGCGGCCATCTTGGTACACCCAGCGGCGCTGAGCTGCGCGCTGACGTCATCACCCCGCCCTCAACTCGTGGGTCTGGCGGCTAGCTTGGCGGCTTCTATTCTTAACTGTAAGGTAAGACTAACAGCACTAGTCTTACTAATACTCATCTCATAATGTATACAGTGGGGAGTCTGTGGATATTACAGCACTGCAGTGGGGGAGATTTTGGATATAACAGTGGGGATATGTGGCTATATTACAGTGGGGGACATGTGGCTATATTACAGTGGGGGACATGTGGCTATATTACAGTGGGGGACATGTGGCTATATTACAGTGGGGGACATGTGGCTATATTACAGTGGGGGACGTGTGGACTGGATATATTACAGTGGAGGACATGTGGCTATATTAGAGTGGGGGACATGTGGCTCTATTAGAGTGGGGGACATGTGGCTATATTACAGTGGGGGACATGTGGATATATTACAGTGGGGGACATGTGGATATTTTACAGTGGGGGACATGTGGATATATTAGAGTGGGGGACATATGGATATATTACAGTGGGGATATGTGGATATATTACAGTGGGGGACATGTGGATATATTACAGTGGGGGAGATTGTGGATATATTACAGTGGGGAGATGACGTGGATATTACAGTGGGGGAGATGACATGGATATTACAGTGGGGGAGATGACGTGGATATTACAGTGGGGGAGATGACGTGGATATTACAGTGGGGGAGATGACGTGGATATTACAGTGGGGGAGATGACGTGGATATTACAGTGGGGGAAGATGACGTGGATATTACGGTGGGGGGAGATGATGTGGATATTACAGTGGGGGGAGATGACGTGGATATTACAGTGGGGGAGATGACGTGGATATTACAGTGGGGAGATGACGTGGATATTACAGCAGTGGGGGAGATGACGTGGATATTACAGTGGGGGAGATGATGTGGATATTACAGTGGGGACTATATGGTGGTGGAATTTTCACAGGTTTTTGCAAATTCAATTAATTGCATTTTGCACATTTATTCAAATTGACTTTTAGATTATTCATATATTTTTCTAATTATTTTTAATATTTTTGGTGTTCTTGTCAATTCATGTGTTTACGTTTACGTCGTTCACTATTGTAATATTACGTTTAGCGCGATCCTATTTTTTCTATATTTTATTCACTGTATTGGGGTTTTGCAGAAGGATTGCTACTTCCACTGAGTTTTAGGCGATTTTTGTGGTCGGCCGCACAAAATCGCTTCTAGGTCTTAGCGCAGTTTCTGTCCTTTTTTCCAGGTGAGCTCCCCTGCCTTCCCTGACTGGCGAGTCGGGCGACCGACTGCCCACTATGCCCAGTGTTTCGTCCTCCCCTGGAACATCCTGCAGGCTACCGAAGCGCTTCCACATCCTGCCTCTACTTTGGGGAAGGAATCAGTCCACACACACAGTGTGGTCATGGCGAGCGGAGGAACGGAGCAGCTAGAACGCCCCACGTTATTTAAATCCCCTGTATGGGAGCATTTTGGCTTCCCTGACAAATATGATGATGAAGGAAAGAGGTTAGTGGATAAAACCATGATGGCGTGTAGGTACTGTGGCACAAGAAAGCCATATGACACTGGAAACACATCAAGCATGGCTATGCATTTGAAGCGACATCACCCCGGTGTTTCACTGACAGGAGTGAAACTGAAAACGAAAGCTACTCAACAACCGCTTATCACAGCGGCATTTAAGCAGCCCCTTGTTGCACAATCAGACCAGGCTAAAGCCATCACAAAAGCTATCGGTGTGTTTATAGGTGCAGACATGAGGCCAAAACTAGGGCTTTAAACACATGCTGAAAGTGCTTGAGTCACGTTACAACATCCCATCGCGCACCCACTTCAGCGAAAAGATTGTGCCAGATCTTTAAGAGCAGGAGAAGAAAAAAGTTGTGGATGAACTATCCCGAGCATCCTCTGTTGCGCTCACGACAGACGGGTGGACATCCAGGGGAACGGAGAGCTATGTGACGATAACCGCTCACTTCATTACAGCAGGCTGGGAGATGAGAAGTCAGGTGCTGCAGACATGCCCCCTCTACGAGAGTCACACAAGCACTCATCTTGCGCAGGTACTGACTCAAGCAGTGGAGGAATGGAAGATGAAGAGGCCCAGTACTAATATCCCAGTCACAACTGATAATGCCAAAAATCAAATAAATGCAGTGAATGAGGCAGGACTGGGCCCACAAATAGGGTGCTTTGCACATGTAGTAAATTTGGCATCACAGAAGGGAATCTCAGTCGATAGGATGGACCGCCTCCTTAGGAGGATCAGGAAGGTGGTTTCCTACTTCCACCGAAGCACAATAGCTGCTCATGTGCTTAAGACAAAGCAAGAAATGCTACAGCTGCCCACTCATAAGCTCATACATGATGTCCCAACAAGGTGGAACTCCACTTATGATATGATGGAGCGTTATCTGGAGCAGCAGGCAGCTATATACTCTGCATTGACCGACAAGACCCTGAAGAAAATTGTCAAAGACATTACCCTGTCTGATGATGGTGTGAAAGTGGCAGAGGAGGTCCTCCAGGTGCTTAAACCCCTCAAAACTGTTACATCTCTGCTGAGCACTGAAAGTTCATTATCTGTGTCAATGATCCTGCTGCTGAAAACAAGGATTCTACAATCCATGGCTCCAAGTGTGGAAGACAGCACCATCACTCGAGATGTCAAGACTGCCATTAGAGAGGACCTGCAGCACAGATACACTTCACCCCCTACTCTACAGGACTACCTTCACAGATCTACTGCCCTGGATCTGAGGTTCAAGTCCCTGTCTCACATGGACCCTGCCCTACGCCAGAGGACATACAGTGACCTCACCACTGAGATTGTGAGCAGTCTGGGCACTGAAGACTGTGATAAGGTAAAGAAAAAGAATATTATTTAAAAATGATAAATTTAAATCTAAATACATTTTTTATTTTCGTAATAATGGCTTTTATTAAATGTTATTATTTTCATGTTTCATAGACATGAAAAATGTGGCAATAATATTGCCACATTTTTCATGCCTATGAAACATGAAAATAAATAATAGGTTTAATTAATCAACAATTTTTTTCTGCAGGGTCAAGCTGTAGAGCCAACAGGAGCAAACTTGGACTCATCATCTCCTCCACAAAAGAAGTCGGCGATGGCAGAGCTTTTTGGAGAGACCTTTGCCAGCAAAGACAACAAGACTCCTGCTGACATCATCAAAGAGGAGGTGGCATCCTACCTGGCAGCAAGCGGCATTACAGTGGATGGTGATCCGCTGACATGGTGGAAAAGCAATGAGTGTAGATACCCTCATATTGCCACGATGGCAAGATGCTATCTCGCTGTGCCAGGCTCTTCAGTTCCTTCTGAGAGAGTGTTCTCAACAGCAGGGGACATAGTGACTGCAACGAGGTCCACACTCTCCCCAGACAATGTAGACATCCTTGTCTTTTTGAAAAAGAATTTTAAATTATATCAGGAATGCTTTGCTTTCTTTCTTTTATTCTTCTTTGATGGTGTGGACATACTAGGCTTTCACAATCCATGTTTCAAGGAAGATGATGTGCCTTCTTATGTTGCACTTTAAGTTGTTTTTGGCTCATTGCCCATCAGTCCATGTTTAAAGGAAGGAGATGTGCTGTTTTTATGTTGCACTTTAAGTTGTTTTTGGCTCATTGGCCATCGGTCCATGTTTAAAGGAAGGAGATATACCTTTTTTTTATGTTGCACTTTAAGTTGTGTTTCATTATGTTAAAAAGAAGATATTATGCCTTGTGCACTTTAGCTTGATTTTATATATTTTCAAGTAATTTAAAAGTGTTAATAAACAAAAAGACAAAACTTATGTTTATTTGTCTTTTTTTTTTTGATCCAAAAATGATCCGATCCGTGACTCTGATCCGAGGAACGATCCGAACCATGAGTTTTTTGATCCTTTGCACCCCTAGTGCACACTGAAATATTTCATTTCGGAATTTTGTTTTTGTCCAAAAAGTAAATTTATTTAGTTACTCCCAAAATTAGTTTTTATTTAGTTAGTTTTTCGTTAAAAATTGCATTCATCCGAAAATCCAAATTAATTAAGGTTGAATCTGTCATTGAAGGCTTATGGTGTCTGTCGAATGTTCAAAGAAGATTCGACGGAGCAGCTAAACTGTACGTGTACATTTCCGGTCGAATTTTCCGCCTACAAGCTAGCTGTAGTAGAATTCTAATGTTGTATGACTAGTAATAATTATATTTATTAATTATTTTACTAGTCAACCAACATTAGAATTTTTCTATAGCCTATGGGCGGATGCATTTGACCAGAAATGTACGATTGCAGCGTCGTACAGTTTAGCTGCTCCGTCGAATCTTCTTAGAACTTTCGACAGACTCCATAAGCCAAAGATTCGACGTTTGTATGTTTTTTGTTGCTTTGACGAATCTTTGTCATTCATGTTGAATGGTCTACTCTACCCCAACAGTCAGCCAACTTTCACATTCGTTTCTCAATCTCCAAGTGCAATGGCGGGCGCGGCATCCGACGTTGTGTCAGATATTGATATGGCATTATAATATAGAATTTATAATAATAAATCCCCCCCCCAACACGGGCAGCCTCTGAGGCTATCACAACACTATCAACACTAGTATCACTATCAAGTTCACAATAGCAGCAGATTATTATGAAAAAGTTAAGTTGAACTGTAGTTTGCTTCACTATTGTTCTGCTGCTGTGCTTATGCCGAATCTTTTCTCTCTATGTCAAATCTTTTCTCTCTATGTCGAATCTTTTCTCTCTATGTTGAATCTTTTCTCTCTATGTTGAATAATCTTGGACTAATAGAGTTAAGGTTGGGCACATTCGACCACAGGTTTGATAAACACAGATTGTTATTGTCAGCGTCATGTCAAATCTCCTATCTATATCGAACTGTTGTCGCAACGAAAACGAAAATAAAGCATTTGTTTATGTCGGATCTTTCGGTAACGAAAATACCTGAAATTCGGACGAAAATGCATTCGGACGAAAACTAATGCACATGTCTAAAAGAAATGTGCTGCCCTTTAGCAGATACACAGCAGTGCCATTTAATTGTTAATGACACCCTTACGCATCTGCAGACATGTGCTGTGGAACCGTGTGATTTTGAAAAAGGGTTAGGGACTTTCTTCCTCATTTCTAGCGCATAGAGCAGCCCATTGAAATGAATGGGTTGCCCTACACACTACCTACATCTTTATTCACCCTGTCAGTACACCTTTGCATCCTAAAACCCATGCTAACCTCTGCACCCCAAAGCTCCCCCATCCTCTCCATGCCAATCCTCCACCCCTTTAACTCTACCTGCCTCCTCTGCTTATCTCTGCACCCGCCTTCCTTAGCTCTACACATCCCCTTCTTGCTCACCTGTGCACCCCAAACTGTAATTCCTTCTCTGCCTACCTCTGCACACCCCACACTACCCTCCCCCCACCAATTTGCTTACCTTTGCAGAACGGGCTGATATTGGGCTTAATGACCACAGTTGCAGACAGGACTTTCAAGCATGCCCCTTTACCTCCCTAGTGGGCAGCATTTAGTATAGGTGATGGTGGATATGACCTCAGGGGGGCATGATATACAAATGAATGCTGCCTTTATTTACATATCAATGCTGCCTGACACTGCTATTTACGTATGAATGCAGTCACTATTTACATATGAATGTCGGTTTTTACATGTAAACCCAGGGTCTGCAGGTGAGTCATCTGTACACAACAACAGGGCAGAGCTGGGTAGTATTAGTAGCAGCACTTCACATTGAGATATCGAGACACAGCATGGGACTAAAACTTCAAGGGAATTTAAACCAGGATAGTTGGCAAGTATGAGGCTTGCTTTGGGCCCCACAACAATGACAGGGCCCATGGCAGCTGCCCCTTTTGCCCTGCCTTAAAGATAGCCCTGGTGAGAAGCATGTGCGCTTCTGCTCCATCATAGCTGCTCTTTCCAGCATCCTGGTTTTGGCTATGATGCATTTCCCTTCTCTGCCTGTTCACCTGCAAGGTGTTGGTCAGTCAATTTCTGGGTGGAGACCAAACCTGATTTAAGCTAGCCAAGCCCGCAGTCTCATGCTTGTGATAGCGTGTGCAATCCAGGCTCCCTGTTTGTCTGCCCTTCTTCTCTAGATTTGATTCCCTTGTTGACGACCTTGGATCGGATATCTGACTATTATTTGAATTCTGCCTGCCTTTTGACTTTGGATTTTGACCCTTACTATTCTGAACCTTGCCTGTCTGCCAACTGCAAGTACCTCCTTTGCTTTGCTCAGTTCACGCATGCCCTGACGTGGTAGCCAGGCGCTATAGCATTTTATATAAGTCCTGCGGGCAACCGAGTATCGGTAGGCCTGCTTGCCTTATGGAAAAGTGGGCTGCTATAGGTGAAGAACACAGAAAACAGCTATAGTTGACCACCTGCGTTAGGGCTAAACGTGACATCTGGAAGGACTGATACAGTTAGCCATTTAGTTGAATCTGAGGTTATGAGATTGATAAGCTGAAAGGGCTGGTGGTCTTTGGTCATCTAGGACGTTAGCTGGAGCTCCTATATCTGCTGCTCAATCCACACCATGTCAATACACGTCTGGCCCTGCACTTTCTGCAGAAGAGAAGCTTCGCTGCAGGTTGGCCAACCTATGCTTCTACTGTGGAGAGGTTGGTCATATCATACAGACTTGCCCCGTGAAGCCTAGTAGGCCACCTTCCTCTCGTTTATGGTTGGATGTACTTCAAGAAATAATCTGGCTCATTTTGCTTTGCCCATCTCATTGCAGGTGGTCAGAAGCAAGCTATCACTGATTCTGGCACCTGCAGTAGCTTTATGGACATTAACTTCGCCAAAGAACATGGCATTCCGTTAGAAATCAGGAAGCAGAGACTCACTGTACATTTGACGGATGGGACTAATCTCAAGTCTGGGCCAGTAAATCTCAAGATTGTTTTTTTTCCCTGTGTCTTCTGACCAAGCACATTGAGAATTTCTCAGATTGGATGTCAGCGATCCTGTCAGTTGCCCGCTGTTGTTCCTGATGCTCCACTCATATATGTGTCCATCCTGAACCTGATGTGTGGCAGGTTGTGCCGGCATGTTACCGTGACTTCCTGGATGTCTGTGATTAAAAAAAAAAAAAAAGTTCACATCCTGCCTCTACACCCCTACGATTGTCCAATAGAACTGCTATCAGGAGCTGAGATCTGGTTTGGGTGGATTTTCCCACTTTCTGAACTTGAACTAAATGCCCTTCAGTAGCATGTCTCTGAAATTCTGGAGAAATGTTTCATCTGCCCATCCACATCACCTGCTGGGGCAGGCATCTTCTTTGTAGAGAATAAGGATCATACTCTTCACCCCTGTGTGGACTATAGAGAATTAAATAAAATCCCTGTCAAGAACATATCCCCTTCCTCTGGTTCCTGAACCTTTTCAGAAGTTCAGGGACACCAAAGTGTTTATCAAACTTTTTTTTTTATATCAAACAGGTTCTTTATTGAACTTTAAGTGAACAGATACAAACAGGTGGCATTAGTTCACATTGCACCACAACCAGACACATATCAACAGCCTTCAGTACATAGAGAAAAGGGATATTCCAGATAAGAAAACACAAGACCAGCAGACGTATATAAATGTCACAACCGTTGATGAATAATAAACTTGGCAAACATCAAAATCGAACTCAACCTCCGATTTTAGATCAGCTATGTCTATCAGAGTTTATGGTGTTCTAGCAGGGCATTGCAGCAATTGCATCTGAACAAGTTTACGCGGGCCAAGCCCAGGGGTATCCAGCCACGGTGCCCACAACCTATCAAACTTTCCCAAGCATCCTCTATCTTGGTATACATATTTCTCAAATATATAAGGGTATTGCTCATGTGGGTCACCCACATTTGGTGGGAAGGAGAGCGGGTGATTTCCAGAGCAGGAGAAGGAGTTTACGGGCCTGGAAGAGAGCTTGTTTAATTGCTACCCTCATGGGCTCTTTGGATATTTACATAGGGAATTTCCCCATATCCTCAAAAAGTTAATGCCATTCTGGATTGGCCTGCTCCGGCAGATAAGAATAGTGTGCAAACATTTGTGGGTTTCGCTAATTTCTATAGGAAATTCATTTAGAGATTTTTCTTCTATTATCTGTCCCATCACATAACTCACAAAGTCACATACCCAGTTCCAATGGACTGTAGAAACACAGACGGCTTTTGATAAGCTGTAAATCCTTTTTACCTCTGCCCCAAACCTGAGACGTCCAGATCCTTAAAGTTGATGCTTCTGAGAATGCTGTGGGAGAAATTTTGTCACAGAGATCAGGAACAAAATCGCTAATGCATCCTGTAGCCTTTTTCTCGAGAAACTGAGAGAACTTATGATGTTGGGGATCACGAGCTACTGGCCATTAAATTGGCCCTTGTGGTATTTACTGAAAGCTGCAATACATCCTGAGAAACAATTCTCACACGGGGTTGCAATACATCCTATTCTGATCTTTACAGATCATAAGAACTAAGAATATCTCAGGGCTAGGGCTGGGCCGAATGGATCCCGGTTTGGTTCGCCCCAGAACTTCCAAACAACGCAAAAGTTTGGACCCGAATAACGAACCCCATTAAAGTCAATGGGACCCGAACGTCAAAAATCAAAAGTGCCCATTTTGAAGCCTTATATGCAAGTAATTGGGCATACAATGGCTATAGGGGTCCGAGTCCTGCCCTGGGGGACATGTATGAATAAAAAAAAGTTTGTGAAAAACGTCATTTTTAAATGAGCAGTGATTTTTTGATTTTTAAAGTGAAAGCCTAAAAATGAAAAATTCCTTCCAATATGGTGCCTGGGGGGTCCCCTTAGTCTACCTGTAAAGTGGCAGATCCGTACCATGTCCAGAATCTACTGCAGCAATAATTGCATTTATAAAGCCAAAAAAAATTACATTGTTCCTGCAAGCTGGCTTTATTTTGCTCAGCAACAGCTGGGGAGCCAGTGTGTATGATGAGGCCACAATGTAGTGCACTGGGAACACGATTAGAGATTTTTCGGATACATTCTGGTGTCGCTTTGACTTTGTATAGAAATAATGGGTGCATAAAAATTGGTCTTTGGGTGTCAGTGGCGCTTTCCCACCGTAACCTTATAGAGGTACTGTTGATGAAAGCAAGAATTGGCCTTGCTGTAAAAAATTGCAATGATATACACCTGTCAAACAGGTGCAGAAAAATTGGTCTTTGGATGTCAGGGGCGCCTTCCCACTGTAACCCTACAGAGGTGCTCTTGATGAAGGCAAAAATAATTGCAATAGTATGCACCTGTCAAACAGGTGCTGAAAAATTGGTCTTTGGGTGTTAATTGTGCCCATGAAACCATACCAAAAACATTCTTCCAGATGAAATGATTGAACACCCTTTAAAGCTAGGCAGCCTCAAAGTCCTGCAGAGAATCCACATCCCAAAAAGACTTAATCGGTGACATCAGCATCAGGGGCTTCATAGCTGGTAATCTAGGACTGTTTCATTTTTATAAAAGTCAAATGATCCACGGAGTCTGTGGACAGACATGTTCTATGATCAGTAACAAAAACCTCCTGCAGCACTGAAAGCACGCTGGATGCAGGGCAACATAACTCAATAGCATACTGGGCAGTGGTCTATTTTCATGACGCCTTCTCCAACGCTCCTCTCTTGACCAACAGAAGGCTCAAAACAACGTTTTCCATGACACTGTAACCTACTGGAGTCAGGAAAAACGTTCAATAAAATCCTCTTTAACGTGTCCTCAAGAGATTTTATTTTCTGCACTCTCTGTGGGGACGGGATGAGTTTTGTGACCTTCCCCTTATAACCGTGGTCAAGGAGGGTTGTCAACCAGTAATCATCCTTCTCCTTTATGCCACGAATTCTTGGGTCCTTTCGCAGGCTTTGAAGCATGAGGTTGCCAACGCACCTCAAATTTGCCGAGGCTTGAGAAGCAGACTCCTCGGGGTCACTCAGGATGACAGCATCTGGAACTTCCTCCTCCCAGCCATACTACTCCCAAGGGTCCTAGGGTTGGAAAGCCATCGCTTACAGATTGACGTATGTCTTCCTCTTCTTTGAAGCCTTTGAAAGAGCCAGAATCCTCCTCCTTATCCTCCTCCCCTCTCTCCTCCTTTGTGTTCTGTAGCATAGGAATGATGGTGTCTGGATAAAGTGGGCCTTGAGAGGAAAGGAAGTCCTCTTCCTCCTGCTGCTCTGCCTCCAGTGCCCTGTTCATAATGCCACCCAGAGTCAACAGGGATTGTGTCACTGATGCATGCACTGTCACAGCTCACCATCCTTGTGGCCTCCTCAAATGGTGACAATACAGTGCATGCATCCTTAATGATCAGCCAATGGCGTGGGGAAAAAAAAGCAGAGGCGGCCTGAGCCTGTCGTCGTGCCGTATTCGCACAGGCACTTGTTGACGGCCCTCTGCTGCACGTATAGACGCTGCAGCATTGCCAAAGTCGAGTTACACCTGGTGTGAATGTCACAAATCAGGACAGTTTATGGGCAGGTGGATATCCTACTGAATTTCAGCCAACTGAGCACTGGCTGTGTATGACCACCTGAAAGGGCTACAGACTCTTCTGGCCTGCTTTAGCACATCTTGCAACCCTGGGTATTTAGGAAATGCTGCACCACCAAATCGAGGACATGTGCCAGGCATGTCAACTTTCCCTTTCTAAGGGCGGACAGGAGGTTTGAGCCATTATCGCACACCACCACTCCTGGCTCCAGATGGCGTGTTGTGAACCACCTCTGGGCCTATCCCTGCAGAGCTGCAAGAATCTCTGCTCCGGTGTGGTTCCTGTCCCCTAAACACACCAGCTGAAGCACTGCATGCACCTTTTAGCCTGACTCTGGGAATAGCCCCTTGAAAGAATGCTTAGCGGGTATCGGATGTTCATAGGACAATTCTACCGAGGAGGGCATGGAGGTGGCGGAGGAGGAGGAGGTAGAGTTCACAGGTCTGGCATCATCACCACCAGCTGTATGGAGACATGGTGGCACAACAAGCTGCAGCACCGAGCCCTGTCCTGCATCCTTTCAAGTTGCAAGCAGCGTTACTCAGTGTGCTGTAAACAAAATATATCGTCCCTGTCCATGCTTGCTGGACCACGTGTCAGCAGTAGGGTGGACTTTACGGCTAACTGCCTTGCCCAATGATGCCAGAACATTCCCTTCCACGTGATGGTAAAGAGATGGAACGGCCTTACGTGAAAAGTGGTAGCGACTGGGAACCTGCCATTGTGGTACAGCACATCGTGCAAATTCACAGAAGGGGCAGAATCCACCAGGCTGAAAGGCAGAAGTTGGAGAGCCAACAACTTTGACAAGCTTGCGTTTACACGCTGGGCATGTGGGCGGTAGGGACTGTATTTTTTTTCCACTGCCGGGGCAGAGAAATTTGCCGGCTACAGTCTACAGCTGGTGGTGTGCTGCTGGCAGATGTGCTGCTAGGACCTGGGACACCCTGTGCTATATCATCATCCCTGTCAGTGGAGGCTGCTGAGAGGTAATGACTCTGTATAGCAGGGGCAGACTGTAGTAGCTGAGGAGGAGGAGGAGGGGACAGATTTGTGCCCCTTTTGTGTGGCTTTTAGGTGCTCTTTCCAAGGGGCTGAGTGGTTGGACGTTAAATGCCTTTTTAAGCATGTGGTACCCAAATGGTTGGTGTTTTTGCCAAGTTTGATGTGCCTGAGACACAGTTTGCAGATAGCAACAGTGCGATCTGCTGCAGGTGTGCTGAAAAAAGCCCAGACAGCTGAACTTTGGGGAGTGGGCCGGGAGATAGCAGCTGCAGAATGTGATGGAATAGGGTGGTTGCTCTCTACTCTTTCTTGATGTTGACCTCTTTGGGGTTGTGCTGCCTCACCTTTAGTTTCTTCCTCTGATCTATCTGGTGACCTCATCATCTTCATCATCATCTCCCTCTCCTCCGTCTTCATCATTACCACTGGAGACAACTTGGCAATATGCTGCGGCTTGGGAAAAATGAATGCCAATTTGTCTACCAGTTTTCCTCCCTCTTGCTCATGTTCTTGTCATCCTCAACATCAGAACCAACATCTGAATCCAGTAATGGCTGGGCATCATCAAGGAGCAAGTGGCTGATGCTGTGGTCAAATAACTCAGCTGACTCCTCAATGGCTGATGTTGGGGCTATGGCAGGAATAGATGTGGACAAGGAGGCAGGTTTATCCACTCTGGCAACTGCAGGGGACTGCACACTTGTCTCTGCTTGCGTGACAGAGGATATGGAGGATGAGGAAGGTTTAGTAAGCCAGTCCACCACCTCCTCTGCATGCTGTGGCTGGATAGCACGGGCAAACTCACTAAACGGAGATAATGATGCCCTGCCTGAGGACTGACCAACACAACCACCTTTGCCTGTGGACAAATTTGTTGCTGGCCCCCTTAGAGTGCCAAGGGAATGTCTGCCTCTCCTTGTTGTCCTCCTAGACATTATTGGGAGGGAGGGGGCGGTGCTTATAAGCAAATGTAAAGAAGAAGTTGAAATCTGTACGTAGATGCACTTTAATCAATGTAAAGGGGTGTTTGGTGCACTTTAATTTGAGTACTTACACTACACAGACACACTCCACGGATACACTATGTATATACTGTATATACTATGTATATACTGCAATGTAATGTGCCAAATGTACAGTAACACGCAGAACTATATGGCGTTAAACTGTCAGTAAGGCACACACAAAAGTAAATGGCCTTAACCTGGCAGAAATGCACAAAACGATATGGCGTTAAACTGGCAGTAATGCACAGAACTATATGGCGTTAAACTGGCCGTAATGCACAAAACTATATGGCATTAAACTGGCAGTAACGCACACAAAACTATATGGCGTTAAACTGACAGTAACGCACACAGAAGTAAATGGCGTTAAACTGGCAGTAACGCACACAGAAGTAAATGGCATTAAACTGGCAGTAACGCACAAAACTATATTGCGTTAAACTGGCAGTAACGCACATAGAACTATATGGCGTTAAATTGGCAGTAACGCAATCAAATAGACGGTGTTCAACTGTCACTACACTGACGCTATCTGAACTGTCCCTACTCTAGCTATACACTAATGTAAAGATTACTGACATGGTCTCACTACACTACACTACACTAAAACTATCCGAGCTGTCCCTATTCTAGCTGCACACTATGCAAAGCTGAATGATGGTCCTCCTCACTACACTGACACTAAACTAATATTCTACACGGACAATTGAAGCAAAATAGCACAGTATAGCACACTAACTAATAGCACTGAACAGAGCCCCGTTCTATCTCTCTCCACGCTGAAATCACACTGAAGATGGCTGCCATTGAAAGAATACTTTTATACTGTGGGACAGGAATGAGCCATGATTGGATAAAGTCATGATGAGTGTCCAATCATGACTCTGACAGTGCTCTGTGCCCTGATTGGCTGAAGTTTTCACTGCCTCAGCCAATCAGGGCTTGCAATGCACTGTTCAGCGGCACAATGCATTGTGGTTGGTTCGGGGGCCGAACAAACAGTCGAATGACCCGTTTGTTCGGCTGTTCGCCGAATGTCTAAACAGCTTATGCTCGGACCTAACCTCTCGCCCATCCCTACTCAGGACGGCCAAAAGATTGTGGCCTCATCAGGACAGATAGGTGCTGTTTTTTCTCTAGGTTCGTGTTTCACATTACTTTCTGCCCTAGGTCCAAGAACTGCAAGCCAGGTACTCTGTCATTTTCAAAAGTAGAAGAGGCTACCCCACATGACACCATTTTGACCATACAGAACTTTTTACTTCTTCAGACAAATCTCATGACCCATATCAAGTAGGCATCGGGACAGGAGATACCTACTCAGGAAAAATGTTTGCAAAAAAAGATGGACTTTTTTGGCTTCAAGATAAAGTTTTTGTGCCTGAAGCGTCTGCAGTTCCTCAGATTATGTGATGACCATCCGTTAGCAGGATATTTTCGTTACCAAAAGACTATTTAGCTGGTACAGCGATCTTACTGAAGGTCTGTATGAAAGTCTGACTGCAAAAATGATGTGAAAGCCTGTACAGTCTGCATACGTAATAAGAGTGACACAAATAAATATTGGGGACTGTTAAAGTGGTTCTAAAGGCTCAAAGCTTTTTACCTTCATATGTATGACTTTCCAATGCTTACCTGAGCCATTAGCTCCCGCCACTGTCAATCACAGCCACTGAGCCAATCAGGACAGAAAGAGTGGGTGGGGCCGAGCAGTGGCTCTTTGTGTGGACACATAGAGCCGCAGCTTGGAGGTGAGCCTGCTTGGGTGCCCAATTGCAAGCTGGTTGCTACTGCAAGTTTAACCCCATATTTTTCAGTGCATTACTGCAAGTTTAACACCATTTATTTCAGTGCATTACGTGCTGTTTACCACAGTATATTTCTGTGCATTAGATGCAGCTTAACGCTGTATATTTCAGTGCGTTATTGCAAGTTTATTGCCTTATATTTCAGTGCATTACTGCAAGTTTAACGGAATTTATTTCTGGGTGCTACGTGCCGTTTACCGCAGTATATTTCTGTGCGTTACGTGCCGCTTAATGCAGTATATTTCAGTGCGTTACATGCCGTTTAACGCAGTATATTTCAGTGCGTTACTGCAAGTTTGACGCCGTATATTTCAGTGCGTTAGTGCACATTTGACGCAGTATATTGCAGTGCGTCAGTGCAGTTTACTGCAGTATATTATAGTGTATCAGTGGAGTGTGCCTGTGTAGTGAGTACTCAAGTTAAAGTGCACCAAATACCACTTTTCATTGATTAAAGTACATCCACATACACATTTTCACATCTTTATTTCATTTTGTTAATGCACCTCCCCCCCATAATGTCAGGGAGGACAACAAGGAGAGGCAGACATTCCCATGGCACTGTGAGGGGGGCCAGCAGGCAAGGGTGGACGTGGTCAGTCCTCAGGCAGGACATAATTTCCTCTGTTTAGTGATGTTTCTCGTGCTATCCAGCCACAGCATGCAGAGGAGGCAGCGGACTGGCTTACTAAACCATCCTCATCCTCCGTCATCCAAGCAGAGACTAGTGCGCAGTCCATTACAGCTGCCAGAGTGGCTAAACCTGCCTCCTTGTCCACAGCTATTCCTGCCATAGCCCCAGCACAAGGCATGAAGGCGTCAGCTGAGTTATTTGAACACAGCATCAGCCACTTGCACCTTGACGATGCACAGCCATTACTTGATTCAGATGTTGGTTCTGAGGTTGAGGAAGGCAGGAACATGAGCCTACAGAGAGGGAAGAACACTGGTACACAAATTGGCAGTAATGTTCCCCCAGCTGCAGTGTATTGCCAAGTTGTCTCCAGTGGTAATGAGAATGGGGGAAATGATGATGAGGTCACTGATGCGACTTGGGTGCCAGATAGATCAGAGGAGGAATGTGAGGGTGAGGCACAACCCCAACGAGGCAGCCATCATGGAAGAGCAGCCACCCTGTTCCATCACATTGTGGAGCTGTTATCTCCCGACCCACTTTCCACAGCTCAGCTGTCTGGGCCTTTGTTAGCACATGTACAGCCAATCACACTGTTGCAATTTGCAAACTTTGTCTCAAGCACATCAAGCGTGGCAAAAACACCAGCCATTTGAGTACCACGTGCTTGACAAGGCCTTTAACCTCCCACCACGCAGCCCTTTGGCAAGAGCACCTGAAAGCCACACAAAAAGGGCGCAATTCTGTTCCTCCTCCTTTCTCACCTCAGTCTGCCATTATACCTTAGCAGCCTCCACTGACAGGGATGATAGTATAGCGCAGGGTTTCCCAGGTCCTTGCAGCACATCTGCCAGTAGCACACCACCAGCTGTAGACTATAGCCGGTAAATTTCTCCACCCCATCTGCTACAAAAAAAAAAATACAGTCACTGCCACCCACATGCCAGCGTCTAAATGCAAGCTTGTCAAAGCTACTGGCTCTACAACTTCTGCCCCTTCTGTGAATTTGCAGAATGTGCTGTACCACAATGGCAGGTTCCCAGTCGCTATTTCTTTTCACGTAAGGCCATTCTAGCTCTGTACCATCATGTGGACGGCAATTTTATAGCATCATTGAGCAAGGCAGTCAGCCGCAAAGTCGATGTTACTGCTGACACGTGGTCCAGCAAGCATGGTCAGGGACTATTTATTTAGTTCCCAGCAACTTGAAAGGATGCAGGACGGGGCTCAGTGCTGCAGCTTGTTGTGCTGCCATGTTTACATACAGCTAGTGGTGATGATGTGAGATTTGTCAGCTCTACCCCCTCCTCCTCCATGCCCTCCTCTGCTGAATTGTCCTTTGAACCACAAGCATCCTCTAAGCGTTCAAGGGGCTATTCAATGAGTGAGGCTAAAAGGTGCCATGCAGTGCTTCAGCTGGTGTATCTAGGTACAGGAACCACACCGGAGCAGAGATTCTTGCAGCTCTGCAGGGACAGGCT
Organism: Aquarana catesbeiana; assembly: GCF_042186555.1. Classification (NCBI taxonomy): domain Eukaryota; kingdom Metazoa; phylum Chordata; class Amphibia; order Anura; family Ranidae; genus Aquarana; species Aquarana catesbeiana. The sequence goes on along the minus strand of NC_133326.1, from coordinate 437,213,805 downwards.
CAGAGGTGGTTCACGCCATGCCAGCTGGAGCCAGGAATGGTGGTGTGCGATAATAATACAACAGTGAAAAAAATACTCAAGAACACCGCGCTTACTCTATTGTAGCAGCTCACACACAAAATAAGGAAATTTGGAAACAGTATGGGTATATATATAGTGTAGCGCTAGTTTTAGATCACAAATAAGTTTAATGTAGCAGAAAACAAATGTATCCAACCGTTTGTTTAGACCACCCTAGATTCAAATAATACAAAAAAAGATTTCAATGAATATCTATTTGCCTAAAAACTGAGGACCAATAAAGAGTCACAATCAGGTGGTGGTGTCCATATACTGCGTAAGTGGGTTGAGAGAGGCAATATACAATAAAAAAGGGTCAGGAAAAATGAATACATCCAACCATTTTGTTCATAACATCATATATTCAAAGTGATACTGAGAAGCATTTCAATAAGTATCTGTTTGTATAGAAACTAAAGACACAATAGAAAGTCCCAAATAGATGGTAGTGTCTATACACCACATAGATAGGTTGAAAGGAGGTGGTACACAATGATAGAATCCCCCATATGGAAGCAATGCAGGCTTACCGGAACCGTTGGACTCACAGAGACATATATCTCCTGAGTCAGAAATGCCTGTGTTGCCACCGGGCAATGAAATGAAGTCTCCCGATGGACCAATATGGACTCCGGATGCTATTTCCAAGGCTCCCGACAAAATTCTTTCATGTATAACCAGATTTTGTAGTGGCTCATAGAAAGTAAAAAAGGGGCCACATAGTATAATACCGTTTTTATAAGGTAAATTTATTAAGATAAAACACTTACATTTTCCATAATAAAAAGCGCTTAAAATAAAACTGGTGGCAGGCAGTGGAGTCTTCCGACGCGTTTCGTCTACTCAGACTTCATCTGGGGTACCTTGCCACTGCTGCCATACTCACTTATATATCTACCAAGACCCCCTTTAATGAGAATCCGGCATGTGCCACTTGCTTGCTTGCACTTCCGGGTATCACCAAAATGGCGGCCCCGCGTGCGTTCCAGGCCTCTTTTTAATGGCTTCTATGCGTTCCAGCCTTCCCTTGTTGAAAGAATAAGAAATAAATATGCCCATTGACTATAAAGTTTCCGAATCTTATAAAAATTAGATATCAGTAATGATGTATATAGTTAAAATATAAAAAAGATGATGTTAATCAAAGAAAAATCATCCGGACCTCTCACAGGAAGTGAGTGGAACCGGATGACCGCTCCTCCTGACGTGTATAGCGTCAACTTCCGCCCGAGTGGAACGCAAGCTAGGCGGCCGTCCGCCGCATGCGTGCCACGCCTCGGTGTAGCGGTAGGCATGGCGCGATGTCGTCACCAGCGGTCCGCTCTGTCGACACGCCCCCCGCTTGGGAAATGACGCTCCACTGTACAGCACATCCACTGTGTACTGTGGAAATAGACAGCTATGTATAGAAGATAGCTCAATATTCATGCAAAATATTCAAAAAAAACAAATGAAATCCTTCATTATAGGACTAATCCTACTAGGGTTGTGAAGGTGAAAAAAATTAATTAATTTAATAACAGTGCAAAAAAAAATATATTATTATTATAATAACAAATAGTGATATATCTGCATGTTAGTAGCAGGTGCATGTGTTGCACTAAAGCAATAGTATTAGTGTATGTATTTGTGGATTATCACCCACATGTATCCAGTGTGACTAGTATGACTGTGTACTTTATGTGCAATGTAAATTAAAGGAGAAAAAATGTGATTCCAAACCAGTGAAAAAATATTGGATGTAATGATACCAGAAGTCTCCCAAATTTTATATTCCTAGACATTGTACAAAGAGATATAGATATAAAAACCTTATGAGTTGCAAAATCGCAAAGGGTATAAGCCCAAGACGGATTCTCAATAAGGGGCTCGTATTAAACAAAATTACATACACCATAAAAAATAAAATTCCAAAAAGATAAAAATAAACATCAGACAATAACATATACACAAATACATACAAGAATGGATTTCCTACGTGTAGTGTGTAGTCATCTGAATGGATGTATCTAGTCCCACCAACTTGTAGACCTTAAAATTCATTGGTAAAGATATTTCAAATATTTAGGTGATGTTTGTTTCCCTATATAAAAAAGGCTTAGTCTCACTACTTGTAAGCTTTATTAATGGAGGCATTAATCTCTAAAACCAAGTTTAATCCTGCCCGTTCTAAGATTCATTAATGAAGGCGTTAATATCTAGATCCACATTCATACCCCTTGGGTGGAGGGACCGTAGCTCATGGATCCAGAACATTTCTAAACGAGAAACGCCTCTAGTTAAGGCCCCACCTCTCCATGGAGGGGTGTATTTATCAATTATCATGAATAATGAGCCAGTGGGGTCGCTATTATGAACCTCTTTATAGTGTCTCGGGACACTATGTTTTGAGTCTCGGCTTTTAATGAGACTGATATGTTCACTCACTCTTTTCCTGAAGGTTCTAGTTGTTCGACCCACATATTGTTTGCCACATGGGCAAACAATGAAGTACACGATATATCTGGTATTACATGTACAAAAGGGTTTGATAGTATACCTCTTCCCTGTAACTGTCGAAGTAAATTCCGTTAATTTTCTTCTTATTGGTATGTTGTGTCGGCACACGACACACTTTTTACAGGGATAGAACCCTGTCCAATCATGAAAAAAGGATGGACGTGCCCATAACCCATAACCGGTATTCACCCCTTAGAGACGTACATAGCTCTAGTGACAGGGGGGGTGATTATAGAGACCATCCATACACATATGGTCCGAACACCTATGGCAACCAGGGTTTTCGCGAGGACCGCCACCCCAAAAAACGAGGTCCAGACCTAAGAGAGGATGTCGGGGAGGCAGGAAATTACAGAGGAGAAAAGAGAAAAAGAGTGTAGCAGGGCAAGGTATATTCAATTTAAGCACCCAGCCACTCTCCCAGGGAGAAATATCAGTACTAGACAAAGGCCTGAAATATGCCCCACCAAACAAATTAAACAAATTCCATACGTATATAGATGTTCATAAATATATACGCAAAATCAATATACAGAGATATCTTGTTACTAATCCTATGAGGACGGATTGTCCAGCAGCCACTTCAGGGACTGTGCACTCCGGACTCTCTAACCCTTCTTTATTTACCCCCTCTGTCCCTATGGCACCTGCCGTTAAGATCTTCAGAGATCTGGTATTAGATGACCTTGCGAAACTACCTGAGAAACGCATAAGACACCCCCCAATATCAAAAAAGGGGTTGCAGTCTCTGTGCACACGGAAAAACATAGTTGTCCGCCCGGCAGACAAAGGAGGGGGTATAGTGATTTTAGATAAGGATAAGTATGAGGAGGAAATGTACCGGATCTTAAATGAACCAGGTACCTACACTGAACTTGCCAATAATCCCACCAACATATATAAAAAACAACTTCAAACATTGATAAAGAAAGGATATGACCGTGGAATTTTAAATAAAAAAGAAAAAGCATTCATGATACCTAAAGCACCCAGAATTCCCACTATTTACTTCTTGCCAAAGATCCACAAAAATCCGATCTGCCCTCCAGGTAGGCCCATCGTGAGTGGCATTAATTCCATCACCTCACGAATTGGCAAATATATTGACTTTTATTTACAACCTGTGGTTAAAAAAACACCTTCCTTTTTGAAGGACACGGGTTCCACAATCAAACTCCTGGAAGGTGTGAACGTACGGGATGGCTACATCTTAGCTACAGCAGATGTGGCATCCCTGTATACATGCATACCACATCAAAGAGGCATAGAAGCAGTTAGACACTTTCTAAATCAGGAGCAGTCTTTGGCATCCTTTCAGAGTGATTATGTGATAGAGCTTCTAGAATTCGCAACGGAACATAACTATTTTTGGTTTAACCAGCGCTACTATCTTCAACAGCGCGGCGTAGCCATGGGAGCAAAGTTCGCTCCAAGCCTTGCGAACCTCTTTATGGCCAAGTGGGAGGAGGATGTCGTCTATACCCACCGCACCACATCATTGGTGTTGTGGGCAAGATATATAGACGACATCCTCCTCCTATGGAGTGGTACTTTTGAGACTTTAGCAAACTTTTTTGAGGATCTGAACTCTAACAACAGAGGCATTTCTCTTACATACGAAGCCAGCAAAACAGGGATACATTTTCTGGATTTAGAAATTAAAATTGTGGATGGTCAATTCAAGTTTAATACCTACTTTAAATCAACGGACCGAAACAGTTTTATCCCCAGATATAGCTGCCATCACAGCTCCTGGCTTAATGCCGTCCCTCGGAGCCAATTTCTAAGGCTTCGTAGGAATTGTACCGATGTGGATACATTCATTTCACAAGCAGAGGTCTTGAAACAGAGATTTTTGGACAAAGGGTACAACCAAGCAGATTTGGACACTGAACTTCAAAGAGTGACCAACATAGACAGAAATACTCTTTTAGTAACTAAACAAAAAAGAGATCCAGATACCACTTATAAATGGGCATTGTCCACCACATACTCGATACAATATAAACAAATCAAGAGTATCATGAGAAAACATTGGGGAGTATTAAGACAGGACAATATCTTGGGAAAGATATTGCCGGAACAAGCTAAGATTATCTTTAGGGGAGCACCATCCCTGCAGGGACAGGTAGCACCCAATATTATTAACCCTCCAGCACGTCCATCCTTTTTTCATGATTGGACAGGGTTCTATCCCTGTAAAAAGTGTGTCGTGTGCCGACACAACATACCAATAAGAAGAAAATTAACGGAATTTACTTCGACAGTTACAGGGAAGAGGTATACTATCAAACCCTTTTGTACATGTAATACCAGATATATCGTGTACTTAATTGTTTGCCCATGTGGCAAACAATATGTGGGTCGAACAACTAGAACCTTCACGAAAAGAGTGAGTGAACATATCAGTCTCATTAAAAGCCGAGACTCAAAACATAGTGTCCCGAGACACTATAAAGAGGTTCATAATAGCGACCCCACTGGCTCATTATTCATGATAATTGATAAATACACCCCTCCATGGAGAGGTGGGGCCTTAACTAGAGGCGTTTCTCGTTTAGAAATGTTCTGGATCCATGAGCTACGGTCCCTCCACCCAAGGGGTATGAATGTGGATCTAGATATTAACGCCTTCATTAATGAATCTTAGAACGGGCAGGATTAAACTTGGTTTTAGAGATTAATGCCTCCATTAATAAAGCTTACAAGTAGTGAGACTAAGCCTTTTTTATATAGGGAAACAAACATCACCTAAATATTTGAAATATCTTTACCAATGAATTTTAAGGTCTACAAGTTGGTGGGACTAGATACATCCATTCAGATGACTACACACTACACGTAGGAAATCCATTCTTGTATGTATTTGTGTATATGTTATTGTCTGATGTTTATTTTTATCTTTTTGGAATTTTATTTTTTATGGTGTATGTAATTTTGTTTAATACGAGCCCCTTATTGAGAATCCGTCTTGGGCTTATACCCTTTGCGATTTTGCAACTCATAAGGTTTTTATATCTATATCTCTTTGTACAATGTCTAGGAATATAAAATTTGGGAGACTTCTGGTATCATTACATCCAATATTTTTTCACTGGTTTGGAATCACATTTTTTCTCCTTTAATTTACATTGCACATAAAGTACACAGTCATACTAGTCACACTGGATACATGTGGGTGATAATCCACAAATACATACACTAATACTATTGCTTTAGTGCAACACATGCACCTGCTACTAACATGCAGATATATCACTATTTGTTATTATAATAATAATATATTTTTTTTTGCACTGTTATTAAATTAATTAATTTTTTTCACCTTCACAACCCTAGTAGGATTAGTCCTATAATGAAGGATTTCATTTGTTTTTTTGAATATTTTGCATGAATATTGAGCTATCTTCTATACATAGCTGTCTATTTCCACAGTACACAGTGGATGTGCTGTACAGTGGAGCGTCATTTCCCAAGCGGGGGGCGTGTCGACAGAGCGGACCGCTGGTGACGACATCGCGCCATGCCTACCGCTACACCGAGGCGTGGCACGCATGCGGCGGACGGCCGCCTAGCTTGCGTTCCACTCGGGCGGAAGTTGACGCTATACACGTCAGGAGGAGCGGTCATCCGGTTCCACTCACTTCCTGTGAGAGGTCCGGATGATTTTTCTTTGATTAACATCATCTTTTTTATATTTTAACTATATACATCATTACTGATATCTAATTTTTATAAGATTCGGAAACTTTATAGTCAATGGGCATATTTATTTCTTATTCTTTCAACAAGGGAGGGCTGGAACGCATAGAAGCCATTAAAAAGAGGCCTGGAACGCACGCGGGGCCGCCATTTTGGTGATACCCGGAAGTGCAAGCAAACAAGTGGCACATGCCGGATTCTCATTAAAGGGGGTCTTGGTAGATATATAAGTGAGTATGGCAGCAGTGGCAAGGTACCCCAGATGAAGTCTGAGTAGACGAAACGCGTCGGAAGACTCCACTGCCTGCCACCAGTTTTATTTTAAGCGCTTTTTATTATGGAAAATGTAAGTGTTTTATCTTAATAAATTTACCTTATAAAAACGGTATTATACTATGTGGCCCCTTTTTTACTTTCTATGAGCCACTACAAAATCTGGTTATACATGAAAGAATTTTGTCGGGAGCCTTGGAAATAGCATCCGGAGTCCATATTGGTCCATCGGGAGACTTCATTTCATTGCCCGGTGGCAACACAGGCATTTCTGACTCAGGAGATATATGTCTCTGTGAGTCCAACGGTTCCGGTAAGCCTGCATTGCTTCCATATGGGGATTCTATCATTGTGTACCACCTCCTTTCAACCTATCTATGTGGTGTATAGACACTACCATCTATTTGGGACTTTCTATTGTGTCTTTAGTTTCTATACAAACAGATACTTATTGAAATGCTTCTCAGTATCACTTTGAATATATGATGTTATGAACAAAATGGTTGGATGTATTCATTTTTCCTGACCCTTTTTTATTGTATATTGCCTCTCTCAACCCACTTACGCAGTATATGGACACCACCACCTGATTGTGACTCTTTATTGGTCCTCAGTTTTTAGGCAAATAGATATTCATTGAAATCTTTTTTGGTATTATTTGAATCTAGGGTGGTCTAAACAAACGGTTGGATACATTTGTTTTCTGCTACTTTAAACTTTTTTGTGATCTAAAACTAGCGCTACACTATATATATACCGATAATAATACAAACCTTTTGTCCGCCCTTAGACAGGGAAAGTTGACCCATGTGCCAAGCTTAGCACATGTCCTCAATTTGGTGGTGCAGCGTTTCTTAAATAGGTACCCAGGGTTGGAAGATCTGCTAAAGCAATTCAGCAGGAATTCCACCTGCCCGTAAACTGCCTGATTTGTGACATGCCCACCAGGTGGAACTCGACTTTGGCAATGCTGCAGCAGCTGCACATGCAGCAGAGGGCCAACGAGTACCTGTGCGAGTATGGCACAACGACAGGCTCAGGCCGGCTTGACTTTTTTTCCCTACGCCAATAGCTGCTCATAAAGGATGCATGCACTGTACTGTCACCATCTGAGGAAGCCACAAGGATGGTGAGCCATGACAATGCATACATCAGTGACACAATCCCTGTAGTGTTCCTGCTGGAGCAGATTCTGCGTGGCATTATGGACAGGGCACTTGAGATAGAGCAGCGGGAGGAAGAGGAGGACTTCCTTTCCTCTCAAGGCCCACTTTGTGCAGACACCATTGTTCCTATGCCACAGAACACACAAGAGGAGAGGGAGGAAGAGGAGGAGGATTATGCCGCTTTTGGAGACATTGAAGCAGAGGAAGACATACGTCAAACAGTAAGAGATGGTTTTCCAACCCCAGAACCCTTGGGAGTAGTACATGGCTGGGAGGAGGCAGTTCCAGATACTGTAAACCTCAGTGACCCCGAGGAGTCTGCTTCTCATGCCTCTGCAAATTTGCGGTGCATGGGGTCCATCATGCTTAAAAAGCCTGCAAAAGGACCCAAGAATATGTGGTATAAAGGAGAAGAATCACTATTGGTTGGCAACCCTCCTTGACCACCGTTACAAGGGGAAAGTCGCAGAACTCATCCCATCCCCACAGAGAATGCAGAAGATGAAATCTCTTAAGGATACCTTAAAGAGGAGTTTATCTAACGCTTTTCTCGACTCTGGTAGGTTAGTGTTGTGGAAAACTTAGTTTTGAGGCTTCTGTTGGTCAAGAGAGGAGTGGTGGAGAAGGCGGCCGCCTAAGTGATGCATTTTACAATTTTTTTAGTCCGCGCCGCTCAGGGCTGTCAGCTTCCACATCCTATTGGCAGCGTCTGCATCACATGATGAACGATTGTCTAGGGGTGAAAACAGAGATGGAGAGCTTTCCTGTCGACGATCCACTGGCTTACTGTGTCATGAGAATAGACCACTGGCCAGAACCTACCCAGTAAGCAACTGAGCTGCTGGGCTGCCCTGCATCCAGCGTGCTTTCCGAATGGGCATTCAGTGCTCTTGGAGGCTTTGTTACTGATAATAGAATGCGTCTGTTCACAGACTCCATAGACTGTCTGAAATTATCAAAATGAATCAGTCCTGGATTACCAGTAGCTATGAAACCCCCGATGCCGATGTCGCTGTTTAAGTGTTTTTGGGATGTATAATCTCTGCAGGACTTCTAGGCTGCCTAGTGCTGTGGGTTTTGATTTCATCTGGAAGAATTTTTTTGGTTTCATGGGCACAAATAACACCCAAAGACAATTTTTTCCGCACCTGTTACTTTTATCCAAAGTCTGTGGAAGAGACAGCAGAATTTATCGAAAAAATCTCTAATCTTGTTCCCAGTGCACTACATTGTGACCTCATCATACAGACTAGCTCCCCAAGCCTTTGCTTACAAAATAAAGAAAGCTTGCAGGGAAAATGTAATTTTTTGGCTTTACGCATGCAATTATTGTACAGTACAGTACAGATGTACCACTTTACAGGTAGACTAAGGGGACTCCCAGGCAATATATTGAAAGGAATTTTTAATTTTTATGCTTTCACTTTAACCACAGGCCGACCAGCTGCCATCATTATACTGCGGCAGGTCGTCTCGCTCTCGCAAATCGCTGTAGCTGTATGTCGGCCCTTTAAACAGCTAGAGCAGGTGCGGGAGAGCCGATTCGCGTGGCTGGTGGTTGCGGGCACGAGAGACAGAATGGGATCAGTCAGGAGAGGAGAGACAGATCGTCTGTTCCTACTAGCTAGGAACAACGATCTGACTTCTCCTCTAGTCAGTCACATCCCCCCACAGTAAGAAACAAACTGAGGGAACACATTTAACCCCTTGATCGCCCCTTAGTGTCAACCCCTTCCCTACCAGTGACATTTACACAGTAATCAGTGCATTTTTATAGCTCTGGTCGATGGATAAATGTCAAGGGTCCCAAAAACGTGTCAAAAAATGTGTCAAAACTGTCTGATCTTTCTACCGCAATGTCGCAGTCCCGATAAAAATCGCTGATCGCCGCCATTACTAGTACAAAAATAAAAAATAAATAAAAATGCCATAAATCTATCCCCTATTTTGTAGACGCTATAACTTTTGTTGAAATCAATCAATATACGCTTATTGCAATTTTTTTTTTTTAACCAAAAATATGTAGAAGAATATATATCGACCTAAACTGATGAAGAAATCTGTTTAAAAAAAAAATGGGGATATTTATTATAGCAAAAACTAAAAAATATTGTTTTCTTTTCAAAATGGTAGCTCTTGTTTTGTTTATAGCACAAAAAATAAAAACCGCAGAGGTGATCAAATACTACCAAAAGTAAGATCTATCTGTGGGAAAAAAAGGACGTCAAATTTTGTCTGGGTACCACGTTGCACAACCGCACAATTGTCAGTAAAAGCGACGCAGTGCCGTATTGCAAAAAATGGCCCGTCATTAAGGGGCAAAACCTTCCGGGACTGAATTGGTTAAGCATCAATAAATCACTGCTCATTTAAAAATAAAATTTTTTACAAACGTTTTTTTCATTGATACATGTCCCCCAGGGCAGTACCTGGACCCCTATAACCATTGTAAGCCCAATTACTTGCATATACGCCTACAAAATTGGCACTTTTGATTTTTCCAGTTCAGGTCCCATAGACTTCAATGGGGTTTGTTATTCGGTTCCGAACTTCCGTGATGTTCAAAAGTTCTGGTGTGAACCGGACAGGGGGTCGTTTGGCCCATCCCTATTCTTGATATCCTGTTGTTGACTCCGGCTAGTCATCTGCTGTTTTGGTACCTTCTCTGTTCCCCCAGTACTGATCCCAGCCTGGCTTTGGTTCACAAATCTGCACCGCTGCTGCCCGGCTAAAAATGACTCTTGCCTGCCTGACCACCCGATATATCCTACACCCGCCTGCTTGCCAGCTTCCTTGCCACCTGCTGTTCATGGAAGTAGGTCATGTGCCGTCACAATCAGCTGTGTCCATGGCATTTCCGGCCCACCACTGCTCATACAAAAGGGGTTGGGGAAGCTTGTGACATCATTGACCTAATATGACCATGTGACCAAATGAAGTTTGTGGACAATAGGGATTTATGTGGCTGATAGCATTTGCATTCTGAAAAGTGACTCTGGTGCCCAATATCTTCATTTAATGTAAATGTATAATGGTTTTGTATATTGTATGTTGTCTTTGTATATTTCTTTCTTTCTTTCTTTCTCAGGACTACACAATATAATTTTAAATTAAATTTCTTGTTTATTGTGAGATAAAATAATGATTAAATAAACTGTAAAGTTAACTTTTTAACCATATACTGATTGTAACTAGTACATTTAATGGCCCATTGCTCAATGACATTGTATTATCAGCTATAATTCACTGAAATGGTGAAAAGAGTGGTAAGTCATTTATCTCTTGGCTTCAGTATTTAGCAATGTATCTTGTCTAAGGGAATCAAGCAATGATAATGAGTCAATGGAAAAGCCTGGCATGAAGTCTGCAAGTGGCAGCTACACAATATAGTTTAGGAGATATTTTACCATATGTATAGCAGGGTTATAAATTGCTCTTATCATAGCACATTTCTCTATGAACAAACACATGCAACTAGAGAGCAAATCATTGAGATCCCCCTTGTGGGGTGAAAAAGATAACCATATTGAGGTGAAGGTTTTATGCAGCATTTCAAATATGATGTACAATAAAAAAAAAGTCATCAAAGTGGAGAGAGAACCTTTTTTGCAACGGTAAATAAAGGAGAGTGGCTATAAACAGATGTGTATTGTTTAGTTTTATTTTGTTAAAGGTCATCAGGAAATAGGGAAGCGAACAGCCTTTCAAAATATTCAGCCTATTGCTTGTATTGCATTCCTAAAACAAATGTATTTTCTCCTTTCAGTTATCTGGGAATGAGATGATTATAATAAAATATACAATGTACTTACGAACACAGTGCAATGGTCATAGGACTTTAAATGAGGCAGGTCACTTAGTGAAATACAAATTGAATAAATAGTAATTTATTACAAAATTCCATAATTAAAATAAGTAAATTAAATCAATTTCCAGATATATTACAAACATACACAGAAAGAGCTGACATAGAGAAATGCATATATGATAAAACGAATAATATTGTATTGGTAAAATTTCATAGAAAAATACATGTTTGGTCTATACTATGGAAAATATATCTTGGCATCTCTGGGACTCTATGCGTTTTGGGGATCCTTGTCCACTCAGCAGATGCCAAAACAAAGGGAGGGGGCAGTGAAAGACGATACCACATCCGGGACATGCGCAGGAAACGGGTCACACCAATCCGCCCTCCAGCATCGGATCAAAAAAATCACCCTGGCAACGAGATGCCAACAGACGCCACGGGTCGGGTTTGTAGGCATGGCACTGATGCGCGTGACTCCCCCCACCCACAGCTCGGATGTAAAACAGAGGCGGAGATGAGAAGAAGGTATCCACTGGGGTAAAAAGCTGGGGTCAGCTAGGACCTCATTTTGTATGTCCTTTCCCTACTTGGTGGGAATACCAGGATTACTTCCAAGAACACGTAATCACTACAGGTAAATTCTGAGGGGCCACTCCACTTATACTTCTTCTACTTTTTTTAGGTACTATATTATTTTATTCTGTTCTGGTACTTGGTTCATGGCTTGTGCCTTTTCTTGTTCCTTTTTCAATTTGCTCACCTATTCACACAATCCCTTCCTGATTTCACCTTTTGGTCACACAGGTGCTTTTCCCATAACCTTTTTTCTACCTTGGAGAACCTTTTGGACACAACACCTGACACCAATAAAAATATTTTATTTAAAATGACATACACATTATTCTCTAATATACACTATATCTCTTTTAGATCAGTCTGGTCTATGTCTTCACACTCCATGGAATTGCACTTTGATGTCCTGGTTTGCCCCTTGGCTGCCCCCCCTTTGGCCTGGGCGGTTCATTCCTGCCACAGCCCCGGGATAGACGGTTGTCTTGGTGCCTGTCACGTACCTGGTGGAGATCAAGCTGTGGAGAGGGCTTGTCTTGCACTTCCTGTCCAACCCCCCTGGTAGAGATGACAGGTAGTGAAGGACACAGAGTGGCACAGGGGTTGATGTAGCAGGTGGCACCAGCTGGGCCTTGCCAGGAACCCGATGGCTGCAGATCGCTGGAAAGGCACTGAGAACAGGAACTACGTGTCGCTGGATCAGCAGGCGGAAGTATGGTTGAAACGTAAGCCAGGGGGTCATCAACAGCCGGGCAGAGCAGGTACCGGAACATGAGGCAGGGACTAAGACCGGATACAGGCCAGGTTCGGTATACAGTCTGGCAGCGAGGGACAGAAGCATATAGCAGGAGCAGGGTCAAACACATGCTAGGGTCACAGGTAGGCAGGCGGAAGTCCAAGGGAGTGTACAGGTGAAGCCGGATCAAACACAGGAAACTGGAACAAATCAGAGTACGGGTAAACAGGAACAAGCTGTAAGACCACTCAGCAATGTGCTCACGCATGCGCCAGTACAAGTTATTCTTTGGGCACACACTGATGCACCTGCACGCCAATGTGCGTCTGTTAACCGGACTTCTCTTACATTGCCCCCCCAATGGGCAACCTCTTGATGCCCATTTGTAGTCTCTTTTCGGGGTGAGCCTGGAAGAATGCCCGTATCAAAAATATTTACTATTTACTATGTAGGAACATTTATGTATATGTATACATTTTCAACACTTATATGTGTGTGTGTACATTTCTATGTATTTATTATATTACTATATTATTATGTTATTTGCTACATGCTACTTACTGTCCCACATGCATCCATGTGCACCATTAAATATTAAATAGTATCTACCAACTGATTCATCTGGTTTTGGTGTTGTGCTTCATATAAAGTCCCAACATTCCCCTTTCCCCTCTTTTTTCTATGTTTCAGGGATGGAGACATACAAACTCTGTAGCAGTCGCTGTCTCGTACAAAGTCCCAGCAATTTTATTAATGACAGTTTACATAGGGACTGAAGCACACACCTTTTTATTTTGAATGGTTAATCTGTGACATACATCTGCCAATATCATTTATTTATATTAATTACTGAAGGATGCATCTACCTAGGGTTGTGATTGTGCTGGGGGTGCATTTTGTTTGCTTCATTCCTGGAGACTGCGATGCGCACTGGGGCCCTCCTCCCGTTTTTCAGACTTGGGGGTTGGGCAGACACTCACTACGCGTCAAAGCCATGCCCCCACACGCTGTGCCTTTGACGCCACGGGCCGACATTGTATATCCATCTGCATGCAATTTGAGGGATGGTTGTGGTGTTCAGTTTCGAGTGTTAATGTTAGCTTGAACACTGGCTCCCCCTTCCCATCAGCATGCAGTGTGACATGGGTGGGGTCCTGTGGCGATGTGGTGGGTATTTATTCCACACTCTTATGGAGCACACACTCAGTCTGCTCCTTGCACCTTGATGACACTATGCACATCTCTGGACTATGCTTTATACTTCATACCAAGGGTAACATTCGGCCTTCTATCTATCTATGTTTTTTTGTGCTATCTTCGATACCATCACTCATTCTATGGTGAGCCATTCACCTGTTTCTACTTTACACTTACGATCTGGTCTTTGTTTCTTTTCCATTCGGTGTTGGTTCTTTTATCTTCCCCAATCACTCATTGTGTAGTCACTTTGCTGATATACTTTATTTACAATTTTTCCACAGAAGCCCCATGGGCCCCTATTCAGCATTTTTATTACAACCACAGTCATTTATTGGGGACAACATCTCTATTGATGCTTACTTCTTGTTTTCGGTTCACCACTGCCGCAGTCACCGCCACCTCAGTTTCCAGGGATGATGTTTCCCATAGTGCCTCCAGCTACTAACACTACCCATGTTTTTGAATATTGTAGCCTACTTATAGGTAAGAGTGCTGGGATTAAGTTGTGGTTCCCCCTCTTCCTGTTACTTTAGTTTACTATATTTGGTATTTATATTTTATTACAGACATCCCTAGATTCCATTTGCTCCTGATGAGTGGAAATTATCCACGAAACGTGCATAGAGCTATATACTGATGTATTGTCACAGCTACCATGCGTTTACTATGTGACTTACCTTGAAGAGCCTTGAATCAATTTTATATTATCATCTGTGCAATCAATCATGTTTATATGAACGTTTGGGCTACATTCAATACATTTAAAAATAATTACTATGTAGGAACATTTATTTATATGTATACATTTCCAACACTTATGTGTGTGTACATTTCTATGTATTTATTATATTACTATATTATTTTGTTATTTGCTACATGCTACTTACTGTCCCACATGCATCCACGTGCACCATTAAATAGTATCTACCAATTGATTCATCTGGTTTTGGTGTTGTGCTTCATATAAAGTCCCACCATTCCCCTTTCCCCTCCTTTCCCCTCTTTTTTCAATGCCCATATCGATCTCTTGGCATGAAGATTGGACTCTGGTTCCCAAGAGTTGTCTTCAGGTCCGTAGCCTTTCCATTTAATTAAAAACTGGATCACTTTCCTTCTTCTTCTACAATCCACAATTGTCTCAACCTCATATTCCTTGTTACCATTGATTATAGTAGGTGCAGGTGGACCTGACTCATGACCAGGAAAAGGGTCTAACCTTGCGGCTTTTAGTAAGGAAGCGTGGAAGACAGGGTGAATCTTGTAAGTTTCAGGGAGTATAAGTAGGCTGCTGGATTGATCTGCCTTTTGACAGGAAAAGGACTGATATATCTAGGTCCAAGCTTCTTGGATGGACAAGACAATTTTAAGTTGGCAGTGGATAAGCAGACCTTGTCTCCTATTTGAAGTTTTAGGTCTCCTCTTCTTTTCCTGTCAAAGAATCTTTTATTGTCTTGTGCTTTAGAGATGGCATTTTGCAATACTTTGTTGTTCGATTGAAGAGCACTTATCCTTTCTTGGACTGCAGGAACCAAGGATTCAGGCAAGATGTTGGGTAGGAAAGCTGGGAAGTACCCATAATTAGCAAAAAGCAGGGCTTGTCCTGTAGCAAAGTGAACTGCATCATTGTATGCAAATTCTCCCGGGGGTAAAAGTGATGCCCAGTCATCCTGGGCAAAGGATGAGAAGCACCGAAGATACTGCTCCAGAGTCTGATTTGTGCATTCTGTCTGGCCATTTGTCTGGGGGTGGTAGGCTGATGAACAAGTTTTGATTTTTAACATCCTGCAAAGATCATTACAGAATTTGGATGTAAACTGTACCCTCAGATCGGAGGTGATGCTGCTGGGTACCCCTTGGAGTCTAACCACTTCCTTGATGAAAGTGCAAGCGGTCTCTGTTGCTGAAGGGGTTCCTAACATAGGAACGAAATGGGCCATCTTTGTCAATCTGTCTACGATCACAAAGATGGTGGTGAATCTTTCGTATGGCGGGAGCTCAACGATAAAGGCCAAAGGATGGTCATGACACAGGCTAAGGATCTTGGGGTGCAGATTCGGGGATACAAACACCCTTTGGTTATGTAGGAATAATCCCTCTTTTTCCTGGAAGCAAACACTTGGTGGTAGAACATCCCTCGTGGATGCCGGTTTTAAGCTGGTTGATTAGATCTACTTGTAGTAGCAGAAAACTTTGGGCCAGCAGGATGGTGTCTGCTTGGTGATGTTCTTCTTCTTCTGGGTACATGAAAGTAATGTGGAAAGAGAAACGGGAAAAGAACAGTGCCCACCAGGTCTTAATCATTTGGCTGTTCTGAGATATTCGAGATTCTTGTGATCAGCAAAGATCAAGAGGAGGTGTGCTGCTCCCTCCAGCAAATAACACCATTCTTCTAGGGCTGTCTTAATGGCTAATAATTTCCGGTCTCCCACATCGTAATTTCTCTCTGCAGGGCTGAGTTTCTTAGAAAAGAAGGCAATAGGATGTAACAGCGACTTCATTCCCTGGCGCTGTGACAGAATGGCACCCACGGCATTCTCCGAAGCATCCACCTCGAACATATGGTGACGCAGGATCCGGGTGTAAAATGGGTGCTGAGGTAAACAGAGTCTTTAACTGATCAAAGGCTGCTTGTGCTGCAGGTGTCCACTGAAAACTGGTATTCTGTTTTCATCAGCTGGGTGACAGGAGAGATAATGGTGGAGAAATTTTTAATAAACTTGCGATAAAAGTTGGCAAATCCTATGAACCTCTGTGTGCTCTTCCTGTCTGTAGGAGTGGGCCATTCAAGGATGGATTTGACTTTTTGGGGATCCATGGATATGCCTGAAGTGGAAATGGTAAGTCCCAAGAATTGGATAGTTTCTCTTTCAAATTCGCAATTCTCTGCCTTTGCATGTAGTCCACGATCTCTTAATCGGCCGAGAACCTTTTTTTACATGTTCACGGTGTGCTGAGATGGAATTAGAAAAGATAAGGATGTCGTCTAAGTATACTATCAGGAATAGGTCAAGGAAGTCTCTGAAAATGTTGACAAAATGCTGGAATGTCGCTGGAGCATTGCACAACCCGAAGGGCATAACGAGATACTGATAATGTCTGAATCTAGTGCGGAAGGCCGTTTTCCATTCATCCCCTTTGCGGATCCATACCAGGTTTGCCTTGTAAGTCAAGCTTCGTGAACACAGTAGATGTTTTAAAACGTTGGAATAGTTCCAGAAACCAGGGGCAAAGGATATCCGTTCTTCACGGTGACTTTATTTAACTCCCGATAATCAATGCAGGGGCACAGGGTATGGTCTTTTTTCTCTACAAAGAAGATTCCAGCGCCCGCAGGGGACGTGGAAGGCCGGATGAAGCCCTTCTCCAAGTTTTCATCAATGTACTGACGTAGTACTTTAAGTTTCACTTCGGAGAGTGGAAAGATGCGCCCAAAAGGAATTTCAGCTCCTGGCAAAAGTTCACTTGGGCAATCATACGGGCGATGAGGAGGTAGGATGTCTGTCTTCTGTTTATCAAAGACCTCCAGGAATTCATGATAAGCTGAAGGTATGAGCTGTGACAAAGGAGAGTCAGTATGTACACCCAGAAGAGGCGCAGGTCTCATGGGAATGGGGTGAAGGCAGGACTGCTGGCAGTAGGTGGCTAAGAAAGTGATTTCTGCTGATTCCCATTTTATCTGCGGGTTGTGGGCTTGCAACCAGGGGATCCCCAGGATAACGGTAAGCGGCATAGATAAAGAGATCTGAAAGGGAGTAGCCTCCATGGGTGTGCCATATCCCAAGTGCATCGAAAAAGCAAAAGTGCCCTGGGGTGGGATTTTAAAGGCACTACCACACAATATTACAATAAAAAATAATTTATTATATGACAAAAATATAAAGCAGAAAAAAGTTTATACAATAATCACAAGTAATAAACATAGAGATGGATACAAATATGAAAATAATGCATGAAAGAGAACCATTGTTGGAAATGCATAATCTCACAGAACCAACGCGTTTCAGAACTTTTCCTTCATCAGGGTTCATTTAGTGAATGTACATCTAAAGGTTACAGAATAAAAAATAAAAAACACATGATTAGTTATAAGTATCAACACCTCTGAGGGGAGCCAAGAGATGGAAAACACTTCTAATGCATTGATGACGCATAGGTATCCATATGATAAAAAGCAGCCTCACGGGTATCCTCCCAGCAACGTCCACTCAAAAATTAGATCAAAAATCCCCCGGGCTGTATCAAAAGAATGCCAGGGGGAAACACTGCCCTCAAGTACACTGGGAATTGTCACACCCCAAAAAACGGTGCGGCATGTGTGGGTGAGCTGGGGTCCAGAAGGCTAAGGACCTGGGATCAAACAGACACATGAAAAGGAGGGAGAAGAAAAGGGAAGGGGATAATTAGCTATACTAAAATATAGTATGGTGACAAAATGATGTTAAAACCAAAACGGCATACCTAATGTGGATATACAAAAAGGTGTGTGTGTATATATATATATATATATATATATATATATATATATATATATATATATGTATGTATGTATATCCTTATGAGGTCACGTAAGTAGGGGAGTAGGAGTCCGGACTGGAAAAACCAAGATGCTGTAAAAGTAAAAGTAAAAAACCTAATTAGGTATAAGCATCTGCAATAAGGAGCAGGGCAAAGAGTAAGGCAGACACAGAATAATATCTGTGGTTTGGGAGAAGAGTGCAGATCCCAAGGTGCAAGAAGTATGTTAGTAAAAGCTAAACTTACTTGAACAGCCAAGCGGAGAGATACAGACCGGACATCCCAACCCTACCTGGTGCAATTACTGAATAAGCTGGGTTATATAGACCCAGCTAAGCCAACCATCAGCTGATTCGAATTAGGGATCAGCTGGATGGGTATGTGCCTAAAATCAATCCCACCTCGTAATCCAACAGCTGACTCCTCGTAAGAGTCAGCTAGATGGGGGAGTGTCTAGATCTAAATCCGCCAATGGGCCCCCTGAGCGTCGGCTGTGCCACGCCCACCCGCCATGTCGGCCCCGACGATGCTCTGCTCATGTGCGACAGCCAAGCTGGAACGCAGAAGCGGACGCACGTCACGCCGCCGCATCACGGATTGGCGCGCCGCAGTCGGCCCCCACCGGCACGGCAAACCCACCCTGGTGACAGTCAAGGAGACTGATCCAGGGATGGGAAGGGAGGCGCACCAAGATAGATGCCCCTCCCATGGTGTCTCCCATAAGGGAACATCTTTGCCGTGCCGGGCTCACCCACAAAGTCCAGTGCCCAGCAGGAAACACAGCACAGTAGTAGCTGGATAGACCTACGATCTAGAAGGGATATATGGATAGATTACACTAATAGTAATGAATACTAAATAGAGAAAAAATAAAAATAGGTCCGGGGCTAACAAAATAAGAGCCCACCCACCCCATTCTGTAGATAAACAAACAATGCAAGGTGCCTGCTGGGCTAAGGCATTTGAAAAAATGATGGAAATTACATGGACGACATGCGGGGGGGAAGAGGATGAGAAGACACCCGTGAGGCTGTAGCATGAAGAGGCCAATTACATGAATCGTGAAACAGCAGACAGAGTCCAAGTAAATCAATAGCACCAAGACTGTACATTACCAAAGATCATTACATACTACAAAAAACAAAAAGCACACATAGACCCAAGCAAAAGATCAAAGTAATGCCAGGGATCACATGATAAACCCAGGATTTATATATTGTGTATAGTTGCTCATAGGGTCAAAGACTAATACTATATACTACAAATGATAAAATACACTGTCGTGAACCGCAAGCCATACCTGGTTGACAGAAAGGGTGAGGCATACTGAAATAACTGCAAGGTAGGAGTAAAGGACATAAGAATATCCTGGGAGGAGGGGAAACGGAACAAATGAAGGTCCCAAGAGGCCTATTTTTCCATGCCCCCGGAGTCAAAGCCCTCTAAGAATGGCTTGAAACAGACTGCATCATTGAGTCCTGGGGGTTTGGTAGCTCGCAAATTGTAAATCCTATGACCTTGTTGTAGGGTATGGAGAGTATACTCTGCAGTAGTTGTACGCTGGGGGTCATCAAAGAGCTGAGCCATTGCTTCAAAAAATGAAGAAAGAGAGTTCAAGACTGTACTATTCCATTCCAGGAGCTGATGGGCCCAAGACTGTGATTCTCCGAGAAGCAGGGATATGGTAAAACCCACCTTGGTGGTTTCAAGTGAGAAAGTTCTTGGCTGCAGGGTAAAGTAAAGTTCACAAGAGTTTTTAAATGCACAGAACCTGTGCCGATCGCCTGAAAATCACTATGGTGCAGGAACTTGGGGTTCCGGTGGGGGCATAGCACTTGTAGTTGCAAAAAGAGTCTGTTTGGACGTGGGGTAGCCAGGTGCTGTAGCAGGTGCAGGAGTGACTGAGGTAGAGGCAATGGACTGGATGCGACTTTCCAGCTGCAGGTAGCTTTCTTGCAGGGTGCTGACTGCTTGGATAAGCATAGCGACTCCCGAGGCGAAGCACCTCTCTCAATCTCCAACATTTGGCTGAGTGGTACTGTCACATACCTGGTGGAGATCGAGCTGTAGAGAGGGCTTCTCTTGCAGCTCCTGTCCATCGCCCCTGGTAGAGATGACAGAGAGTGAAGCACACAGAGTGGCATGAGGGCCGATGTAGCAGGTGGCACCGGCTGGGCCTTGAACCCGGGGCTGGGCTGCAGATCACCGGAAAGGCACTGAGAACAGGAACTGTGGTTGAAACATATGCCAGGGGGTCATCAACAGCCGGGCAGAGCAGGTACCGGAACATGAGGCAGAGGTTAAGACAGGATACAGGCCAGGTTCGGTACACAGTCGGGCAGCGAGGTACAGAAGCATAAAGCAGGAGCAGGGTCAAACACACAGGTCACAGGTAGGCAGGCGGAAGTCCAAGGGAGGGTACAGGTGAAGCCAGGTCAAACACAGGAAACTAGAACAAATCAGAGTACAGGTAAACGGGAACAAGCTGAAAGACCACTCAGCAATGTGCATGTGTCATTGCTCCGTTTAAATAGGCTGACTGGCGCCAGTATGTGCGCGTGTGCCTGCTCACGCATGCGCCAGTACATGTTATTCTTTGGGCACACACTGATGCGCCCGCATGCCAATGTGCATTTGTTAACCGGACTTCTCTTACAGTGCCTTTCATTCCCCTTTTAGATGCTGGGTCCACCCCTTGAGCTGACATGTAAGTAACAAGGCCATCCTTTTGACATTTTCTCTCCCCCCTCCTTTTTGTGGGGAACAATTTATTATACCCCTCTTATACATACAGTACCTTGCAAAAGTATTCACCCCCTTGGCTTTTTACCTATTTTGTTACATTACAGCCTTTAGTTCAATGTTTTTTTAATCTGAATTATATGTGATGGATCAGAACACAATAGTCTAAGTTGGTGAAGTAAAAATATATACATAAAACTATTTTTGAGAAATAAAAAACTGATAATTGGCATGTGCGTATGTATTCACCCCCTTTGTTATGAAGCCCATAAAAAACTCTGGTGCAACCAATTACCTTCAGAAGTCACATAATTAGTGAAATGATGTCTACCTGTGTGCAATATAAGTGTCACAAGATCTGCCATTACATATACACAACTTTTTGAAAGGCCCCAGAGGCTGCAACACCTAAGCAAGAGGCACCACTAACTAAACACTACCATGAAGACCAAGGAACTCTTCAAACAAGTAACGGACAATGTTGTTGAGAAGTACAAGTCAGGGTTAGGTTTTAAAAAAAATATCCAAATCTTTGATGATCCCCAGGAGCACCATCAAATCTATCATAACCAAATGGAAAGAAGAAGGCACAACAGCAAACCTGCCAAGAGACGGCCGCACACCAAAACTCAGGGACCGGGCAAGGAGGGCATTAATCAGAGAGGCAGCACAGAGACCTACGGTAACCCTGGAAGAACTGAAGAGTTCCACAGCAGAGACTGGAGTATCTGTACATAGGACAACAATAAGCCGTACGCTCCATAAAGTTGGGCTTTATGGTGTGGCCAGAAGAAAGCCATTACTTTCAGCAAAACACAAAATTGAGTTTGCGAAAAGGAATGTGGGAGACTCCAAAAATGTATGGAGGAAGGTGCTCTGGTCTGATGAGACTAAAATTAAACTTTTTGGCCATCAAATAAAATGCTATGTCTGGCGCAAACCCAGCACATCACATCACCCAAGGAACACCATCCCCACAGTGAAACATGGTAGTGGCAGCATCATGCTATGGGGATGTTTTTCAGCAGTCAGGACTGGGAAAATGGTCAGAGTTGAGGGAAAGATGGATGGTGCTAAATACAGGGATATTCTTGAGCAAAACCTGTACCACTCTGTGTGTGATTTGAGGCTAGGACGGAGGTTCACCTTCCAGCAGGACAATGACCCCAAACACACTGCTAAAGCAACACTTGAGTGGTTTAAGGGGAAACATGTAAATGTGTTGGAATGGCCTAGTCAAAGCCCAGACCTTAATCCAATAGAAAATCTGTGGTCAGACTTAAAGATTGCTGTTCACAAGCGCAAACCATCCAACTTGAAGAAGCTGGAGCAGTTTTGCAAGGAGGAATGGGCAAAAATCCCAGTGGTAAGATGTGGCAAGCTCATAGAGACTTATCCAAAGCGACTTGGAGCTGTGATAAATGTAAGTAAGATCCTTCGCGCTATCAAAGTGAATATATGCTAATCTGATAAGTTGCAGCTAGATCTTAAGTGTATAAATTCACTTAAATGGTATAAAGTAAATAATGATCAGCGCAGCTTGATGATATATATAAAATATTAACAATAAGCGATAAATTATGTGCAAAATCGCTAATTGCAATTATGCAAATTGCTAATGATGCTGTGTAAAATAACTGAAGCAACAGTAGCCCTATGTTCAATGTAGATGAATACAAAAGTGCCTATGTTGTAACTGTGCAAAACTGCATAATGATGCTGTGTAAAAATCGCTAAAAAACAACAATAAATAGTGCTGAACAAACCAATCTGAGTATGTGCACGTAGTGTTGTGCAAATGCAATAGTGTTTCTGGGTATTAATATACTAATGTAAACGCATATTATATATTAAAGTGCCGATAGCCCTATGTTCAGTGTATATAAACACTGCAACTGTGCAAAAACGCATGATGCTGCTATGTAAAATGGCTAAGTATATGCTAATCAGATAAGTTGCAGCTAGATCCAAAGTGTGTAAATGCACTTAAATGGTATAAAGTAAATGATATTCAGCACAGTTTAATGATATATATGGAATATTTAACAATAAGCGATAAATGGTGTACAAAATCGCTAATTGCGATTATGTAAATAAACGATGCTGTGCAAAATAGCTGAAGCAACAGTTGCCCTATGTTCAGTGTAGATGAATAATTTATTTTTAGGCAATATAAGGTTATGACCGTGTATCTATTTTGAATGACAGAAAAAGAGTGTTAGATATGGACAGACAACTACTGTTACAACTACTGTTCACAGACATGAAACGCTTAGTTTTGAGCACTAAGTCGTTTTAAACTACAATGTACAGTTTAGACAAGTAGAAAAAAATTATGAAAAATCATTGGAGTATTTTAAGGAAGGATAGAATAATAGGGCCTCTTCTGCCAGTATACCCAGGATCTATTTATAGAAGAGCCCCTACGTTAAAAGATAGATTTGCCCCTGGATTTATAGATCCACCTAAACATAAGAAAAGCACTCTGTTTGATTTTTTGACCTGTTTTCATGCCTGTGGTAAATGTTTGGCTTGTCGCCATGCTAAGACAAATATTAAAAAGAAAAAATAATTTGTTTCCACTAATACAGGGGAAGAATATCAGATTAGAGACTTAATTAACTGTGCTACCACAGGTGTGATATATATGTTGGAGTGTGGCTGTGGGCTCCAATACGTTGGTAGAAATTTAGGTCGAAAATAAATTATCGGGGTCCTACAAGTCACAGGATTTTAAGGTATAACGCCTCTATCTTAGTGAGTAGATTTCTCCTTTCACCTTTCTTAATTAATTTATCCAACTTATTTTTATAATCAAAAATGGTATTTGTATTCAACAATTGATACGTATCAAAATCTAATAAATTTCCTTTCCATTTTTTCCTGATTGTATTGTTTGCTTATAATCACCAACCCTCCCCCCTTGTCAGCAGGGCGAATTACCACCTTTTTCTTTTGTTCAATGTTTTCAATACCCTTTTTTATCCACTGGGTGTGGTTTACTTTTTTTTAATTTTAGGATTTTTGGCATGTCGCCATGCTAAAACAAATATTTTAAAAGAGAAAATATTTTTTTCCACTAATACAGGGAAAGAGTATCAGATTAGAGACTTAACCACTTCAATACTGGGCACTTTCCCCCTTCCTGCCCAGACCAATTTTCAGCTGTCAACGCTGTCTCAATTTGAATGACAATTGCGCGGTCATGCTGCGTTGTACCCAAACAAAATTTTTATCATTTTGTTCCCACAAATAGGGCTTTCTTTTGGTGGTATTTGATCACCACTGTTTTTTTTTTTTTTTTGCTAAACAAATAAAAAAAAGACCAAAAATTTTGAAAAAAAAAAAGTTTTTCTTTGTTATAACATTTTGTAAATGAGTAATTTTTCTCCTTCACTGATGGGCGCTGATGAGGCTGGACTGACAGGCACTGATAAGGCCGCACTGACGGGCACTGGTGAGGTGGCACTGATGGGTGCTGATGATGAGGCTCTAATATGCAGCACTGATGGGCACTGATAGGCGGCACTGATGGGCATTGATAGGCAGCACTGATGAGCACTAATAGGCGGCACTTATGGATGGCACTGATAGATGGCTCTGATAGGTAGCACTGATGAGAAGGCACTGGCAGGCTTTTCTGCTGGGCACTGATTGGCATCTAGAATGGGCACTGACTGGCACCTTTAAAGTTAATACCTGGTGGTCCTGGGTGGCATCCCTGGTGGCCCTGAGTGGGCATTAAAGGTCAGCATCCCTGGTGGCCATGGGTGGCATCCCTGGTTGTCCTGGGTGGGCATCCTCGGGGTGGCTGCACTGATAATCAATCAGTGCAGACCCCCCCCTGTCAGGAGATCAGCCGATCTGCTCTCCTCTATTCGCATCTGTCAGGCGCGAGTGGAGGAAAAGCCAATAAACGGCTCTTCCTGTTTACACTGTGATTGGACATAGCTGATCACATGGTAAAGAGTCTCTGTAAGAGGCTCTTTACCCAGATCGGAGATGTGGTGTGTCAGACTGAGGGTGTTGCTTTCCTTAGTGTGTGTTTTTTTTTTTTTTTGAGGTATTAGGGGATGAGGGATATATTATAAATTTTAGATTTAGATTAGGAATACATGGTAAATAGGGTGGACTGGGTGAAGTAGGTGAAAGGCAAATTCCCTTTGTTCCACCCCTTATAAAATAATCAATTTAAAAATTCATTATAGAAGCACTGAGATAATAGGTTTGGGAATTTTATGGGTGAGTTTTTTTTTTCAAGTTTCTCACTACCCCCTCCCCCCCGCCCCCCTTTCTCCCTTCTTTACCCTTCCACCCCCCCCCTCCCCCCCCCACTGTTTTGCTTCTGTATCTCATTTCTTTCTTTTAGGCAGAAATGGTATAGATTGTAGGAGTTGGATGTAGGGAGTGGAAAATATAGAGTAGAAGTTTACATTTCAAGAATGTTAAATGTCATTGTTAAATGTATAATGTTAATTGTTAAGTGTTAAATGTAATGTGTTATGTAAATATGCAATGTATATGATTGTGTCAGGGCTGGGCTCAGCTCTTCCTTCTCTGAGCTGGCCGCTCAGCTGTCGGCTAATTGCCAGCTCCCATCTCTCTCCAGTTACCCAGCTGTTGATTCTGCTCGTCAGTCATGCCTACTTAAAGCCGTCCAGTTCACTTGATCTCTGCCTTCGCCTTTGTTAATCACAGAGACTTTCTCCTGCATTCCTGTTGAAGACTTGCTCGGCTGACCACTGTGGATGAGACAACCTTTAAGAGGAGGGAGAGATTGTGCCTTTATTGTGGCCAGGCAGGTCACTTTTTGAAGTCTTGTCCTACCCGTCCAGGGAACGCCCGAACCTTGAGGTCCTGTGATGGACAGACCTTAGGTGGCGTTGTTTCGTCCCCAGTTATCCAGAAGGATAAGCCCCTGGTTTCGGTCACCCTTTCTTGGGCTAAGTCGTCCATCGAGATACAGGCTCTAATCGCGTCTGGGGCTGCAGGACTGTTCATTGATGCTGCCTTTGTATCTCAGCACTCTGTTCCGCTGCAGCAACGTGACACTCCACTTGCCATTGAGGCTCTTGACGGGAGTCCTATACAGCCTGCCCATGTGACTCATGAGATGGTTCCGTTGTCCATGGCCGTAGGAGCTCTTCACTATGAGATAATCCAATTCCAAGTTATTTCCTCACCTAGGTTTCCGCTGGTTATTGGTTAACCTTGTTTACAGAGGCACAACCCCTCTTTTGATTGGCACTGTGCTGAGGTTCTCTCCTGGTCACCTCAGTGTAGTGAGACATGCTTCCAGAAGGTAGCCAAGGTCCTGTCCTGTGCACCTCTTCAATCTCCTTCCTGCCAGAGAAGGACCGCGATTTTAGTGAAGTCTTTGACAAAGGTCAAGCCGGTAGTTTGCCTCTACACCGGCCTTATGATTGCGCAATTGACCTTCAACCTGGTGCCATACCCCCTCGTAGCCGGTTTTACCCTTTTTCGTTCTTGGAGATAAGGCCACGGAGGAGTATGTTGCAGACGCACTTTCTCGAGGTTTCATCCGCAAATCCTTGTCTCCTGCTGGTACTGGTTTCTTCTTTGTGAAGAAGAAGAGCGGTGAACTGAGACCTTGTATTGATTATAGGGGTCTCAATTGTTTCACGATTAAGAATGCCTACCCGATTCCGTTGATTACAGAGTTATTTGACCACCTCAAGGGAGCAACAGTTTTCACGAAGCTTGATTTGAGAGGGACATACAATCTCATGCAGATTAAGGAGGGCCACTAGTGGAAAACTGCGTTTAATACCAGAACAGGCCATTATGAGTACCTCGTAATGCCTTTTGGCCTTTGTAACGCCCCGGCAGTTTTCCAGGAATTTATTAACGATGTCCTCCGAGAGTTGTTGCAGTTATGTGTGGTGGTTTATCTCGATGCTATCCTCATACATTCCAAGTCCCTGGAGAGCCACCACACAGATGACTGTCGTGTGCTTCAGAAACTAAGAGAACAATCTCTATTGTAAACTGGAGAAGTGCGAGTTCCATCGTGAACAGGTTAAATTCCTGGGCTGTCATTTCCACTGCTGGTTTTTCGATGGACCCAGAGAAACTTTCGGCAGTCCTACAGTGGCCCCGACCCGCCCAGACCAATTTTCAGCTGTCAACGCTGTCTCAATTTGAATGACAATTGCGCGGTCATGCTGCATTGTACCCAAACAAAATTTTTATCATTTTGTTCCCACAAATAGGGCTTTCTTTTGGTGGTATTTGATCACCACTGTTTTTTTTTTTTTTTTGCTAAACAAATAAAAAAAAGACCAAAAATTTTGAAAAAAAAAAAGTTTTTCTTTGTTATAACATTTTGTAAATGAGTAATTTTTCTCCTTCACTGATGGGCGCTGATGAGGCTGGACTGACGGGCACTGATAAGGCCGCACTGACGGGCACTGGTGAGGTGGCACTGATGGGTGCTGATGATGAGGCTCTAATATGCAGCACTGATGGGCACTGATAGGCGGCACTGATGGGCATTGATAGGCAGCACTGATGAGCACTAATAGGCGGCACTTATGGATGGCACTGATAGATGGCTCTGATAGGTAGCACTGATGAGAAGGCACTGGCAGGCTTTTCTGCTGGGCACTGATTGGCATCTAGAATGGGCACTGACTGGCACCTTTAAAGTTAATACCTGATGGTCCTGGGTGGCATCCCTGGTGGCCCTGAGTGGGCATTAAAGGTCAGCATCCCTGGTGGCCATGGGTGGCATCCCTGGTTGTCCTGGGTGGGCATCCTCGGGGTGGCTGCACTGATAATCAATCAGTGCAGACCCCCCCCTGTCAGGAGATCAGCCGATCTGCTCTCCTCTATTCGCATCTGTCAGGCGCGAGTGGAGGAAAAGCCAATAAACGGCTCTTCCTGTTTACACTGTGATTGGACATAGCTGATCACATGGTAAAGAGTCTCTGTAAGAGGCTCTTTACCCAGATCGGAGATGTGGTGTGTCAGACTGAGGGTGTTGCTTTCCTTAGTGTGTGTTTTGTTTTTTTTTTGAGGTATTAGGGGATGAGGGATATATTATAAATTTTAGATTTAGATTAGGAATACATGGTAAATAGGGTGGACTGGGTGAAGTAGGTGAAAGGCAAATTCCCTTTGTTCCACCCCTTATAAAATAATCAATTTAAAAATTCATTATAGAAGCACTGAGATAATAGGTTTGGGAATTTTATGGGTGAGTTTTTTTTTTCAAGTTTCTCACTACCCCCTCCCCCCCCACCCCCCTTTCTCCCTTCTTTACCCTTCCACCCCCCCCCCCCTCTCCCTCCCACTGTTTTGCTTCTGTATCTCAATTCTTTCTTTTAGGCAGAAATGGTATAGATTGTAGGAGTTGGATGTAGGGAGTGGAAAATATAGAGTAGAAGTTTACATTTCAAGAATGTTAAATGTCATTGTTAAATGTATAATGTTAATTGTTAAGTGTTAAATGTAATGTGTTATGTAAATATGCAATGTATATGATTGTGTCAGGGCTGGGCTCAGCTCTTCCTTCTCTGAGCTGGCCATTCAGCTGTCGGCTAATTGCCAGCTCCCATCTCTCTCCAGTTACCCAGCTGTTGATTCTGCTCGTCAGTCATGCCTACTTAAAGCCGTCCAGTTCACTTGATCTCTGCCTTCGCCTTTGTTAATCACAGAGACTTTCTCCTGCATTCCTGTTGAAGACTTGCTCGGCTGACCACTGCGGATGAGACAACCTTTTGGAGGAGGGAGAGATTGTGCCTTTATTGTGGCCAGGCAGGTCACTTTTTGAAGTCTTGTCCTACCCGTCCAGGGAACGCCCGAACCTTGAGGTCCTGTGATGGACAGACCTTAGGTGGCGTTGTTTCGTCCCCAGTTATCCAGAAGGATAAGCCCCTGGTTTCGGTCACCCTTTCTTGGGCTAAGTCGTCCATCGAGATACAGGCTCTAATCGAGTCTGGGGCTGCAGGACTGTTCATTGATGCTGCCTTTGTATCTCAGCACTCTGTTCCGCTGCAGCAACGTGACACTCCACTTGCCATTGAGGCTCTTGACGGGAGTCCTATACAGCCTGCCCATGTGACTCATGAGATGGTTCCATTGTCCATGGCCGTAGGAGCTCTTCACTATGAGATAATCCAATTCCAAGTTATTTCCTCACCTAGGTTTCCGCTGGTTATTGGTTAACCTTGTTTACAGAGGCACAACCCCTCTTTTGATTGGCACTGTGCTGAGGTTCTCTCCTGGTCACCTCAGTGTAGTGAGACATGCTTCCAGAAGGTAGCCAAGGTCCTGTGCACCTCTTCAATCTCCTTCCTGCCAGAGAAGGACCGCGATTTTAGCGAAGTCTTTGACAAAGGTCAAGCCGGTAGTTTGCCTCTACACCGGCCTTATGATTGCGCAATTGACCTTCAACCTGGTGCCATACCCCCTCGTAGCCGGTTTTACCCTTTTTCGTTCTTGGAGATGAGGCCACGGAGGAGTATTTTGCAGACGCACTTTCTCGAGGTTTCATCCGCAAATCCTCGTCTCCTGCTGGTACTGGTTTCTTCTTTGTGAAGAAGAAGAGCGGTGAACTGAGACCTTGTATTGATTATAGGGGTCTCAATTGTTTCACGATTAAGAATGCCTACCCGATTCCGTTGATTACAGAGTTATTTGACCACCTCAAGGGAGCAACAGTTTTCACGAAGCTTGATTTGAGAGGGACATACAATCTCATGCAGATTAAGGAGGGCCACTAGTGGAAAACTGCGTTTAATACCAGAACAGGCCATTATGAGTACCTCGTAATGCCTTTTGGCCTTTGTAACGCCCCGGCAGTTTTCCAGGAATTTATTAACGATGTCCTCCGAGAGTTGTTGCAGTTATGTGTGGTGGTTTATCTCGATGCTATCCTCATACATTCCAAGTCCCTGGAGAGCCACCACACAGATGACTGTCGTGTGCTTCAGAAACTAAGAGAGCAATCTCTATTGTAAACTGGAGAAGTGCGAGTTCCATCGTGAACAGGTTAAATTCCTGGGCTGTCATTTCCACTGCTGGTTTTTCGATGGACCCAGAGAAACTTTCGGCAGTCCTACAGTGGCCCCGACCCGTGGGTTTACGTCCTCTGCAGCGTTTTCTGGGCTTTGCCAACTATTATCGAAAGTTTATTTGTAACTTCTCGTCTCTGGACAAGCCCCTGACTGATATGACCAGAAAAGGACGGTAATCCAAAGAGTTGGTCTCCAGAGTCCATTAAGGCATTTGAGAGTCTCAAGGCTGCCTTTGTTTCTGCTCCTGTGTTGGCACATCCTGATCCTATGTTGCCTTTTATCCTTAAGGTTGATGCTTCTGAGACTGGTGTTGGCGCCCTTCTGTCTCAACGTCCTACCTCTGAGAGCACTATGCATCCTCGTGGCTACTTTTCCAAGAAATTGTCACCTGCGGAGTGCAATTACGAGATTGGTGACAGAGAGCTGTTGGCGATCATTTTAGTCCTGAAAGAATGAAGACATCTCTTCAAAGGTACCACTGTACTGGTTCTCATTCTTACTGACCATAAGAATCTCACATTCTTGTCTGAGGCTAAACGCCTCTCTCGCAGAAGGGCGCGATGGGCTCTTTTCTTGTCAAGTTTCAACAACATTGTCTCATTCTTACCTGGTACTAAGAATGTAAGGGCTGATGCCTTGTCACAACAATTTTCCTCCACTTCCAATTTGGAGTCGGTTCCTATGATTCCTCCTGATCTTATTCTGGCTACAGTTCGCACCAGTCTTACTTCTCCTTTGGGTGACACAGTTCTTGCTGCTCAGGTCCATGCTCCTCCTGAGAAACCTTGTGACCGCGGCTTTGTCCCAGAGAGTCTCTGTACTGATGCTCCAGACTTACCATTCTCCCAAGGCAGCTGGCCACCCTGGGAAGAATCAACTCGTTTGGGCCATTTCCCAACAGTTCTGGTGGCCTAGTCTATGGGCTGATGTAACGGCCTTCATAGCTACCTGTTCCGTGTGTGCTCAGAGTAAGACTCCATGACACCTTCCAGTGGGCCTCCTACAACCCATACCCAATGGAGAGAGTTACCCAACTCCCAAGGCAACACTGTTATCCTTATGGTGGTTGACTGGTTTTCAAAGATGTGTCATTGTATTTCACTTAAGAAGTTGCCCACTTCTAAGTAACTGGCTTCCATTTTTGCTCGGGAGATCTTTTGCTTACATGGGCTACCCAAGGTGATTGTCTCCGACAGGGGTAGTCAGTTTGTCTCCCAGTTCTGGCAAGCCTTTTGTGCACAGTTGAGAATTCAGCTTGTTTTCTCCTCTGCGTATCACCCGCAGTCTAATGGGGCTGCAGAATGAGCCAATCAGTCTTTGGAGCAATTCCTACGTTGCTATATTTCTGACCAAAATAAGAACTGGTCAAACCTATTACCATGGGCAGAGTTTGCTCACAACAGTGCCTTGAATTCTGCTGCCCAATTGTTCCCGTTTATGGCGAATTATGGTTTCCAACCTTCCATGTTGCCTGACTCGTTCATTCCACAGAGTATTCCTGCGTTAGAGGAGCATCTCCGTGGTCTTCGTTCCACTCTATGCTGACCGCAGACGCCTGCCTGCGTCTTCCTACCAGGTTGGGGGCAGGGTCTGGCTGTCATCTCTCAACCTCAGACTTCATGTTACCTCACTGAATTTCGCACCTTGGTTTATTGGGCCCTTCCGTATTCTTTGCAGGATTAACCCAGTGGCTTACGCATTAGACCTTCCTTCTAATATACGTATTTTGAATATATTTCATGTCTCCTTATGAAAACCTTTGGTCTGCAACAGTTTTACCACCTCAGTGCCATGTCCTAACCCTGTACAGGTAGAGAACTATGAGGCGTATGAAGTACAGTCCATTGTTGACTCCGGTAGACACCTGCTGCATTGGAAAGGGTACGGTCCGGAGGAACGCTCTTGGGTCTCATCCTTGGACGTACATGCCCCTGCCCTCCTCCGTGATTTCCATAGATGTTTTCCCCTCAAGCCTGGTGGCCCTCTGAGGGGGAGGGGGTCATTGAGGAGGGGGTACTCTCAGGGTTGGGCTCAGCCCTTCATTCTCTGAGCTGGCCGCTCAGCTGTCGGCTAATTGCCAGCTCCCATCTCTCTCCACAGTTACCCAGCTGTTGTTGATTCTGCTTGCCAGTCCTGCCTACTTAAAGCCGTCCAGCTCACTTGATCTCTGCCTTCACCTTTGTCAACATCACAGAGACTTTCTCCTGCGTTCCTGTCAAAGACTTGCTCGGCTGACGTTCCTTCTGGCTCCTGATCCTGCTTGCTGTACTACTACGTTTATCTCTGGCTCTCTGACATTTGCTTGGCTGACTACCCGATCCGGTTACTGAATTATTATTAACCACTTCAATACAGGGCACTTATACACCTTCCTGCGCAGACCAATTTTCAGCTTTCAGCGCTGTCGCAGTTTGAATGACAATTGCACGGTCATCCATCACTGTACCCAAACTAAATTTTTATAATTTTGTTCCCACAAATAGAGCTTTCTTTTGGTGGCATTTGATCACCTCTGCGGTTTTTATTTTTTGCTAAACAAATAAAAAAAGACCTAAAATTTTGAAAAAAATAAAAGTTTTGCTTTTGTTTCTGTTATAAAATTTTGTAAATAGGTAAGTTTTCTCTTTCACTGATGGGCACTGATAAGGCGGCACTGATATGCGGCACTGATGGGCACTGGTAGGCGGCACTGATATGCAGCACTGATGGGCATTGATAGGCGGCACTGATGGGCACTCATGGGTGGCACTGGTGGGCACTGATAGGCGACACTGATGGGCACTGAAAGGCTGCAAAGATGGGTTCTTATGGGTGGCACTGATAGGCGGCACTGCTGGGCACTGATAGGCGGCACTGCTGGGCACTGATAGACGGCACTGATGGGCAATGATACGTGGCACTGGGCACTGATATGTGGCACTGATAGGCATCCCTGGTGGCACTGACAGTGGTAGGCATTGTGAGTGGGCATTGATTGGCAGCTGCCTGGGCATTGATTGGCAGCTGCCTGGGCACAGATTGGTATTTCCCTGGGGGTCTAGGGGGGGCATACCTGGTGGTCTAGTGTGGATGGCCATCCTGGTGGTCCTGGGCGGCATGATAGTGGTCCTGGGCGGGATCCGAGGGGGGGCTGTGCTGATAAATAATCAGCACAGACCCCCCCGTCAAGAGAGCAGCCGATCGGCTCTCCACTACTCGCGTCTGTCAGGCGCGAGTGAGGAAAAAACGATCACCGGCTCTTCCTATTTACATCGTGATCAGCCGTGATTGGACACAGCTGATCATGTGGTAAAGAGTCTCCATCAGAGACTCTTTACCTAGATCGGAGATGCGGTGTGCCAGGCTGACACACCGCAACAAAGATCGCCGCCGTCATATGACGCCCAGTCAGGATATTGAAACCACTTTGCCGCCGTCATTCTGCTATATGGCGGGCGGCAAGTGGTTAAACAAGTGTGATTTAACTTTACTTCTGCCTCGGTCTGATTCATGGTTCCTGATAGATTGTACTTTTATAGAATACGTTTTGGAACTCTCTTTTTGAAACTGAAACTCTTCTTTGTTAAGTGTTGTCTTTATCTTTTCTTAAAAACAATAAAAAAAGAGTTGAAACACTATTTGGTTGATTGCGCCGATTGACATTTGGTTCACTGTGCTGACAATATCTCTGCCTGGACTGACCCAGGACTTTTTATGGACCATGTACCTGGACCAATACTTGCCTGCTGTCTGTACTAACAATGGATAGTATTCTTGCCTGCTGCATGGACAATCCTTTCGCTGCTGCTGACCACATCCCTGCCTGCTACCTGCACCAATGCTTTGGCTGTGCTGACAATATCTGTGCCTGTACTGACAATGGACAGCATTTCTGCCTGCTGCCTAGATGATCCTTTTGCTGTTGCTATCCACGTTCCTGCCTGCTGCCTGGACCAATGCTTTCCTCTATAGACCACTGCACTACTAAAACCACAGGTAATCTTTTGTTTACCCTTTGCTCAGCAGAATGTATTTTGGTGTGTAATTGGTATGTACAGTACCTCACAAAAGTGAGTACACCCCTCACGTTTTTGTAAGTATTTTATTATATCTTTTCATGTGACAATACTGAAGAAATGACACTTTGCTACAATGTAAAGTAGTGAGTGTACAGCTTGTATAACTGTAAACTTGCTGTCCCCTCAAAATAACTCAACACACAGCCATTAATGTCTAAACCACTGACAACAAAAGTGAGTACACCCCCTAAGTGAAAATGTCCAAATTGGGCCCTAAGTGTCAATATTTTGTGTGGCCACCATTATTTTCCAGCACTACCTTAACCGTCTTGGGCATGGAGCTCACCAGAGCTTCACAGGTTGCCACTGGAGTCCTCTTCCACTCCTCCATGATGACATCATGGAGCTGATGGATGTTAGAGACCTTGCGCTCCTCCACCTTCCATTTTGAGGATGCCCTACAGATGCTCAATAGGGTTTAGGTTTTGAGTCATGCTTGGCCAGTCCATCATCTTTACCCTCAGCTTCTTTAGCAAGGCAGTGGTCATCTTGGAGGTGTGTTTGGGGTCATTATCATGTTGGAATACTGCCCTGCGGCCCAGTCTCCGAAGGGAGGGGATCATGCTCTGCTTCAGTATGTGACGGTACATGTTGGCATTCATGGTTCCCTCAATGAACTGTAGCTCCCCAGTGTCGGCAGCACTCATGCAGTCCCAGACCATGACACTCCCCCAGATCATGACACTCCCACCACCATGCTTGACTGTAGGCAAGACACACTTGTCTTTGTACTCCTCACCTGGTTGCCGCCACACACGCTTGACACCATCTGAACCTAAAAAGTTTAACTTGGTCTCGTCAAACCACAGGACATGGTTCCAGTAATGCATGTCCTTAGTCTGCTTGTCTTCAGCAAACTGAGAGCTTTCTTGTGCATCATCTTTAGAAGAGTCTTCCTTCTGGGACAACAGCCATATAGACCAATTTGAAGCAGTGTGCAGCGCATGGTCTGAGCACTGACAGGCTGACCCCCCAACCCTTCAACTTCTGCAGCATGGACATGACGCTGAGCATGTGCACTCAACTTTGGTTGATCATGGCGAGGCCTGTTCTGAGTGGAACCTCTCCTGTTAAACTGCTGTATGGTCTTGGCCACCATGTTGCAGCTCAGTTTCAGGGTCTTAGAAATCTTCTTATAGCTTAGGCCATCTTTTATGTAGAGCAGCAATTATTTTTTTCAGATCCTCAGAGCGTTCTTTGCCATGAGATGGCATGTTGCACTTCCAGTGACCAGTATGAGAGATTGATAACACCAAATTTAACACACCTGCTCCCCATTCACAACTGAGACCTTGTAACACTAACAAGTCACATGACACCGGGGAGGGAAAATGGCTAATTGGACCCAATTTGGACATTTTCACCTAGGGGTGTACTCACTTTTTTGCCAGCTGTTAAGACATTAATGGTTGCGTGCTGAGTTATTTTGAGGGGACAGCAAATTTACACTGTTATACAAGCTGTACACTCACGACTTTACATTGTAGCAAAGTGTCATTTCTTCAGTGTTGTCACATGAAAAGATAAAATATTTACACAAATGTGAGGGGTGTACTCACTTTTGTGAGATACTGTACATGCTATGTGTTAGAAATATGAAGGGCCTTCAACAATGTGATAGGTTGTCCGGAGGTTATGTGTGTAATTCATGTCCCTAGAACACCTAATGGTGCTCCTTGGATGTTGGGCC
The DNA here is from genome assembly GCF_042186555.1 of Aquarana catesbeiana. Taxonomy (NCBI): domain Eukaryota; kingdom Metazoa; phylum Chordata; class Amphibia; order Anura; family Ranidae; genus Aquarana; species Aquarana catesbeiana. The sequence goes on along the minus strand of NC_133326.1, from coordinate 437,177,742 downwards.
TCTCTATGTGGCTAGGCTGTGAAAAAGTCCCTCACGTGGTATTCCCATACTCAGGAGGAGTAGCAGAATGTATTTTGGGGTATAATTTTTGCGATATACATTGCTATGTGTTAGAAATATCTTCTAAATGTGTGTTTTTGTTTTCTTTCCACATTTTCCAAAAACTTGTGGAAAAAAATATGTTCAAAAGATTCATAATGCTTCATAGAATATACAGTATGTTGGGGTGTTTGCTTTCCAAAATGGGGTCATTTTGTGGACATTTACAATGTCTTGGTACTCTAGGGACTTCAAAGGTTCGATAGGTAGTCAGGAAATTATATGTGTAATTTATGCTCTTAGAACGTCTGGAGGTGCTACTTGAATGTTGAGCCTCTCTATGTGGCCAGGCTGTGTAAAAGTCTCACACATGTGGTATTGCCATACTCAGGAAGAGTAGCAGAATGTATTTTGGTGTGTCATTTTTGGTTTGTACATGCCACGTGTTAGAAATATCCTATATGTTATAAACCAATACTAGTGCAGCGCAAATATTAATAAGAAAAGTCCTTGTGAACACACAAATAATCAATTCCTCTTGGCAAAGGGAGGCTGATCCTTTTCCATAAGGCACCAATAATCTTCACTTCAATCATAAGAATGCGCTTACCGGAAAAGGTGGACCTCTTAATTACAGGAGGTCATGCGAGCATGGATTCCATACGTATACAAACAAAAAGTGTAGCGCTATAATATGTCAGTCAGCAGTATTTTAAAGTATGCTGAATAATATATATCGAATGTTAGGTCTTGCTAGACCTCATAGAAAAAAACAATAAACTAGTGAAGAATCTAATATTCAAAAAGAAAAACACTAGTGACATATCCTATGTAATAAATGGTATAGATTATATGTGCATCAAAAAGGTTGAATCCAAACCCTCAACACAAAACAACAAGCATGTAAGGGTGAGGATAAGTGATAGGTCACTGAGATCTTGAATAGTTCATTTCATCAAGCAGAGAAATCCTGGAGCATGGACATGAAACTCATAATAGCATCTATTCTTATCTCCGATAGACTCTTCTAATAATCAGCCCGGTGCAACAGTAACATAAAATGCCCTTACCGGACGTGGTGGACTCACAGGCCGTTGGCGGTGAGTCATACGAGCTTGAACCGTAAACACGGTAAGGCAACAGCTGTTTCTGGTCCTCAACCGAAGGGTCCTGGGAAGGTCTCCAATCCCGAGCGATCCCCCCGGTTCGTCCTCCAGCAATCACTTGGATCTCAGGCGATTTGAGGCAGGGAAAGTGGGAGAAAAAAAGGCTCCACATAGTGTGAATTCCGAATTATCAGGAAGTTTATTGTATAAAAAGTTCCAACAAAAAATTCAAAATAAAAACAAAGTTCTTACAAACGTAAAAAAATGTGTTTAGCGCAGTAGACAGATGGTTTAGGGTAGCGTCCTACACCCGACGCGTTTCGTCTAAAAAGACATCAACTGGGGTACAGCCAACCTCTCATCTGCTGCGCTATTTATTTAAAAATGTTCAAATTTCCATCGGGGACACCTGTGCGGCGTGACTTCCGGGTTAGTGTCATGTGAGGGTGTACTTAATCAGCTGACTGTCTATCTAGCCCAGTGGTTCTCAACTCCAGTCCTCAGGACCCACCAACAGGCCAGGTTTGCAAGATAGCTGAAATACATCACAGGTGATATCACTTGCTGCTCAGTGATTGCAGTATTCTAGTCTGCATCTCCCCAAGGTAATACTTAAAATCTGGCCTGTTGGTGGGTCCCGAGGACTGGAGTTGAGAACCACTGATCTAGCCTATCAAAAGGTGAATACCAGCTCTAAACCAAGCCTCAGTTTGAATCTCCTGTCCAACCGATTATAATTGGGCGGTGAGGACATGTGATTACTACGTCCGAGGGTCACAACATGGTGACGCGGAACGCAAATTATTCATCCTGGTTAGCTAGCCGTTTCCGGGTATGTGCGTCATCGCGTATTTACGCGGTGACGTCACGCGTCAGTCGTACCCTCTCATTATTCGGAAAATGCATATAGCCAGGAACACCGTCTATCACGCAGGCGCAACAGCACGAGAGCCGAGGGTCTTTCCACCTCAGTGCGTCAAGACGTAGTGTTGTAAACAGGCACCAATCGAAAACACTTCTTCACTATGTTAGCCACTCATATCATTCCCTGTGTTTACCAGAATCACCGGACATGAATCCGATGGGCCGTTTAATATCCAGAGAGAATAAAATCACTGGGGCATAGGAGTAGTGTAGGTGACCTACACTATTCCTATGCCCCAGTGATTTTATTCTCTCTGGATATTAAACGGCCCATCGGATTCATGTCCGGTGATTCTGGTAAACACAGGGAATGATATGAGTGGCTAACATAGTGAAGAAGTGTTTTCGATTGGTGCCTGTTTACAACACTACGTCTTGACGCACTGAGGTGGAAAGACCCTCGGCTCTCGTGCTGTTGCGCCTGCGTGATAGACGGTGTTCCTGGCTATATGCATTTTCCGAATAATGAGAGGGTACGACTGACGCGTGACGTCACCGCGTAAATACGCGATGACGCACATACCCGGAAACGGCTAGCTAACCAGGATGAATAATTTGCGTTCCGCGTCACCATGTTGTGACGCTCGGACGTAGTAATCACATGTCCTCACCGCCCAATTATAATCGGTTGGACAGGAGATTCAAACTGAGGCTTGGTTTAGAGCTGGTATTCACCTTGTGATAGGCTAGATAGACAGTCAGCTGATTAAGTACACCCTCACATGACACTTACCCGGAAGTCACGCCGCACAGGTGTCCCCGATGGAAATTTGAACATTTTTAAATAAATAGCGCAGCAGATGAGAGGTTGGCTGTACCCCAGTTGATGTCTTTTTAGACGAAACGCGTCGGGTGTAGGACGCTACCTTAAACCATCTGTCTACTGTGCTAAACACATTTTTTTACGTTTGTAAGAACTTTGTTTTTATTTTGAATTTTTTGTTGGAACTTTTTATACAATAAACTTCCTGATAATTCGGAATTCACACTATGTGGAGCCTTTTTTCTCCCACTTTCCCTGCCTCAAATCGCCTGAGATCCAAGTGATTGCTGGAGGACGAACCGGGGGGATCGCTCGGGATTGGAGACCTTCCCAGGACCCTTCGGTTGAGGACCAGAAACAGCTGTTGCCTTACCGTGTTTACGGTTCAAGCTCGTATGACTCACCGCCAACGGCCTGTGAGTCCACCACGTCCGGTAAGGGCATTTTATGTTACTGTTGCACCGGGCTGATTATTAGAAGAGTCTATCGGAGATAAGAATAGATGCTATTATGAGTTTCATGTCCATGCTCCAGGATTTCTCTGCTTGATGAAATGAACTATTCAAGATCTCAGTGACCTATCACTTATCCTCACCCTTACATGCTTGTTGTTTTGTGTTGAGGGTTTGGATTCAACCTTTTTGATGCACATATAATCTATACCATTTATTACATAGGATATGTCACTAGTGTTTTTCTTTTTGAATATTAGATTCTTCACTAGTTTATTGTTTTTTTTCTATGAGGTCTAGCAAGACCTAACATTCGATATATATTATTCAGCATACTTTAAAATACTGCTGACTGACATATTATAGCGCTACACTTTTTGTTTGTATATTCATTTTCACAATTAGTCTAATTGATGGTGTTGGCTGCTTGTTTTTTATTTTATTTTTTTGGTTGGCGCAGCAGATTCACTTTTTCACTATGGATTCCATACGGACTGGATGGATGCTGTGCAGCCTTTGTGGATCTCTTCTGTGGTCAACAGAAGTCAGCTCTCCAAGGCAGAAGCACATAAATCTCCGGTATGATATAGCATGCAGCAGTCCCAAAAATAAAGGAAAGCTTCTAAGTGTATTCCGTATAAAAAGATTTATTCAATATAAAATATGATATGTAGAACCTGCTGTATAACAAGTGCTGTACAGTGCAACTAAATGAGTAAAAATTACAAGCTAAAACAGTCTGTTCGCGTCTGAACAGCTGTGAGATGGCAGCGGGTGACGTCAGAAGCAAGGCTCCAGGGGGCGTGGCTTAGCAATGGCCGAGAGAGGACGTGTTTTTTAAGTGCTCCTGATCTCCCCGTTCCATCCCGCTACACTGATGGCTTTACCCGGGTAACTGGGAGGCATGATAGCTACCAAAAGATACAGGACAAGATCGACAGCTGGCAACAACCGATCACTCACCCCTCGGAGCGGTATCCAGCGCTACTTCCGAGACTCACAGAGGGTATCGACAGGCACCATTGTCTCAGCGCCACATGAACAGCATATGGCAGAGGAGAACGTGCTGGAGCTACCTGGATCCCCTGCTCCATCCACCGCTTCGGATTTCTCTTCAGGAACACCAGCAGCTTTTCATACAGACATGGCTGGCCCGTCACAAGTACCAAGCAGTATGCCTGATGACCTCCGCACCATCTTGCAGGCCCTCCCTACCAAGGCGGACATTGAGGCCCTCCCTACCAAGTCAGACATTGAGACCCTTATCCTCCGTGTGGAGGAAGCACATAGTCGGGATATCCAAGAGGTCAGGGAGGAGCTGCATGCACTCACAGACCGAGTGGACTCTGGAGAAGCCTCGATCTCTTCCCTTACTCACCGGATCTCGGCGCTGGAGCGCTCCCAGGAAGCTCAAGCAGCTACAGCCCTAGATCTGCAACTACATTTGGAGGACATGGAGGACCACAGCCGCCGCAACAATTTGCAGTTGCGGGGCCTCCCTGAAGCCACTGGGGCGGAGGACTTGGCGGCGACAGTAGTGGCCATCTTCCAGAGGATCCTAGGCGCATCTCCGCCATCCCTTGAGCTAGATTGGGTTCATAGAACCCTCAGCCCCAAACCAGCAGATCAGGATAGACCCAGAGATGTGCTCTGCAGGATCCATCACTACACCCAGAAGGAGCTCATCCTCCGCAAGGCCTGGGAGTGTGGTGATGTGGAATTCGATGGTGCCACCATTAAGATTTTACCGGACCTTTCCAGAGCCACACTGCAGAGAAGGGCTATGTTACGACCCGTCTTGGAGCTGGCCAGGAGACAGGGCTACACTTACCGCTGGGGATACCCCTTAGCGGTAACCTTCCGCAAGGACACTGCCTTCTTCACCCTACGTTCCCCGGCGGATCTATCAGATCTCTTTGCATTCCTGGGAAATGAACCACTGAGGGTTCCAAACTGGCTCGCTATTATCCCTCGCCCCGCAGGTCGCCCGGGACCCTCAGGGAACAGGAACCATCAACCTCCACGCCAGCAACGATCCAGGAGAAGACCGCGGGCATCCTCAACTGAAGAAACACGTGAGTCCTGACTGTCCTGCTTGATAACAGTCCCTCTCTAAATTCCGCACGTGGATGTCTTTATTTGTCCCTCAGTTGCTTATTTTAACTGTTCCATGTCGCTGTGGTTCTGGCGAAACCCGGACTACCCACCTTTCCCTGGTGGCAGACTCTGCCCTACGTCGGCCTCTGGATTCTCTCCCCCCTCCTCCCGATGCATGTCATTATCTAATACCAGAGCTTTCTACCCCAAACAGATCCCCTGTCAGTAGACTTTAGGCTGTTAACCTCTGCTCCTACAGGATCAGTTGGGGATTTGGAGATCCATGCCGAGAACAGTGGGGAGAACTTCTGCAACACCCGTCAATCAGGACATTCACAAGCCCTGCTCGCTCCTGATTGGGATAAATCACATTGTACTCTGACCCACAGATATCTGGATACCAAAGTTGTGACCACATACCTAACTGTGCCTGCATTGTTATTTTTAGTGGTAAAGACACAGGCCCTGCGGATGTTGGGTAGGTCTCCCCCCTCCCTCCCTATTTTGATCTACCTACTGACACTATCTGATGTTACCGTGTTACCTTCCCTTGTTTGGCCGACCTTGGTTGGGGTGCTGGTCCCCCCCCTTCCGGGTAGCACTGGCCTCATGGGCGGTTGGGGGGTGGCACTGCTGAGGTGGGAGTTTACGTACAGTGCCACATTGAGGGAAGTGGAGTGTACTCGAGTGACGATAGACTCCTGCCTGACTTGGGACGGTTGGCTCTGTCGCCACCGACATATCTCGGAAAGACAAGTTCATATACCGGGTGAAGGGAAAGTAGTTCTAACTGTTTGTTCTTTTTTTTCCATAGCTTTTATGGGGCATTATGGTTACAGTTACAGTTATTAACATTGCTTTTTTTTCTAGGGCGAATGAGTGATATCTATGTGCTTTATACAATTACAACATAACTTTGGGACTGTACTTATCTTTCCTCCCTTTTTTCTTTCTTTTTATTTGACGGCTAATGTATATTAGCCGTCAGTATTCTTCCATTATCATACTATATAACAAGCGGGATGGGGGGAGAGCGGTTGGTGAGCCCATACGTCGGCTGTTTATTTCCGTTACCCCACATAGGCCTGCGCTCGATCCCCAGATCTGCTCTGGTTAGCGTTCTAGCACCACAGTGCTAAATTCTCAGTTTGCTAAATTTACACCCGTTAGGGGTGTTTTGATCTTCTACTCCACCTCTATTGCTTCTCTTATCTTTCTACCTCTCCTTAGATCTACCCTCCTCTTCTTCTCCTCCTATCACTTCCTCTTCCCTTCTTCCCCCCCCCCTTCTCCTGACCCCCACTTAATCCCCCCCCTTTTTTTTTTCCCCCAAACAAGGCCGGGGCCATGGAGACAGTGGAAATCCTCTCCCTAAATGCAAAAGGCCTAAATATACCTGAAAAGAGGCGTATGCTTCTACAGGATCTATGCCGTCTTAAGACTGATTTAGCATTTGTGCAAGAGACACACTTTAGAGGAGGCAATCTCCCCATACTGAAAAACAAATTTTTCCAGAATGTGTATCATTCCACGAATTGGTCCGACAAAACACACGGCGTATCCATACTCATTTCACGATCCATTCCCTGGAAATGTGTGGACATACAAGCCGATCAAGAGGGACGCTATTTGTTCCTAAGGGGTACGATTGGCGGCATCGAGGTGACCCTAGCAAATCTTTATGTCCCTAACAGCCAACAGGATAATTTCATCACCACAACGTTAGACTTATTGCTTGAATTCTCCAAGGGCCAACTGATACTGGGGGGAGACTTTAACGTTCCCCTAATTCCATCTGAGGATACCTCTACGGGACATTCCTCAATCACCCCTGGCATGCGGAAACACATTGCCCGGTCTTTACATAGGGCACAACTCGTAGATGCCTGGAGAATCCTCCACCCGACTGAAAGGGACTACACCTTTTATTCATTGCCACATAAGCTGCACTCAAGGATTGACTATTTCCTAATCCCTCACTCCCAACTTCATGCAATCCGGGCTTCCTCGATTGGAGCTATTACATGGTCCGACCATGCCCCGGTCCTATTGTCTTATGCCCTGTCTGACTCCCTCACTGCTAGGTCTGGGACCTGGAGGTTAAATGAAAGTCTTTTACAAGACAAAGAGGTTCTCCAAGACGTGGTTAAGGAGCTGGACTGCTATTTCAGAACCAGTGACACCCCTGCTAGTAATCCGGGCATCGTTTGGGAAGCCCACAAGGCGGTGATCCCTGGGGTATTAATGAAACATGGAGCGCGCATTAAGAGACGGCACAATACACAGTTGACGTCGCTTCTTGATGACTTAAATCTAGCTGAAGCCCGACACAAACACGCTCAAACTCCCTCCTCAGAGGCGGAGATACTGCTACTACATTCAAAAATTACTGAGCTAATGATGTTCAGGGCCAAGGCAGCAATACAGGTCTGCAGACGGGTTTCATACGAATCGGGTAACAAATGTGGTAAGCTGCTAGCCAGATCCCTGAAAGAGCAAGTCCTTGCAAACTATATACCACACGTTATAACATCCTCCGGTCAAAAGATCACTCTCCCATGGAATATAGCAGGGGAATTCAAAGATTTTTATGCGTCACTATACAACCTCTCGAAACCATCACCCCCTCAATCCCACATAGACGACTTATAAAACAAAGTCAGGGATAGTACAGGCTACGCGCTCGGGGCTCACAGCTCCTTCTACTGGCCAGTATCCCTGCATTATCCCCAACACCAGCCTGGACGTTTGCCGTGCATCAGTGACGTCATTTCCTCTTCTGCACTCCAGAGTGGTCAGCGTGGAGCTTTCCATGCACTGGATGCAGTGGTTCAGCCTGTGTACAGACTCCACACCCAGACGCCTGAAGGAATGAAATCCGAGCCAGAAACAAGATCACAGCACATCCCAGGACACTTTTAAAAAAGAAACACCTCCACCCTGCGAACCAAATCACACTATGTGGCCCCTTTTTTATTCTACATGGGCCGCATTCTGGGATATGTGACCACCCGTGCTGGGAGGATTCTTCTATGAAAACGGTTGGGACCCTTAATTCTCCAGGTTGCCAAGATTTCCCCCCTCATTGCCGGTGGGCAATACAAGCTGGTTTGACCCTTACAGTATATGCTGTTTCGGGTTCAAACCCTTCGGTAAGCCTCCAACTTTACTGGTTGTGGGAATTTCACACGTGTTTTGAATATGACACTGAGGTGGATTTAGCTGAACTGTATCGGATCTTTGTAAACTTTTATCCACATTTGATTGAGCAACAACTATCACCATACAATTTCTTGTTTATACTGTCTCAGGAGTTCAAGTTCAAGACTGTTTTTCGTTTTCTCTGTTTTTTATTATGGTGACACTTCTATTAGTCTCACAGTTGAAGATCACAATGGTCATATTCACTTATTGACTAGAAGGATTGACATTTTTTGTGTGATAAATTAGTATATTTATTTCACTTAGGTTTTTTTCATATTATACTCATCACTTTTTATTTCAGCGCTACACTTTGTTTTATATGTTAATTTAACAAATATTCTTTTTGTTGTGTTAGCTGCTCGCGTAGAGTAAGCGCAAAATATATCACTGTCGTGTTTCCACATAGACGACTACTTGATTAAATCAGACATGCCCAAACTAGCCACGGAAGATAGCGAGTTACTTGACGCACCCATCACTTTAGAAGAGATACAGTCGGCGATTGGGGCCACAAAGCTAGGGATAGCTCCTGGACCAGATGGGTTAACTGCTCAATATTATAAAACTCTACTGCCATCCCTAGGGAACTTTATGCACACATTTTTCAACTCCTTAGGCTCTGACATTGCATTCCCTCGTGACTCTCTCTCGGCACACATCGTGGTGATCCCCAAGGAGGGGAAAGACCCGACAGCATGTGGAAACTATAGGCCAATTTCGCTTCTCAACACGGACCTCAAAATCTTTACGAAAATACTATCCACTAGGATCCAATGTTATCTCCCTTCCCTGATCCATTTATACCAGGTTGGCTTTGTCCCAACCAGGGAGGCAAGGGACAACACAATTAAAGTCCTTAACCTCCTACACGCGGTCAATAAAGATAAAACTCCCTGTGTTTTCCTAAGCATGGACGCGGAGAAGGCCTTTGACAGGGTGAACTGGCATTTTATGTCTTCCGTTCTTAAGCATATAGGGCTGGGCAACACCATGTTACATTGGATAAACTCGATCTATGCTGAACCCTCAGCTCGTGTCCGAGCCAATGGGGTTCTGTCGGACTCCTTTGAGATCAAGAATGGGACACATCAGGGTTGCCCGTTGTCCCCGCTCCTTTTTGCCCTGTCATTGGAACCTTTCCTGTGCACGCCAACCCGGACATCACTGGAGTGTGGATGGGAGAAGCACAGCAGAAGATTGCTGCATATGCGAACGATATGCTGTTCTCACTCACGAATCCAGTGATCTCCCTTCCAAACCTCTTAAGAGAATTCACAACGTACGGTAGTCTTTCAAACTTGAAGATTAATTTCAACAAGTCTGAAGCCATGAGTGTAGGTTTACCCCCGAGCCTCATCACAACTCTCCAATCCAGCTTTAAATTCAAGTGGAAAAACACTGTCCTAAGGTATTTGGGTACATATATCCCCCCAAAATGTCACAGATATTCCACCTGAATTTCCTTCCACTACTGGCGGTGGTGAAGACGCTGCTCGCCAAGTGGCATATGGGGTTACATTCATGGTTCGGTAGATGTAATATTCTCAAGATGTGTATTCTTCCTAAATTTCTCTACCTTTTACAAGCTCTCCCGATCCAAATCCCCACTAGATACTTTGACCAGACTAAAGCTCTGTTTTTTGACTTCGTATGGGCACATAGGCGGCCTAGACTTAATAGAAGACTACTCATGCTACCCAAACAACATGGAGGCCTAGCAGTTCCGGATATTCGTAAATACCACCAAGCGACTCATTTAACCAGACTGATTGACTGGAATTGTCATCAGCCCACTAAATTCTGGCCCCGATTAGAACAATCCCAGTGTAGCATACCTCTGAACAGAGCTCCCTGGTGCTATAACATATTACCAAGAGACATGAAAACCCACCCACCCCCTGATAGGTATGACTCTGCGAACCTGCTCATCCCTCTTTACCAGATCCCGCCTTACAACACCTGATTCCCCGCTTTGTCCAATATTGGGAACACCGCAGTTTGCCCCCGGACATTCGGACCCCATTTTTTGTTCCCTGAGAAGCTCGGGTCACTTTCAAGCTTCCCATTTTCTTGTGAACGGTAAATGGTTGACCACATCCGAACTTATGAACCCAGACGGACCATTTCGTTTGGATTATTGGAGGGCCTTTCAACTTAGCCATTTCCTCAAATCACTACCTCCCCCTAGGAATTATGATCAAACCCTAACCACTTATGAGACCTACTGCTCAGAGGAGGGCGTCATGCCACACGCCTTATCGGCTACTTATCAACTGTTGATTACACCACCTGATGGCCATAAACTGAAATGTTTAGAGATGTGGGAAAGGGACATGCAATGTACCTTCACAACGCGTGAACAACAAAATATTCTTCACTTCACATATAAATCCTCAATATGCACAAAGACACAGGAAACTAATTACAAAATTGTTACTAGATGGTACAATACCCCAGCAAAACTACAAAAGATTTTCCCGTCTACCTCAGATCGCTGCTGGAGATGTCAGGGCAATCGGGGTTCGATCTTCCACATCTTCTGGACGTGCCCTAGGTTGGAGCACTTCTGGAAGACCATACAACACATAATTCAGAAGTTCACTGAACGCCAAATCACGGCTGACCCAGTCTTTTTTCTACTCCATGGCTCCAACATGTCACAAAAGACATACAAAAAGTCACTACTCCATCACTTACTCAATGCCGCCAAGTCATGTATCCCCTTATGCTGGAAGTCCACACATTCTCCAACCATCAGCCAGTGGCTTAGGAAGGTAGAGGAGATTAAAAATGTGGAGGATCTAATTCTAACGGCCCACCATCAGACGGAACAGTTTACTAAAACATGGTCCATTTGGAACATGTTTATTTTCTCGGATGAAGGTAGGGCACTTATGGAAGGGGAGACAACAACTAGATTAGCCTCAGTATAGATTAACGGTGGCTCGGTGAGACACGCAGAGGGCAGCCCTCCGTGATATTCTGAGCTCATGGCCTGAGATGTGTGAGTACAATGCCTCCATGAGCCCCAATTTTAATTTTAATTTCCATTTCATTTTCAGTTTCATTCTTACCCTTCTTCTATACCCCCCTCACCTTTGCATTCCTACTCCCCACTCTCACCTCTCCCCCCCCTCTCATCTTTTCCTTCTCATGTTCTTTCATTCTGTTGTTAATGTCTAGGCACACTGAGATTTATAGGTTCCCCGTGGGCCTACACTACTCTACTCCTCTATTACACTTGAAGATGGGAAGGGATTCACGGGACCATCCGGGATCCCAAGGAAGAATTACAGAAGCAAGATATTTTCTTTGTTTTGGCAGAAGATGAGGGTGGTTGCATTTATTAAATCTATTAAACCTGGAGATGATAATCACCTTAGATTGGTATAAACAATGGTCCAGGAGTACTTAGACACCCTATCTGCGTCATGTTAAGTTATTCAATTCATCCTTTACCATTGTATCTTTCTTTATTGATGTTTAAGGATGATGTATTCCGTGTGTTTTTTCCCTTTTTAAAAAATAACAATAAATACAAGATTTGAAAAAAAAAAGAAGCAAGGCTCCGCCCCCGTACGCGGCGTTACGTCCACAAGGACTTTGTCAGTGAGGGTGGAGCTTCCTTGTCACCCTAGAAGCTAATATACATGCCAACTGTCAGCAGGGTGTGTATAGTGACCGGAACCGGAAACCACACTAAGAATCAATAGGATTCTAAATGGAGACACCCACTAGGGACATGGCTATCAGTCAAACCTGAAATAATTTATAATACATATGTATAAAAAATCTGTGGAAAAACGGCATAGTTTAGCAGTGATCTAATAAAGCTACCAAGATCTAATGTGTAACTGCCCTGAAGCATATGCATACGTTTAAAAGGTATAAATGTGTATATATATATAAATGAATACAAATACACACAGATATAACTGATTTGCACCCATCTCTTACATCAAATAAACTATGATAAACATAAAATACATAAAAATATCAGGAACGGCATATAAACACAGAAACAGCCTTACTAATAACCTGAGTACAGTCTTTATTTATCAGAGATAAAACAATTGAGATCAAACTCAACGTTTAACCCTCTAGGGACTGCCACTCGGGTTTCATGAATCCATAGGGACTCTCTACGGCTAAGTTGCCTTATAAAGTTGCCCCCCCTCCAATGTTTCGTAACTTTTTCTATGCCCCAAAATTGCAGTTTTTTAGGGTCCCTATTATGGCACATCCTAAAATATTTTGATACATAATGTGTCTTGAGGCCTCTTTTAATGTTATTCACGTGTTCTGCTATGCGGACTCCCATGGGTCTAAAGGTTCTCCCCACATATTGGAGTCCACATTCACACTGTAGCATGTACACTACGCCTACAGTGTCGCAAGTAATTAGATTTTTAATCTGATAAATTCTCTTAGTGGCAGTAGCTAAAAACTCTTTTTTTACATTAAATTTACATTGTCTGCATGCTGGGCATTTTCCGCATGCATAGAACCCTGACATAAAGTTGAAAATTCTGTTATCTTTAATCACAGGAGGATCCACCACACTAGGGGCTATGATGTCCCTTTAGGGTCGGTGGTCTCCTATAAATAAATCTAGAGCGGGCCGGGAGAGTTGGACCTAGGATATTATCCTTTTTCAAAATATCCCAGTGTCTCAGAATAATTTTTTCCACCTTCTTATGTTGAATATTATAGTCTAGGATAATCCTATATTTAAAATCATCCTGCTTGGCATTCTTATTCTTATTAGAATCTGCTATCAGAGTGGATCGGTCCATATTGCCCACCCTTTCCACCTCCTCTGTTTATAAGTGTATATCCTTTTTGTAGAAACCTCTCTGCCATGACATTGGCTTGTGAGAAATAATCATTATCAAGAGTTGTGCCGAAGGCGAATAAACTGCCCTCTAGGAATATTAAGTAACCATGAATTATGATGACAGCTATCTAAAGGAATATAACCATTCCTGTCTGTTGATTTAAAATAATTCTTGGTTCTATAGGCGCCTTCATGTTTAAAAATTTCTAAATCAAGGAAGGCTATGCTAGAAGCATCAGCATTCCATGAAAGACGAATATTTTTTGTGTTGCCATTAAGCCTGGACATGAATAATTGGAGACTGATCAAAGCACCCTCCCATATCATGAACAAGTTGTCTATATATCTTTGGTAGCAGACCAGCTGTGCCGGTCTGCTACCAAAGACAAATTCCTCCTCCCAGTGTGCCATAAAGATGTTCGCAACGCTCGGCGCGAACCGAGCGCCCATGGCAACACCGAGCGTCTGTAAGAAGAATTTGCCACCGTACCAGAAAAAATTTCTGGCAAGGCAGAATTCAAGAGCTTTCAGGATAAAGGCCTTCAACTGGGGGGATAAATCCGACCTTTCCAGAGCCCACTGTACAGAATTGACAGCATCAGAATGTCCAATAATTGTGTATAATGAGCCAACGTCGACTGTCACTAATAAACTATTGTCATTAAAGGATTGACTTTCAACAATTTGTATGATATTTTTGGTATCTTTTAAAAAAGCTGTGGTAGTAGATACCAGAGGTTTCAGGAAGTAATCTATGTACTGGCCCAATCGTGCTGAGACGGAGTCAATGTCGTTTACGATGGGTCTTCCTGGGGGTGCCTGGGGGTCCTTATGGATCTTAGGTAAGAAATATATAATCGGTCTTCTACAAGCACTTGGATTTAAATAGGATGCTTCTTTTTTATTCAATACTCCTCCTGTTTTCCCCAAGGAGATCAAAGCTTCCAACTCATTTTTAAACTGAATAACAGGATCCTTACCTAGTACTTGATAAGTCTTCCTATCTGACAATAATAGGTCCATTTCCCCTTGGTAGTATGATTTACTCATAATTACTAACCCACCCCCCTTATCGGCGGGCCGGATAACCACATCTTTCTTTTTTTTCTAATGTGCTGATTCCTTTTTTAAAATAAGAGTGGTCACCTATTCTTCTCACTTTCATTTCCTCTAAGTCACTAATGACCATATTCTTAAAGACCTCTACGTGTCTATGGTCATTCTTTGGGGGGTTAAAGACCGATTTGTTAGCCAGGTTGGAATGTGTACCTAAAGGGGCTTCAGGGCAGTTACACATTAGATCTTGGTAGCTTTATCAGATCACTAAACTATGCCGTTTTTCCACAGATTTTTTATACATATGTATTATAAATTATTTCAGGATTGACTAATAGCCATGTCCCTAGTGGGTGTCTCCATTTAGAATCCTATTGATTCTTAGTGTGGTTTCCGGTTCCGGTCACTATACACACCCTGCTGACAGTCGGCGTGTATATTAGCTTCTAGGGTGACAAGGAAGCTCCACCCTCGCTGTTGAATTCCTTGTGGACGTAACGCCGCGTACGGGGGCGGAGCCTTGCTTCTGACATCACCCGCTGCCATCTCACAGCTGTTCGGAAGCGAACAGACTGTTTTAGCTTGTAATTCTTACTCATTTAGTTGCTCTGTACAGCGCTTGTTATACAGCAGTTTCTACATATCATATTTTATATTGAATAAATCTTTTTATACGGAATACACTTAGAAGCTTTCCTTTATTTTTGGGACTGCTGCAGGCTATATCATACCGGAGATTTATGTGCTTCTGCCTTGGAGAGCTGACTTTTGGTGACCACAGAAAAGATCCAGAAAGGCTGCACAGCATCCATCCAGTCCGTATGGAATCCATGCTCGCATGACCTCTTGTAATTAAGAGGTCCACCTTTTCCGGTAAGTGCATTCTTATGATTGAAGTGGAGATTATTGGTGCCTTATGGAAAAGGATCCGCCTCCCTTTGCCAAGAGGAATTGATTATTTGTGTGTTCACAAGGACTTTTCCTTATTAATATTTGCGCTGCACTAGTATTGTTTTATAGTTTGTTATTTAGGTTGTTGAATCCTTATAGCACTCAGCTTGCATTCCTTTTTATTTTACAGTTTGCGCTGATTGTCTTTAGTCTATCACATATCCTATATATTGACAACTTTGTGTAAAAAAAAGTCCGTTTTCATTTATTTTCCCACATTTACCAAAAACTTGTGGAAAAAAATATGTTGGGGTGCTTGCTTTCCAAAATGGGGTAATTTTGTGGGTGTGTCCATTGTCCTGGTGCTCTAGGGCCTTCAAAAGTGTGATAGGTAGTCAGGAAATAATATGTGTAATTTATGCTCCTAGAACGTCTGGAGGTGCTACTTGGATGTTGAGCCTGTCGATGTGGCCAGACTGTGTAAATGTCTCACACATGTGGTATCGCCATACTTGGGAGGAGTAGCAGAATGTATTTTGGGGTGTAATTGCAAGTATGCCTATGGTGTGTGTGAGAAATAACTTGTTAATATGACAATTTTGTGTTAAGAAAAAAAAAAATATTTTTTAATTTTCCAAGAATTGTGGGGAAAAAATTACAACTTAAAAAACTCACCATGCCTCTTACTAAATACCTTGGACTGTCTACTTTCCAAGAATGGGTATTTGTACTGTCCTGACATTTCGGGGCCTCAAGAAATGAGGCAGTCAGTGATGAATTTTCAATGATTGGTACTATAGCTTGTAGACTCTAACTTTCACAGACTAAGCCCTGGTTCAGATTGATGCGATTTGGAATGTGATTTGACATGTCAAATCGTATGCCAAATCAGCGGCAATTGCCAACAATGGTAGCGCCTCAATCGGTGCGACGCTGCATTGACATCTGTGCAGAAACCTGCACAGATGTCTTGCACGATTTCATTTCCGTAGCCAGTGTGAACCTAGGCTAAATAATATACACTAGATTAGGTTATTTTTATCAAAGATATGTATGCAGTATAAATGTTGGCCCAAATGTATGAAGAACAATTACTTATTTGCAGAATTTTATAATAGAAACTAAAAAGAGTGTGTTTTTTTCTTCAAAAAATGTCCCTTTTTTTCACTTATCACAAAAAATAAAAAACCCAGTAGTGATTAAATACCACCAAAAAGCTCTATTTGTGTGAAAAAAATAATACAAATTTTGTTTGGGTACAGTGTAGCATGACTGAGTGTCATTGTCATTCAAATTGTGAGAGCGCTGAAAGCTGAAAATCGGTCTGGGCAGGAAGGGGTGAAAGTTCCCTGTTTATTATTTAGCCCAGGGAGGGGGTGGGGGTTTTGCTGGACTTGTGTATCCTGGGGCTGCATTGCAGCTTGACATCTCCTCCTCAGCTCCCCCCCTGTTTTACATCTGGGGTGTGTGGGGGGGGGGGTGAATCGAGTCACGCTGTGCATGGGCGCCATACCTACACACCTGACCCGTGACTTCTGTTGGCGTCGGGATGCCAGGGTTATTCTTTTGATCTGACCCTGGAGGGCGGATTGGTGTGACCTGTTTCGTGGCCACTGTTGTATAAAGCTGAGGTGGTCAGCCAGGACTTCATTTTGTATGTCCTTTCTCTACTTGGTGGGAATACCAGGATTACTTTCAAGAACACGTAATCACTACAGGAAAAATTTTGAGGGGCCACTTCCATGCTCACTGTACTTATGCCCTTTGCACACAATAGGATTTTCCGACAACAAAATCCATGTTTTTTTTCAGACGGATGTTGGCTAAAACTTGTCTTGCATACACACGGTCACACAAAGTTGGTCGGAAATTCCGAACGTCAAGAACGCAGTGACGTACAGCACGTATGACAAGCCAAGAAAAATGAAGTTCAATAGCCAGTGCTGCTCTTCTGCTTGATTCCGAGCATGAGTGGAACTTTGTGCATCGGAATTGTGTACACACGATTGGAATTTCCGACAACAGATTATGTTGTCGGAAAATTTAAGAACCAGCTCTCAAATTTTGTGTGACGGAAATTCCGATGGAAAATGTCCGATGGAGCCTACACACGGTCGGAATTTCCGACAACAAGCTCCTATCAAACATTTTCCATCTGAAAATCCTATCGTGTGTACGGGGCATTAAACCTCTTCCACTTTTTTTAGTTATATTATTATATTACGTATTTTATTCTGTTCTGCTACTTGGTTCATGGCTTGTACCTCTTGTTCCTTTTACAATTTGCACACCTATTCACACAATCTCATCCTGATTTCACCTTTTGGTCACAGAAGTGATTTTTGGCATATCACTCGACACCAATAAAAATATTTAAAATTATACACTCCTATTATTTTCTGATATACACGATATCTCTTTTAGATCAGTCTGGTCTATATGTGTCTTCACACTCCACGGAATTGCACTTTGATGTCCTGGTTTGCCCCTTGGCTGCCCCCCTTGGCCTGGGCAGTTAATTCTTGCCACAGCCCCGGGTTAGACAGTTGTCTTGGTGCCTTACAATTCCCCTTTTAGATGCTGGGTCCACCCCTTGAGCTGACATGTAAGTAACAAGGCCATGCTTTGAAAATTTCTCTCCCCCCTCCTTTTTGTGGGGAACAATTTATTATACCCCTCTTATACAGTGCTTTGAAAATGTATTCATACCTTTTAAAATTTTCCACATTTTGTCATGTTACAACCAAAAATGTAAATGTATTTTATTGGGATTTTACGTGGCAGACAACATAAAGTGGCACATTGTCAGAACTATTGGGGTTAAAAAGAATTAATTCCCAAGGCCTCTACATATCGTATATTTTATGAACAACTCAGAAGCCATCTTGTATAAAAAAATTTTTTAGGAGGTTAAATTAAGTTCATGCTTGTGGACTGGGGGTTTGTAAGAGACTCTAGGGCTCCTTGC
This sequence comes from Aquarana catesbeiana, assembly GCF_042186555.1. NCBI lineage: Eukaryota > Metazoa > Chordata > Amphibia > Anura > Ranidae > Aquarana > Aquarana catesbeiana. Next base: position 437,159,405 of record NC_133326.1, on the reverse strand, counting down.
ATATTAGCCTAGATCTAAATTAAGGGTCTGGACACTTAGTAAAATAAACAAGATAAGGTAACTATGAGCTTATAGACCTAATTTTTATTTCAGGATTGAGAAACAAGATAGGGCTTATTCACAAATGACCATATGAAACATATTGTATTATTTACTGCAAATATACAAATTAGTCATAAATTCTCATTATCTTATTATTACATTACAATAGGGTAAGTATATGCTTACTTAATTGAACAATGTCACATATTTTGGTCTGTGTGTGTATATATGTATATATTGTAAAGTTTGGGGAACCAGCTAGATCGCAGGACACAGGCTTTTCACTCAAAAGGAGATTTATTGAACTTAAATAGCTTTACAGCAGCAAAACAAAAGAAAAAGGTTTCAGTCTCACCGACTTGCAAAGTCCAGAATTGCTATTGCAGTTAAGCAGTCCTTAGTTTCTGTTGCAGGTAGATTCCCCTAGCAAGAGGCTTCCAGGCAGGACACTGCTGTTCACTATTGCTGCACACCAAAAAACACCATCCACCATCCACATTCTCCTCTACACTCCTCCACACCCTCTCTAACTTCCTGTCTTGTTTTAAACCCACTTCCTCTGACAGGTGAGTTAACCCTTTTTTGTTCCCTTAAAGGGAGCACAGTCCAAACAGAGGGGAAACATAGCGTCCTTCCAGGACCCAGCCACGGCGTGTCCTGTACAATATATATATATATATATATATATATATATATATATATATATATATATATATATATATATATATATATATATTTACACACACATATATATACATTTTTTAAAAATAATATTCATATTATAAATATTTTTTAAATAATATTCATATATATATAAATATATTCATTAATTATTGTTAATCATATATTCATATAATCATATATTAATCATGGATATATTGTCTATATATAAATATGACATAGCATGTTTGTAATCTTATGAAAAGTCTAAATGTATTGGAATTCCAATGCCGCGTACACACGATCGGAATTTCCGACAACAAATGTTCGATGGGAGCTTGTTATCGGAAATTCTGACCGTGTGTAGGCTCCATTGGACATTTTTTGTCGGAATTACCGACACCAAAAATTTGAGAGCTGGTTCTCAAATTTTCCGACAACAAAATCCATTGTCGGAAATTCAGAGTGTGTATGTTAGGTACCTGGTAGTTGAGCCCGACTGGTAGAAGAAGACCTCTCCTAAGCGCTGGTTCAGGAGCCACTGGAGTGGTCTCTTGAGCACAGTGGGTAGAAGTGCCTGGTGTGGGTCCTTGCGGTGGCTGACGCAGGAGCTGGGAAGACGTCCTTCCGGAATGGCTGAGCTGCGGATGCAGGCAAGTAGGAGCTGGTAGCAAGCAGGCAGGTAGAAGCTAGTAGCAGGCAGACAGGTAGAAGATATGGCCGCAGCAGAACCTGGAGCTGGAAGAGCAGACTGGAACAGAGTCACAGGACACAGGCAAAGCAGAGTCAGACAGTCCGTTTGGCAGGAGATCAGGCAGGTATATGGCAGGAGGGATGATCACAGAATGGTCAGGCAGGCAGGCAGAGGTTCGGCAACGGGTCACAAGATATAAGCAGAGTCAGGCAAGCCGGGTCAGGATGGAGACAGAAGAATAGTCAGATGTAGCCGGGTCAATAGCAAATAATAACAACAGGCAGGATACAGGAACTCAGGTGCAGAGCTGCAGACGAACAGCACCTGATGAAAGCATCTGATAACCTTTTAAAGGGTCCTTGGCACCAAACAGCGCTAGTGCGCGCGGGAGCGCGCCGGCGCCCCCGGTGGGGAATTCAGCTGAACTGCCCTGGAAAAGCCCCTCGTGCGCACGCGCGCATGCATGTTCGCCCGACGGGCACCGGCACGTCCCTGACATTGCCCCCTCTCAACGGGCAGCCTCCGGATGCCCAGACAACTCTTCTTTTCAGGATGAGCAGAGAAGGCATGAATCAAACGTTTAGCGTGGATATTGCTGTCAGGTTCCCATGAATTATTCTCTGGACCATACCCTTTCCATTTGATCAAAAACTGTACTTGCCCCAGTCTCTTCCTGCAATCAAGAATGGCCTCCACCTCGTATTCCTCATCTCCGTCCACCAAGACAGGTTCAGGGACCCTGGTGCCCCTATCAGGAAAAGGATCGGTCACGGCAGGCTTCAATAGCGACACATGGAATACAGGGTGGATTTTAAGTGAGTCAGGTAAACATAGTTCATAGGAAACTTCATTAATATTCCTTTTCACCGGGAAGGGCCTGATAAACTTAGGAGCAAACTTTTTAGAAGGACAAGTCAGTTTAATGTTATTGGTAGACAGCCATACCTTATCACCAAGCTGAAGGTTTAGGTCTCCTCTTCTCTCTTGATCAAAGATCCTTTTACTGTCTGCCTGTGCTTTGGATACCGCTTCCTGTAACATCTGATTATTGCGACTGAGAAACTATAGTGTGTCCTGGACCGCTGGAACTGAGGATTCTGGAAGAAAATCAGGTAAGAAAGATACATGAAAACCATAATTGGCAAAGAAAGGAGACTGACCAGTGGCAGAGTGGCTGGCATTATTATAAGTGAATTACGCTAGGGGCAGCAGGGACACCTAGTCATCTTGTACAAAAGATGTAAAACACCTAATGTATTGCTCCAACGTCTGATTTGTCCTTTCTGTTTGCCCGTTAGTTTGGGGATGGTATGCTGAGGACAGGGCTAGTTCAATCTTCAAGATCTCACACAGGGCCTTCCAGAAGCATGAAGTAAACTGCACCCCCCTATCAGATACTATATTTGCAGGAATTCCGTGCAGCCTGACGATCTCTTTGATGAAGACACGGGCCATCTCTACAGCAGAAGGCGTCCCTTTTAAGGGCACGAAATGGGCCATCTTAAACAGACGATCGACGACCACAAAGATTGCCGAACATCCTTCCGAGCATGGTAGCTCAACTATAAAGTCCATTGCTATCATCCTCCAGGGCCTATCTGGTATGGGCAATGGCCTCAAAAGTCCCCAGGCTCGGTTCCTGGGGGTTTTGTTCTGGATGCAAACAGGACAAGAGCTGACGTCATTCCTGCAGAATTCTTTCAGATTAGGCCACCAGAACGTGCGTTGCACGAGTTCAAGGGTCTTACGCACCCCAAAATGTCCTGCAAGTGGATGGTCGTGAAGCAAGGTCAGCACCTTGACTCGGACGTTCTCTGGTACAAATATTTGACTTCCTCTCCACAATAATCCTTCTCGAGGTGTTAAGGTGGTTCCCTGGAGACTTGAAGGTTCTGGAGATGCTTCTCTGATCAAAGACAGGAGATCCGTCTGAAGAAGTAAGAAATTATTTGCCGGCAGAATGGTGTCAGGTATGGAAAGGTCTTTAGGCCTATCGAACATGCGTGATAGCGCATCTGGTTTTACGTTCTTAGTCCCTGGCCGGTAAGTGATGTGGAAACAGAAACGTGTAAAGAATAAGGCCCAGCGAGCTTGTCGGGGTTTCAGTCTCTTAGCAGATCTCAAGTATTCTAGATTTTTGTGATCGGTATATATTAGAACCAGTGAACTGCGCCCTCTAACAGATACCTCCACTCCCCCAATGCTGTCTTGATAGCAAGTAGTTCCCAATCACCCATGTCATAATTCTGCTCTGCTGGCGAGAGTTTCCTAGAGAAGAATCCCACGGGATGCATCAGGTCCTTGTTGCCCTGCCGTTGAGAGATGACTGCACCCACGGCCACTTCGGAAGCATCAACCTCCAGAATGAAGGGTAAAGATGGGTCAGGGTGGCTGCGGATCGGAGCTGAAGTGAAGCGCCTTTTCAATTCCTCAAAGGCCTCCTGAGCCTCCGGGCTCCAGTGAAAACGACAGTTCTGCTTGGTTAACTGCGTGATGGGTGAAATGATGGCAGAAAATCCCTTAATGAATTTCCTATAGAAATGTGCAAATCCAATGAAGCGCTGCACGCCCTTCTTGTCCAGAGGGGCTGGCCAATCTAGCACGGCTGACACCTTCTGAGGGTCCATCTTGATGCCAGCTGGGGAGATCACTAACCCCAAAAACTGAATGTCTTCTTGTTCGAATTCGCACTTCTCCGCTTTAGCATATAGTCTGTGCAAACGAAGACGGCCCAAGACTCTGCGAACATGTTCCCGATGTTGATTTGATTAAGTGAGCTGGAAAAAATTAAAATGTCATCCAGGTAGATGATTACAAAGATGTCCAGGAAGTCTCTGAATACGTCATTGACCAGATGCTGGAATGTGGCAGGGGCATTGCATAGGCCGAAGGGCATGACTAAGTACTCGTAGTGCCCAAACCGGGTCCGGAAAGCCGTCTTCCATTCATCCCCAGCCTGGATGCGGACCAGGTTGTAGGCTCCTCTTAAATCCAGCTTGGTGAAGATGCTGGCAGACCTCAATTTCTGGAATAATTCAGGTATCAGAGGCAATGGATAGCGGTTCTTAACCGTGATTTTATTTAACTCCCGATGGTCCACACATGGCCTAAGAGTCTGATCTTTCTTGGAGACGAAAAATATTCCAGCACCAGCTGGGGAGGTAGAAGGTCGAATAAAGCCCTTTTTAAGATTCTCATCCAATGTATTGCTTGAGTGCTTCTTGCTCTTTTTCAGATAACGGGAAGATGCGCCCGAAAGGAATCTCGGCCCCAGGAAGCAGCTCAATTGGGCAATCATAAGGACGATGGGGTGGTAGGGAGTCTGCTCCCTTTTTGAATACATCCGCAAACTCCCGGTAGACCTCTGGTATGGTTTGAAGCAGATCTTGGTCAACGTCCATGCAAAGTAAGGTGGTAGCAGATTTGGAGGGTTCAGGTAAACAATGTCTTTGGCAATAGGGTGACAAAAACTTGACTTCACCGGTAGTCCAATTAACGTGGGGGTTATGGGCCTGGAGCCAGGGCATGCCCAAAATGATCGGGAATAATGGAGAGGAGATAACGTCCAAAGTTAGGATTTCTTTATGCTGAGATAAACAGGTAGCAGACAGAGGAAGGGTTTTTGAGAGACTTGTCCCGACCTGATGTGGGACCCATCGGCCAGAAAAACATGTTTGTGAGTCTTGTCTTTTAGGGGAAGAACTTGTTGAGTAGCAAAGGCAGAGTCAATAAAGCAGCTACATGCCCCAGAATCAATGATGGCGTTGACTTGAATCGTTCTTCCCTGGAGCTGCAACGAGAGAGGTTGAGTTGCATTGGCGGTCAAAGTGGATAGACTGGCCGGAGTAGAAGGAAAACACTTACGGGTCTTGACTGGGCAGTTGTTCACATAGTGGCCTGCACCACCACAGTAGAGGCAGAGGTTTAGCTGGCGTCTGCGCGCCCGTTCTTCTAGGGGCAGAGCAAAACGTATTAATCCTAGCTGCATTGGTTCAGGAGCATCAGGCGTTGGGGTAGCTAGGCTTGTGCAGGCGGAAGGTAGGTATCGGGAGGCAGGAGCCGGAACTCTTGCAGTCATCCACATTGGGCGTGTTTGCTGGGAGGAACGTTCAGACCGGCGTTCACGAAGGCGTTGGTCAATCTGGATTGTTAGGGCAATTAGTTTCCTCAAGGGTATCGGGTATTCCAACCCGAGCAAGCTCATCCTTTAGACCCTCAGATAACCCCATGCGGAATTGATGGCATAAAGCTGCATTGTTCCATTGAGTGTCTGCGCTCCAGCGTCGAAAGTCCGTGACATAGTCCTCGGCCGGTCTGCGGCCTTGCTGGAGCACGAACAGAGCTGACTCGGCTGTGGCAGTCCACTGAGGATCCTCATACAACTGGGCCATGGCTTCGAAGAAAGTGGGCAGAGACTGGATCTGTACGGAGTCAGTTTCAAGCAGGCGGTGGGCCCAAGTCTGAGGTTCTCCTTGCAGGAGGGATATAACAAATCCCACTTTGGTAGCCTCTAAAGAAAAAGTCCGTGGATGTAGGGCAAAGTAGAGTTGACATGCGCTGCGGAAGGCCCGGAACTTGGTTCGGTCACCAGAAAACCTTTCTGGGATGGGGGCCCCTGGTTCGGGCAGAAGCATGACCCCAGAGGGAGAAGAAGCTGCCTGCGCTGGGGCAGCTGCTGAGGCAGAAGTCACACCTCCAGGGCCACTGAGGTTCAGGACTTGACCCTCCAGTCTGGTGTAGCTTTCTTGCAAGGTCTTCACGGCCTGGGTGAGTGCCGCTAAGTGCGTGCAGATCTCCTTAATGGGGGAGGTCTCTCCTGCAGGCTCAGTCATGGCTGTTCGTACTGTTAGGTACCTGGTAGTTGAGCCCGACTGGTAGAAGAAGACCTCTCCTAAGCGCTGGTTCAGATGCCACTGGAGTGGGAACAGTGGTCTCTTGAGCACAGTGGGTAGAAGTGCCTGGTGTGGGTCCTTGCGGTGGCTGACGCAGGAGCTGGGAAGACGTTCTTCCGGAATGGCTGAGCTGCGGATGCAGGCAAGTAGGAGCTGGTAGCAAGCAGGCAGGTAGAAGCTGGTAGCAGGCAGGCAGATAGAAGATATGGCCGCAACAGAACCTGGAGCTGGAAGAGCAGACTGGAACAGCGTCACAGGACACAGGCAAAGCAGAGTCAGACAGTCCGTTTGGCAGGAGATCAGGCAGGTATATGGCAGGAGGGATGATCACAGAATGGTCAGGCAGGCAGGCAGAGGTTCGGGAACGGGTCACAAGATATAAGCAGAGTCAGGCAAGCCGGGTCGGGATGGAGACAGAAGAATAGTCAGACGTAGCTGGGTCAATAGCAAATAATAACAACAGGCAGGATACAGGAACTCAGGTGCAGAGCTGCAGACGAACAGCACCTGATGAAAGCATCTGACAACCTTTTAAAGAGTCTTTGGCGTCAAAAAGCGCTAGCGCGCACGGGCATGCGAGTGGGAGCGCGCCGGCGCTCCCCGGTGGGGAATTCAGCTGAACTGCCCTGGAAAAGTCCCTCGTGCGCACGCGCGCACGCATGTTCACCCGATGGGCACCGGTACGTCCCCGACAGTGTGTAGCCAAATCCGACGCACCAAATTCCACGCATGCTCTGAATCAAGTACGAGACAGGAGCACTCGTTCTGGTAAAACTAGCGTTCATAACGGAGATAGCACATTCATCACAAGGCAAATTTAATAATCTTTTAAGGCAGCGCATTCTCTTCTTTATAATGCTAGAATAATGAAGTTGTTTTGCTGCTGATATTCACACAGAGCTCTCACAAACTGATTTCTTTATTATTTCTCGTGATCTCCTGAATAATATTTGTTATTTTTTTGTCAGATCTCCATAATAATGTTAAGAATTTATTTTTATAGTGATTTTTTTTTATGAAGATCTCAATTTTTTATTTTTTTGTTTTTTTAAGATCTCCTGTTTTTTTTTCATTTTTTTTCCTATTGATCTTCATAGTATTTTTTGTTGTTTTGTGTGTCAAGTTACCACAACACCATTATTAACTTGTATTTTTTAACCTCAAGGAGGTTGTTTGGTGTTGGTGTCCTTTGTTAATTTGACATTGTTTGTGAGTAGGCAGGTACATTTCAAAAATACAAACTGTCCTTTTTGAAGTAAAACATATAGGCAAGTACTTATGAAAAAAAATAGCCATTTATTATGGGTCATAACCAAATAAAGAGGAAGGCAACGCTGGATAAACTGGTGAAATTGACGAAGCCTTTGTACCCCAGGGCACACATCAACTATTTTACAGCCAAAATTGGTAGCATGAGGAGTCCATATAATAGTGAGCACAATCCAGTCCAGGACCCCCAGAGATCAGGAACAGCAGCAGATTACATATATGTCCCCAGGCTGTGGTCTTACAACAGCCTGCATCTTTTGTCAGACCAGACTGAACCCAGGCTATCACTTTCTTGTCTTCCTTCCACGCTTGCTTCCAGGCTGTGGCTCTGGTGTTGGAGTTGTGGCAGGAGGTGGAGGAGGAGGATAATGGTCGAACTCAAAAACCTGGCTTTGGCTTGTGAGTTCGCCCCTCAACCCCTTATTTAGGGCTTGTAAGATAACTTCCTCACAGAAGAGGCATTGGCCTTCCTCCATTACCTGCATTTTGCAGGCTGCCATGCAGGCATAGTCCTCTTGAAGATTGGGGGGAGTTCTGAGGGCTGCAGCAGCCTGCCGAAATAGCCCAAATGCTGCCTCCTCCAGGTTCCTCCCCTTCCTGGGCCTTTTTTGTTGAAGGCGGAGGGGAGGGACCTGGGATTCGGTCAGGCTACTGGGCCCGACCACCTCCTGGCTGCCACTTACCCCCGCCACCTCCTGGCTGAGACTTTCCACAGCCTCCTCCTGGCTGAGGCTTTCCTGTGTATGAAAAAGGGACATAGTTTTAGTTTTTGGTTCATCAATCACACACTATTTTCAGCTCATGACTGTTGCAAATTGAATGTTAATAAATAGAAAAGACTATCATTCTGACCCCAGCATTTTTCATTCTTGTCCCAATCAGTTGTGGCCACTATTGTCTATCGATATGTAAAACACTTTGTTAAATCAGAAATTAGTGATCAATAACAACATCTAGTTAACATCATTCATTTTTTGACAAGAAATATGTTGAACAATGCTATACCTGGCTCAAGCTGTGCTCCTCCACATCTTCCTGGAAGGCCCAGGTTGGACGTTGGAAGCCTCAGCTGAGGTGGAAGGAAGCGCTGAAGGAAGACTGGAGAGTGCTGGCCTGGGTTCCCTCTGGTCTGCCAGAAAATGCAGTCTGTCGTAGTACCACAGCCTGGGGACATAAATGTCATCTGCTGCAGCTCCTGATTTCTGGGAATCCTGGGCCTTCTTGCGCTCCCTATTATAAGTGCTCCTCATGCCACCAATTGTGGCCTTCAAATAGTTGATGGTTGCCGTGGGGATCTGCGGCTTCACTAATTACAACAATTGATCCAGCTCTGCCTTCCTCTTTCTTTGATTGGTATAAAAGGGGTGGTTTACCTGCCACAGTCAGGGCAGCTCCCTGTACATATAAATGAATATGGGGATAAAGTCCTGATCATTCAATAGATCCATTTTCTCTGCAAGACACAACACAAGACAAAAACCCTAATGTCAGGCTAAACTCTCCTAATCGTGTCCCAATATAGGCCTTAATCTATAAGCAGTATAGGCCCAAGTTAAAATTGCACCTTTGTTATCACGATCAGCGCTTCCACTACTCCTTCCTCCGCTCACAGATCGTACGTACGACGCGTGCGAGTTCTGCTTTATATACACTGTGCATGCGTGAAACTCCGCCCGCCCCTGACAACAGGTGAATGATAGTAGCAGCAACGACGAAAGCCCGGAGCCACGAATGTCCCGATCCTGGAGGAGATTTAAGGCCTTTATGTCCTTTGTAGAGATGGTGGACATCTTGAAGAGGGCCGACTATGATGGGAAGTATGGACTGTACCCAAACCCAAATGTGAGAAAGGCCAAGATCATGACTAAAGTTGAGAAGTCTGCACAGGAATTTTGGGGTCCGACGATCCAAGGATCAATAGAGGAAACGCTAGTCAGACCTGAAATTGAGGGAGCACGATCAGTACAGAAAGATTAGGAAACTGTTTATAAAAAGTAAGTAGTTGTCGTGTGTTCCTATTATTATTACTTTAGTTCTGCTCCATGTGCTTTTCTTTACTGTTGTACAGTTTAAAATGGCAACTTTCAGGTTCATGGGCACAGTAATCGTTCATAGTAAACATCGTTTGTTCGCCCACTAATATAATGTTTTTGGCAGATGCAGGTTAACTACATTTGGTCAAACTTCTTTGTATTCAGAGAAGTTTAGTACATTGTCTAGATGGGTTTGTAACTAGAATGAAATGCAAACTTGATTCAGTGTAAGGAGAGGACACTCAGCAGCTGTTTACACATCTAGATGCAGGAGCACTAGTGTGGGACACCAGAACAAACTTTTTAGGGTGTCCCACACAGGTGCTCCAGTGGATACTTGGTGTGTCTACATGTGTGAAACTTGTCCAAAAAAGGGAAGTATTCCAGCTTGAAGAAAGGTAAAAACTCATGTCTTCAGCTTGGAACTCTGCCAAAACAGACAATTGTACGACACTTCCAAGCAATGTTTCATATTCCTATTTCTGCCCTCAAATATCTATGTGCTAAGTATATCTTTTTTTTTTATTCACATAGGGGAGAAAAGACTCGGGACATCAGAGGACACCAGGGACCCCCCACCTCCTAAAAAAAGGGAAATCCCCACACCACAACCAGAGGATGTGGAGGATTGAGAGGTTTATGAATTGGGCGAAATAGTGACCACAACAGGTGAGTGTCTGAGACCACGGCTTCAGGTAATAGATGTATGCCTGCATATTTATAATACATGGTGTGTTTTTTTATTTTAGGTGATGTGGATGTTGTGGAAGAAGAAACACATTTCACATGTGCACAGATCCTCATTGGGGAGATCATGGTGTGCAATAGGGATTTACAGAAGATCAATGAAGACATCAATGAAGTGAAAAAAAGACTCAAAAACATCATTGATGTTTTAGGCAGAATCTAAAAACAGACCAAAATTTTTAAAATGTTTTTTATTTTTCTAACTTTTCTAAAAAAAAATTGGAAGCCAAATTTTGAAGATGCACACAGTGTGTCAACATGTGCTATCTGCCATCACAGGATATCAATGTACGCGTTTTGTGGGTGCAACCCCTTCCTCACAACTAAAGTAGATGAGAGGAAGGGGTTGTACCCCCAAAACACGTCCATTGATCCCCCATGATGGGAGCTAGCACATGTTGACATTAGGCATGAGATCAGGAGGGAAATCCCCATTTTGACTCTCAATTTGTGTGCATCTTCAAAATTTGGCTTTCACAGGGGTGACATCACCCCATCTGATGAAGGCAATATCAACACAGTTTGGACATACTAATGTCTGATATTGCCTTCAATTTATCAAAGTTGAACTTTGTAAGTTCCTGAGTTGTGTATTGTTTTATAGTTTTAAAATGTACCTGTTTACCACAAAAAAATGATATTTCTACTGTCCAAAAAAAAAAAAAATTACAAAAATATGTTGGTTTGTTCAAAAATGTTCTAAAATGCACATGTGAATGTGCACAGAGTAAAAATTTTTCTACTCAACAATGTGTGGCTTCTTCTTTCAATGCTCAGTTTTTTGCTTAAGTTGGTGTTTACAGTGACAATGGGGGTTATTCACTAAAGGCAAGTGCACTTTTAGTGCACTTTCAAGTGCACTTTTGCAGTGCACTTATTGTGCAAAGTGGATTTTCCTTTAGTAAATAACACCCACAGTGCTTTATAATTTGCAACAATCAGGCCATTTTCGTCACTCCAAAAAATTAATTCATGGTGCTGAAAATGATGAATATTTTTATCATTAATGCATTACATACATTAACAACAAAAACAAGGTGTGTGTGTAGCAGATCCACAACATAATAGTTAGCTCACCTCATGTATCAAATAAATTATGTTTGCACTATTGAATAAAATGGCCAAAAAGTAAAGCCCATGGGATAACCTAGGAGACAGCTAAAAGAAACACAAGCAGTAAATCAAAGGAAATATTTTTCAGTTTAAAATACAAATTTATTTAAAAAATGTTTCTGGCATATCAGTGGCCCCCCTACCCGCAAAGTACTCCATATATTTTAGACGGACCTCGCGGGAGCTTTGGGGGGGGGGGCAAGCCAGGATGGCCAGCTTCAAGCGCCGTCAGGGTTTGGTCTTGATATCCAGCCTCAGGCCCAACTGAGGCCACATAGTTCACAGAATTTGTAATAGTATGACCCTGAGTTGGGGGGTGGGACTATGTGGACTTGTTTCCCATCTATTGCCCCTCCGTAGTTGGGAAAGTCCCACCGCTGGGCAAATTGGAAAGCCACAGTCTGCCATTCCTGTGGCATTGGAGTGAAACAAGAAAAAAAAAATTTTACTTTTGCACATAACATTGCAAGCAGATTAGACACACATTCTTGGCCAATGTCAGTATAACAATGATTTTAGGGAGTATTTAAATAAAAAAAAATCTAGGGTCCACCTATCAGATTCCTTACCCCCTCTGATGGCCCATTAAAGGGGGGGGGATGTTTTGGACAGGTAACCCTCTCCACTTCATTGAGAGCTGAATTCATAAATAGTGTGTGTTACTTTGGCCAGGCCCTCCTTACTTATACTATTGGCAGCCCACTGGACAGGTAAGAAGTGTCATAATCCAAAAATATGAATACACACTGTACAAATTTAAGCACATTTTTACATTCTGCAATTACCTATCAAGATAATAGGAGAACAAAACTTTAAACAGTACCATTTGAAAGTATTCAGGCAGGCCCTTTCACTACATGCTTTGGTGAATTCATCCATAAATCTGACCACAAAAGAGGTAGCAGATAGCGGATTGGTATCAGTTGACTTAGCGGTTGGGGGAGGGAGGCTTCCAAATGAGTTTGGGACCCCAAAAAAAAGCCTCTGGCACTCTGCCTGAATTTAAGGACACAAATAATATTTGTACACATTTTAGGGTGTTTAGGGTAAAGCACTACTATGGAGATGCCAAAATACATTGTTAAGTGACTAGGCTAGGTGTGTATGGGCCCAGGATAGCATGCTAGGTAGGTTAGTAAAGGCAAATATGCATGAAGGACAAAAAAGGAACTTTAAAAACTTCCAACATGCATGAGGATAAAGAGGATATTCACAGCATATTACAATCATGGTAATTAGGGAATGATGAAAGAAATACAATACATTAGCAAACATTAAATACATATAATGTGATATTAAAGGAGAAATCTTACCTTAATATAGTCCTTCTGCAGGACCTTAATGATGGCAGAACAGGCCTCTGGAATAATGATCCCCAGAGTCTGGGGGGAGATGCCTGTCGAGAACTTGATGTCCTGCAGACTTCTCCCCGTCGCCAAGTACCGCAACGTGGCGACGAGCCCCTGTTTAGGAGTGGTGGTTTGCCGCATGCAGGTGTCCTGCTTCGTAGTCAGCCTAACATCAAGAGTATGTAAACTCTTGGAGGGGATGATAAGGGACTATATACAAGATTTTAATAATGAGAACGGTATCATTAGCAGTAATCAGCATGGATTCATGAAGAATCGTTCTTGCCAAACCAATCTACTAACCTTCTATGAGGAGGTGAGTTGCAAGCTAGATAAAGGAAGGCCCGTAGACGTGGTGTATCTGGATTTTGCAAAAGCATTTGACACAATTCCCCATAATCATTTACTGTACAAAATAAGGTCTGTTGGCATGGAACATAGGGTGAGTACATGGATTGAAAACTGGCTACAAGGGCGAGTTCAGAGGGTGGTGATAAATGGGGAGTACTCGGAATGGTCAGGGGTGAGTAGTGGGGTCCCTCAGGGTTCTGTGCTGGGACAAATCCTATTTAATTTGTTCATAAACGACCTGGAGGATGGGGTAAACAGTTCAATCTCTGTATTTGTGGACGATACTAAGCTAAGCAGGGCAATAACTTCTCCGCAGGATATGGAAACCTTGCAAAAGGATCTGAACAAATTAATGGGGTGGGCAACTACATGACAAATGAGGTTCAATGTAGAAAAATGTAAAATAATACATTTGGGTGGCAAAAATATGAATGCAATCTATACACTGGGGGGAGAACCTCTGGGGGAATGTAGGATGGAGAAGGACCTGGGGGTCCTAGTAGATGATAGGCTCAGCAATGGCATGCAATGCCAAGCTGCTGCTAACAAAGCAAACAGAATATTGGCATGCATTAAAAAGGGATCAACTCCAGAGATAAAACAATAATTCTCCCGCTCTACAAGACTCTTGTCCAGCCGCACCTAGAGTATGCTGTCCAGTTCTGGGCACCAGTCCTCAGGAAGGATGTACTGGAAATGGAGCGAGTACAAAGAAGGGCAGCCAAGCTAATAAAGTGTCTGGAGGATATTAGTTATGAGGAAAGGTTGCAAACACTGAACTTATTCTCTCTGGAGAAGAGACGCTTGAGAGGGGATATGATTTCAATATACAAATACCATACTGGTGACCCCACAATAGGAATAAAACTTTTTTCGCAGAAGGGAGTTTAACAAGACTCGTGGCCACTCATTAAAATTAGAAGAAAAGAGGTTTAACCTTAAACTACGTAGAGGGTTCTTTACTGTAAGAGCGGCAAGGATGTGGAATTCCCTTCCACAGGCGGTGGTCTCAGCGGGGAGCATTGATAGTTTCAAGAAACTATTAGACAAGCACCTGAACGACTGCAACATACAGGGATATACAATGTAATACTGACATATAATCACACACATAGGTTGGACTTGATGGACTTGTGTCTTTTTTCAACCTCACCTACTATGTAATATAAGGGGACAGCAAAGCCAACAAATGGTGAAAAAAGGGGTCCGTCATCCGAAGATAATTCCTGAAATCATCAGGATTATTCTTACGGATCTCCTGCAACAAAGGCATGTGAGAGAATTGGTCACGCTGGAGCAACCAGTTCTTCGTCCATGAACTCCTTCCCGCCCTGTTCATGGACTGCGCTTGGGTCAAAGTAAGAACCCCAACACCAAGCCCCTGCACAGCACAAACTCTACCAAGAGTACGTACCCGCAACATGGCTTCAAAACAGTCGTCTGGTCAGAACGAACTAACAGAACGCACTGAAAATCAGAAAGGCCTGAGGAGAGCGAGCTTAAAATCAGAAATGAGCGGACAAGAACGCACTGAAAATCAAATACATAATATAAAAATACACACTGAAAACCAGATGTAAAATTACTACACGCACTGAAAACCAGATACGAACCCATAAGCACAAACTGAAGAGCAGTAACGATCTGAAAAGCACGAGGCTGAAAAGCACGAATCGTCTCTCACCAAACTTCTACTAACACAAGATTAGCAGAAGGAGCCCAAAGGGTGGCGCACTGGCTATTGTACTTCTTCTTTATAGTGCAGATGTACGTGTTGTAAGTCCGCGCATTCTTGACGATCGTAATTTCCGACAACATTTGTGCGACCGTGTGTATGCAAGATAAGTTTGAGCCAACATCCATAGAAAATAAATCTCAGGATTTCATTGTCGGAATGTCCGGTCGTGTACACGCGGCATAAGAGTAAAATTCTCTTAAAATAACACATGAGGTTTTTAATTTCCACATTACCTAACTTAAACAATTGAATGGGAAGGTAATTAGTGTGGGTATATTTTCTTAAAGTAATAGATTTTATGAGTCGCCGCCAGGTCTGGAGTGGTTTGACACATAAGTGACATTTCAGTCTAATTCATAGTTTTTCTTTAAGCCTAAGTCAAAAGGTTATTCAGGAATTAAATAAAGTAAATTTTCTATACAATACTGCCCCCATTGGCCACTGTGAATAAAGGAAATCCAATTTCCCTATAAGTATTGTTCAGGAAATGGCATGTGTTTTGAGGGTTCTCCTATGACGTGAAAGACATTTCCACACTCACATTTTAGGAGGATATAGAGGGTTACACGTGACAGTGAGGGGAAGTTGAAAGAATCTTGGAAAGGGGAAAAGATGTTGAGTAGGGATGACCCAAACACTCCCCTGTTCGGTTCGCACCAGAACTTGCGAACAGGCAAAAAATTTGTTCGAACACGCGAACACCGTTAAAGTCTGAGACACGAACATGAATAATCAAAAGTGCTAATTTTAAAGGCTTATATGCAAGTTATTGTCATAAAAAGTGTTTGGGGACCTGGGTCCTGCCCCAGGGGACATGGATCAATGCAAAAAAAAGCTTTAAAAACTGACGTTTTTTCGGGAGCAGTGATTTTAATAATGCTTAAAGTGAAACAATAAAAGTGTAATATTCCTTTAAATTTTGTACCTAGGGGGTGTCTATAGTATGCCTGTAAAGGGGCGCATGTTTCCCGTGTTTAGAACAGTCTGACAGCAAAATGACATTTCAAAGGAAAAAAATTCATTTAAAACTATTTGCGGCTATTAATGAATTGCCGGTCCGACAATACACATAAAAGTTCATTGACAAAAACGGCATGGGAATTCCCCACAGGGGAACCCCGAACAAAAATAAAAAAAAAAAATGACGTGGGGGGTCCCCCTAGATTCCATACAAGGCCCTTTAGGTCTGGTATGGATTTTAAGGGGAACCCCGCGCCAAAATTTTTTAAAAAAATGGCGTGGGGTCCCCCCAAAAATCCATACCAGACCCTTATTCGAGCACGCAACCTGGCAGGCCGCAGGAAAAGAGGGGGGATGAGAGAACGCCCCCCCGAACCGTACCAGGCCACATGCCACATTTAGGGGGACCCCCCACGTCATTTATTTTTTTAATTTTGGTTCGGGGTTCCCCTGTGGGGAATTCCCATGCCGTTTTTATCAATGAAGTTTTATGTGTATTTTCGGACCGGCAATTCATTAATAGCCGCGAGTAGTTTTAAATGACTTTTTTTCCTTTGAAATGTCATTTTGCTGTCAGACTGTTCTAAACATGGGAAACATGCGCCCCTTTACACCCCCCAGGTACGAAATTTAAAGGAATATTACACTTTTATTGTTTCACTTTAAGCATTATTAAAATCACTGCTCCTGAAAAAACGGCCGTTTTTAAAACTTTTTTTTGCATTGATCCTTGTCCCCTGGGGCAGGACCCAGGTCCCCAAACACTTTTTATGACAATAACTTGCATATAAGCCTTTAAAATTAGCACTTTTGATTTCTCCCATAGACTTTTAAAGGGTGTTCCGCGGCTTTCGAATTTGCTGCGAACACCCCAAATTGTTCGCAGTTTGGCGAACGGGCGAACAGCCAATGTTCGAGTCGAACATGAGTTTGACTCGAACTCGTAGCTCATCCCTAATGTTGAGAGTTGGAGATGGAAAGAGAGAGAGAGCAGTAGAAAGACAGTATGGAAGAATGTAGGAGTGGGGGAGAACTCCTTTGGACACCCGGTTGATACTTCCCAAAACAAAAGTTTCTTACCGGTAAAGTATTAATTAGTTTCTCACCGGTAAAGTATTAATTTTCTATTTTATCTATTGATAGTTGAATTATTTAACATAAACATTACTAAAACAATTTAAACTTTGTAATATATTTGAAATTGTTTTGTTTAACTGCAGTACAAATTATTCTTTTTCAAATATAGAGAAATACACATTGTTGTATATCTCAACAAAAAACTGACTTTAATAGCCTTATCCATGGTTTTGTTATGATCTATGTTTTAACATAAAATTCATCATAGAATTATTTTTACCATAAATAAGTCTTGATTCAGTTATCAAGCTCTGTGCATAGTATAACATTTTGTCTGTGCATTTTTAAAGTGTAAGCTTGAAGGTCTTATGCCCCGTAAACACGGTCGGATTTTCCGATGGAAAATGTCCGATCGGAGCGTGTTGTCGGACATTCCAGCCGTGTGTGGGCTCCATTGGACATTTTCCATCGGATTTTCCGACACACAAAGTTTGAGAGCAGGCTATAAAATTTTCCGACAACAAAATCCGGTCGTGTCAATTCCGACCGTGTGTGGCCAGTTCTGATGCACAAAGTGCCACGCATGCTCAGAAGAAATTCCGAGACGGAACAGCTCGGTCTGGTAAAATTAGCGTTCGCAATGGATACAGCACTTTCGTCACGCTGCAATGTAAAAAATGGTTTAATACAGCGCACTCTCTTCTTCTTTATAATGTGAGAAGAATGAAGTAGTTTTGTTGCTTATATTCACACAGACTTCTCACAAACTTCTTTCTTTATTATTTATCGGGATTCCCTCAATATATTTTGATTTGTCACATCTGACAAAATTTTTTTTTTGGTTGTTTTCTTTTTTTTTTAAGGCTGTTTTTTGTTTTTTTGGGGGGTTTGTATTTTTTTCAAGGCTGATCTTTGTTTTATTTTTTTGTTAGTTTTACTCCCTAATATTTTTGTGTGTGTTTTGTGTGTCAAGTTACCACAACACCATTGATATCTTATATTATTTAATCTCAAGAAGGTTGCTTGGTGTTGGTGTCCCTTGTTAATTTCACATTGTATTTTTGAAATGTACCTGAATCCTCACAAACTGTCCTTTTTTAAGGAAAACACACATAGGCAAGTATAATTGAAACAAAAAATCCTTTATTAAGGGCTCAGAACCAAAGAGGGAGGCAACACTGGAGAAACAGCAGAAATTGGCAAAGCCTTGGACCACCAGGGCAATTATCAATTATTTAACATCAAAATTGGTGGCCTGAGGAGTCCATATCTAAGGGAGTGCAGTCTGGTCCAGAAGTCCCAGAGATCCGGAAAGCAGCAGATGACATCTGTGTCCCCAGGCTGTGGTACTACAAGAAGCTGCATCTTTTGCCAGACCAGACTGGACCCAGAGTCATCACTTTCTGGTCTTCTTTCCATGCTTCCTTCCTGGCTGTGGCTCTGGTGTTGGAGATGTGGCAGAAGGAGGAGTAGTAGGACCTGGAGGAGGACCTGGAGGAGGAGGAGGAGGAGGAAGAGTAGGACCTGGAGGAGGAGGAGGACTATGTGTGAGGTCACAAATGTGGGTAGCAGATGTTATTTGGCCCCTCAACCCCTTTTCGAGAGCTTCCAAAATTAAGGACTCACACAGGAGTCGTTGGCCCTCCTCCATCTGCAGCATTTTGCAGGCAGTTATGCAAGCAAAGTCCTCCTCCACAGTGTGGGGGGTTCTCAGGGCCTCTGTAGCCTTCCAAAAGAGGCCTATGGCAGCCTCCTCCAGGTTACTCCTCTTCCTGCCACTTTGTCTTTGAAGGTGTAGGGGAGGGACCTGGATATCAGGCAGCCTGCTTGGCCCGGCCACCTCCTGGCTGAGACTTCCCTGTGTATGAAAAAGGGACATGGTTTTAGTTTTTGCATCATCAATCACAATCATAAATTAGTACTCCAAACTAACATCTAGTTAACATCATTGATTGGACAACCAGAAATATTTAGAAGAATGCTATACCTGGCTCAAGCTGGGCTCCTCCACATGTTGCTGCCTGGAAGGCCCAGGTTGGGCATCAGAAGCCTCAGCTGGGGGGAAGGAAGCCTGGAAGGAAGACTGGAGAATGATGACCTGGGTTCAGTCTGACCTGCCAGAAAATGCAGTCTGTCATAGTACCACAATGTGGGGAGATAAATGTCATCTGCAGCTCCTGATCTCTGGGAATCCTGGACCTTCTTGTGCTCCCTTAGATAAGTGTTCCTCAGGCCACCAATTAGGATCTTCAAATAGGTGATGTCTGCCGTGGGGATCACCGTCTTCACAAATTCCAGCAATTGATCCAGCGCTGCCTTCCTCTTTGTTTGGTTCTTATATTCAGGGTGGTTTATCTCCCATAGACAGGGCAGCTCCCTGAACATATCAATGAAGATTGCCATAAAGTCGTTATCTTTCAAGATATCCATTTTCACTGCAAGACACAACACAAGACAAACCCTAATGTCAGCCTAAAGTCTTCAAAACTTGTGCAAATACAGGCCTCAATCTAGAAGCAGTATAGGCCCAATGTTAAAACCCCTTCCCGCCGACCGTACGCACATATGCGTACTCGGCTTTCCGGGGTTATACTGGGATGATGCCCACAGCTGCACGCATCATCCCGGTACCGTTGTTTTCAGCGGGCGATCGGCTACCCGAGTATAACAACCGATGTGGCTAAAAGCCGCTCGGCTGTTATACCGGAGGAGCGGGAGGGGACATCCCTCCCCTCCCGCCGCCTCCCGCCGCTGTTACCGGGCCTCCCGTGCGATCGGGAGGCCCGGTGTCCAATCGGGAATCTTCGGCGGCTGGGGGCGGGCTGGAACGAAGCTGTGAGCGGCTTCGTTCCAGCCTTCTTGTTGTAAACGCGGAAGCGACGTCATGACGTCACTTCCCGTTTACTCGGCTGCCAATGGCGCCGAATTTAAAAAAGTACACAGTATTCAGAATCGCCATTTTTCGGCGATCTGAATACTTTGAAGTGTAAAGGAGGGATGGGGGGTCTTTTAGACCCCCCATCCCTCCATAAAGAGTACCTGTCACCACCTATTACTGTCACAAGGGATGTTTACATTGTTTGTGACAGCAATAAAAGTAAAAAAAAAAAAAAAAAATTTTTAAACACAATTTATAAAAGTACAAAAATAAATAAAATAAATAAAAAAAAAAAAATAAAATTTTTTAAAGTGCCCCTGTCCCTGCGAGCTCGCGCAGCGAAGAAAATGCATACGGAAGTCGCGCCCGCATATGTAAACGGTGTTCAAACCACACATATGAGGTATTGCCGCGATCGTCAGAGCGAGAGCAATAATTCTAGCCCTAGACCTCCTCTGTAGCTCAAACCTGGTAACCGTAAAAATTTTTTAAAGCGTTGCCTATGGAAATTCATAGGTACCGTAGGTCGTCGCCATTCCATGAGTGCGTGCAATTATAAAGGGTGACATGTTTGGTATCTATTTACTCGGCGTAACATCATCTTCCACATTATACAAAAAAATTGGGGTAACTTTACTGTTTGGATTTTTTTAAATTCATGAAAGTGTCACTTTTCCAAAAATTTGCGTTTAAAACACCGCTGCACAAATACCGTGTGATAAAAAATATTGCAACAATCGCCATTTTATTCTCTAGATTCTCTTCTAAAAAAATATATATAATGTTTGGGGTTCTAAGTAATTTTCTAGCAAAAAATACGGATTTTAACTTGTAAACACCAAATTTCAAAAATAGGCTTAGTCATGAAAGGGTTAAATCTTACCTTCGTTATCACGATCGGCGTCTCCGTTACTCCTTCCTCCGCTCACAGATCGTACGTACTACGCACGCGTGTGACGCTTTATAGACACTGCGCATGCGTGAAACTCCGCCCGCCCCTGACGTTCTTTCTAGTCTATTTCCCGCCCCTTTCGTTCGGCACAGTGGGGGAAGAGCACATGGCGGAGACACAGCAGGTGTCCGATAATTACACCAACGAGGAGGAGGAGGAAAGCCCGGAGTCGGAAACGTCTGGATCCAGAAGGAGAAGATTTAAGGCCTCAAATATGTCCTTTGGGGAGATGTTGGAGATGGTCGACATCCTGAAGAGGGCCGACTATGATGGAAAGTATGGACCTTACCTCAACCCCAATGTCCGAAAGGCCAAGATAATTGCGAAAGTGGTCAAAAGTCTGCACCGGAATTTCGGGGTACGACGATCGAAAGATCAGCTCAGGAAGCAGTGGTCGGACCTGAAATTAAGACAGCATGAGCAGTACCGAAAGATACGGAGAGTGCTGCAAAAAAGTAAGTAGTTGTGCTGTGTTCCTATTCTTTTTGTGTTTATTACGTTCGTGCTGCTCCTTGTGCTTTTCTTAACTGTTGTACAGTTTAAAATGGCAACTTTCATGTTCATGGGCATATTATTCGTTCGTATCAAACATTTTTCTTCTGGCCTATAAAACACCATTGTTTTGGCCATATGCATTTGACCACATTTTTTAGGGCCTACTTGTATGAAAATTATTTGGTTGTTTAGATTGGTTTGTTACTAGAATGAAATGCAAACTCGATTCTGTGTAAGGAGAGGTCACTCAGCAGCAGTTTTTACATCTGAACACTGGAGCACTAGTGTGGGACACCAGAACACCCTTTTTATTAGGGGGCCCACACAGGTGCTCCAGTGTATACTATAGGGGTGTCTCCATCTGTGAAGCTTGGACAAAACAGGTAAAGTATTAAAGCTTGACAAAGGACACTAAAAATTCTACATCTTGGAACTCTCCCAAAACAGACAATTGTACCCCACTTCTAAGCAATGTTTCATATTTATAGTTCTGCCATCAAATATCTGTGTGCTAAGTATACCATTTTTTTTTTACATAGGGGAGAAAAGACTCGGAGGACACCCCTCATCTGAGGAGACCAGAGACCCCCCCACGTCTGGAAGAAGGGGAAATCCCCCAAAGACAAGAAGAGCAAGAGGAGGAAGACGTGGTGGAACTAGTCACCACAACAGGTGAGTGTCTGCGACCACAGGCTCAGGTAAGAGATGGATTCCGGCATATTTATAATACATGTTTTTTTTTTGGTTTCTATCTTTTTAGGTGATCGTGATGTTGTGGATCCAGGGCATTTCACCTCGGAAAGTGCACAGATCCCGATTGGGGAGATCATGGGGTGTAATGTTGCATTGGAAAATATCAAGAAAAACATCAATGATGTTATTCAAAAAATAAGAACATCATTGATGTTTTGGGGAGAGTTTAAAACCCCTCCAAATCCCTTTCTTTTATGGTGTGCCAGAATTTTTAAATTTTTTGTCGAATTGTAGAAAAGCCAAATTTTGAAGAGGCACACAGTGTGTCAACATGTGCTATCTGCCATCACGGGAGATTAATTGACGCGTTTTGGGGGTGCAACCCCTTCCTCAATAATAAAGTAGCTGAGAGGAAGGGGTTGCTCCCCCAAAACACGTCCCTTGATCCCCCGTGATGGCAGGTAGCACATGCTGACATTCGTAAATTTGTGTGCATCTTCAAAATTTGGCTTTTCCTGGGGTGACCTCAGCCCATCTGAACGCAATATCAAACACAGTTCCTAAATACTCATGTCTGATATTGCCTTCAAGTTCTACCAAATGTGAACTAAGTTCAAGATTTGTGTCTTTCTTGTTGGTTTGAAACATGCCTGTTTTATCCTAAATGGACATTTCTACTTTTTCTAATGCCACCCGAAAAATTGTTATACAACAAACATGTTGGTTTGTTTTAAAAACCTTTTCAAAATGCACATGTGATTGTGCAGGTATTAAAAAGATTGTTAATCAAGAATGTGTGGATAATTGTCTCAAAGCTCCAACACTTTTGTGGTGCTCTAATTGCTGCTTTCTGTGACAATGGGGGTTATTTCCTAAGGGCAAATCCACTTTGCACTACAAGTGCAGTTTCAAGTACACTTGTAGTGCAAAGTGTCTTTGCCTTTAGTAAATAACACCCAACAATGCTTTGTATAAGGTTACACAATCACGCCATTTTCAGGACTCAACACATTTCTGTCAGGGTCAGCTAAAACAAACACAAGCAGTAAATGTCACCAAAGATTTGCTTAATGTTTTTTTTTTATTTGATAAATGTTTCACACATTGTCTGGAATATTGATAGCCCCCCTACCCGCAAAGAATTCAAGGTATCTTAGCCGGACATCACGGGCACTCAGGGAGAGCAAGCCAGGATGGCCACTTTCAAGCGCCGTCAGGGTTGTTTCATTTTGAATTCCGGCCTCAGGCCCAACTGAGCCAGCATAGTTGGCAGAATGTTGCCGTAAAAAGTTGTGTAGAACACAGCACGCCAGGATAATATGATTCAGTTTGTACTCCGCTATGTGTATGGGTGTAAGAAATAGGCAGAACCGGCTGGCCATGATTCCAAATGTGTTTTCCACCACTCTTCTGGCTCTGGCCAGCCGGTAATTAAAAACCCTCTGGTCTGGGGTGAGGGTCCTCATCGGGAATGGCCGCATAAGATGGTCCCCCCAGCGCAAAGGCTTCATCCGCAATGAAGACGAATGGGAGTCCTTCCACATTGTCTTCTGGAGGTGGCAAGTCCAAGCTGCCATTCTGGAGACGCCTGTAGAACTCGGTCTGGGCGATGACTCCACCATCGGACATCCGGCCATTCTTCCCCACGTCCACATACAGGAACTCATAAGTAGCCGACACCACCGCCAACATCACAATACTATTGAACCCCTTGTAATTATAATAGTATGACCCCGAGTTGGGTGGTGGGATGATGTGGACGTGTTTCCCATCAATTGCCCCTCCGCAGTTAGGAAAGTCCCACCGCTGGGCAAAGTGGGAGGCCACAGTCTGCCATTCCTGTGGCGTGGAAGGAAACTGTTGAGGAAAACAAAAAAAAAATTTGTCTTTTTGCACATAAAAACATGGAAAGCAGATTAGACACAAACATTCTTGGCCAACATCAAGATAACATTTATTTATGGGAATTTTTAAACACCAAAGTATAAGGTACACCTATCATATCCCCCCCTCCTCCTGGGCCATTTCTAACATTATAGGGGGGGTAGAGCTCTTGGACAGGTAACCCTCTCCACTTCATTGAGAGATGAATGCCTAAATAATGGGCATTACTTTGAACAGCCCCTCCTTAGTTACACTATTGGCAGCCCAGTGGACAGGTAAGAAGTGTCATAATACAAAGATATAAATACACATTGTGCACATTTGAGCACATTTGGACATTCTGCTATTACCTATCAAGATAATAATAGGATAAAAAAACTTGAAACAGTACCATTTGAAAGTATACAGGCAGGCCCTTGCACTTCATGCTTTGGGGAATTCATCCATAAATCTGAGCACAAAAGAGATGGGTATAGTGTGTATGGGTTTGGCAAAGTCAGCAGATAGATGATTGAGGATAGATAGAGAATTGGTATCAGCTGACTTAGCAGTTGGGGGGAGGGAGGGTTCCAAATGATTTGGGGACCCCCCAAAAAAAGCCTCTGGCACTCTGCCTGAATTTAAAGCACAAATCACATTTAAAAACATTTTAGGGGGTGTTTAGGGTAAAGCACTACTATGGAGCTGATAAAATACATTGTTAAGTGAATACATGAGGTGAATATAGGGCCAGGAGACCATGCTGGGGAGGTAAGTGAAGGCAAATATGTATGAAGGAGAAAAAAATTAATTACATAAAAATCCAGCATGAATGAGGACAAAGGGGACATTCACAGCATATTACAATAATGGTAATTAGGGAATGAGGAAAGAAATACAATATATTAGCAAACATTAAATACAATAAAATGTGAGGTTAAAGGATAAAAATCTTACCTTAATATACTCCTTCTGCAGGACCTGAATGATGGCAGAACAGGTCTCTGGGATAATGATCCCCAGAGCCTGGGGGGAGATGCCTGTCGAGAACTTCAAGTCCTGCAGGCTTCTCCCCGTCGCCAAGTACCGCAGGGTGGTGACTAGCCTCTGCTCCGGAGTGATGGCTTGCCTCATGCAGGTATCCTGCCTGCTGATATAGGGGGTCAGCAAAGCCAACAAACGTTGAAAAACGGGGTCCGTCATCCGGAGAAAGTTCCTGAAATCATCAGGATTATTCTCATGGATCTCACGGAGCAAAGGCATATGACAGAACTGGTCACGCTGGAGCAACCAATTCTTGGTCCACGAACTCCTCCCCACCCTGTTCATGGACTGGACTTGTGTCAAGGTCAGGACCCCAACACCAAGCCCCCGCACAGCACGAACTCTACGAGGAGTACGTATACGCAACATGGCTAGAAAACGGTCGGCTGCTCAGAACGATGTAACAGAACACACTGAAGAACAGCAAGGCCTGTGAAGAGCGACCTGAAAAACAGTAACGAACGAACAAGAACACAATGACAAAGTCACGCGGAGCTTGCTTGCACGCACTGAAGAGCAGATACAAACCCACAAGCACAAACTGAACAGCAGAAAACGATCTGAAAACCACGAGTCTGAAAAAGCGCGAATCGTCTCTCACTAAACTTTTACTAACATGAGATTAGCACAAGGAGCCCAAAGGGTGCCGAGCTTGGTACTGAACTGGCCTTTTCTAGTCTCGTCGTACATGGTTTACGTCACTGCGTTCTTGGCGATCGGAAATTCCGACAACTTTGTGCGACCGTGTGTACGCAAAACAAATTTAAGCCAACATCCGTTGGAAAAAATCCTAGGATTTTGTTGTCAGAATGTCCGATCAATGTCCGACCGTGTGTACGGGGCATTATTGTTTTGAGAAAAAAATCACGTGTTAAATTCAACACCTAATTTGTTTTCATAAGTCTGTAGAGCCACAGAAAGCTATTTACTAAGTGTTACTAAGTCTAAGTTTACTAAGACAAAGTGTTCAAACATGGCATTTTGTAACAAGAGCTTGTGGTAGAATTTCTCATCATCTGTATCACCCATATATTTGATATTTGAAATTTATATATTTTTTGTATCATCACCAAATATATCTGATATTATTTTACACTGAATTTTAGTTAATACATATATATATTTTAGCACATCACTGTATTTGTTCTTGTCTTCAAACTAGCATGGATAAATAAACTTGAATTATTGTTTGATTTGTGGAAAAAATTGAAAATGTCCTTAACCACAGATTTTTTGCATAATACCATAAATATAATACTGTTTTAATATTTCAGTATAAACATCTGACAACATAATTGTGTAGAAGGAAAATGATAAATGTTTTTCAAAATGTTTTACAAATAAATATCTGAAAAGTGTGGCGTGCATTTGTATTCAGCCCCCCCCCCCCCCCGAGTAAATACTTTGTAGAACCAACTTTCGCTGTATGTCTCTATCAGCTTTGCACATCTAGAGAGTGACATTTTTGCCCATTCTTCTTTGCAAAATAGCTCAAGCCCTGTCAGATTGGATGGAGAGCATCTGTGAACAGCAATTTTCAAGTCTTGCCACAGATTCCAGATTCTCATTTGGATTTAGGTCAGGACTTTCAATGGACCATTCTAACACAAATATGCTTTGATATAAACCATTCCATTATAGCTCTGGCTGTATGTTTAGGGTCATTGTCCTGCTGGAAGGTGAACCTCTTCCCCAGTCTCAAGTCTTTTGCAGACTCTAATGCCCTGTACACACGGTCGGATTTTCCAACGGAAAAAGTGCAATCAGATTGTGTTGTCGGATATTCCGATCGTGTGGGGGCTCCATTGGACTTTTTCCGTTGGAATTTCCAACACACAAAGTTTGAAAGCAGGCTATAAAATTTTCCAAATATTAAGTGAGAGAAGCAGCGCTAGCGACAAATAAACCAAATAGATATTATCGCTGCTGTAAAAAAGTGCTGGTACTTGAAAATTAAAAACAAACGGATACAGCGCTGATAAACGTGACTTGAATATAGAGTGCTGCATGCTAACAATAAATACAAATAATAATGGTATTAAATGCAGTATACAAATCATATATAGTAGACTACATATCTCTTGCAGTCTAGAAATATATATGCGCAACTGTTGGACAACTGCTGAGACACAAATTGTGAATAATGATACGTGATAAGTGCAATACAAAGCAATCGCTAATTATAAAAGATGACATATATGTAAGACGCAAATTGCGTAAAAATAAATATATAAACTTGTTGGTGCTACCCAATTAAAAAAGTAAAAAATTATAATTATAAATAAATGCTAACACAATAATAATAATAAATGCTTCCAGATAACAACTGGACTAACAGGGTTGAGATAATATCTGCTAGCAAGGTTGAGATATTACTGCTCGCAAATAGTCCAAAAATGAATGACAATAGCTGGATTAGTCACAGGATTCTTGGACAGACAGCCTTGCGATGACACAGCAGCTCTTCACCCTGTACTGTCAGTCTATCTCAATAATAATTTAGCAAGGGATAACTCTAGCGTGGATAAGCGGGTGAAATGGCTGATGTTCAGATCAGAAGAGGCATAGACTTGCAGTTAACCACCCAAAAACAGAGAGAAAAACATATAGTGAAGTATTGCGGAGTTTAAAGAATCACTTTCGCTGTAAGCCGCTACTCACACAATCCTCGGTTGCAATCAGGCATGTCAGATAGCTTCCGCAATCGCCGCTATCAGCGTGCATCCACGGAGCCAGGAAGGAAAC
Organism: Aquarana catesbeiana; assembly: GCF_042186555.1. Classification (NCBI taxonomy): domain Eukaryota; kingdom Metazoa; phylum Chordata; class Amphibia; order Anura; family Ranidae; genus Aquarana; species Aquarana catesbeiana. The sequence goes on along the minus strand of NC_133326.1, from coordinate 437,131,810 downwards.
GTCACTTGATTGTGCAAAAGCCGGATGTTACGTCGATGCGTTTCGCCCCTCCCCCAGGGCGTCATCAAAGGACTCAACATCCAACCCCCAACCATAAGATATATAGGGTGTATGGGATAAGTGACAGCCAATCAAGGCTAGTGGGACGCACCCGCCACCACATGTCCTGGATCATCATATCCTGTTGCAATCTGAAAATTTATTACAAAGGATGAACAGCATACAATTGGTATACATAAGGCTAAAAAAATATATATATATGGACGTCTCAATCTCATATACATAAAATTACATCTTGCATCAAATTAAATTAACAGTATATATATTTGGATAGGAATATTTAACAAAACTGATCACAAATAAGTGGATAATACCAAGAAAAAATAATAAAAATATATGAAAAAAAAATATAAAAAAAAAATAAAATAAATAAAAAAAAAATATATAAAATAAAATGAAATGAAAAATAAAATAAAAAATGTAAACAAATATAAAAAAAAATAGTAATGTAATGTAATTAAAAATATCCACTATAAACAGGATACATAAAAAAAGAAGAAATTAAAATATGTAAATGAAAAATATATTAAAATAAATCACAAAAAATTAATATACTGTCTATTCATTCCTATATGACTTAAAGTGGAATGATTGGATTCATTCATATTATACTAAGGGGAAGGTGTAGCCATATCCCTATTCCCCAATCTCAGAAATAATCAAATAATATAGAAAAATATTAGATTACCAATTCGATAAAAAGCAATTTAGATCTAGCTCAACATTGAGCCCCTGGGGCTGTAGAGTGCGAAGTCTGTGGATCCATTGGGTTTCGTTTTGTGAAATGGCTCTCTTAAGGTCCGAGCCCCGCCAATGTGCCTCCACTTTATCAATACCACAAAAGGTCAAAAGACTAGGATCCCTATTGTGGAATAATCTAAAGTGATTTGAAAGGCCATGATGTTTATAGCCTTTCTTGATTCTTTTAACATGTTCTCTAAGTCTAACCCCTAGCTGTCTGGTGGTCCTCCCCACATATTGTAAATTGCATGGACAGGATAATAGATAAGTCACATGCGTGGTGTTGCATGTGATAAATTTCTTGATTTCGAAAACCCTGCCATCAGATGATGAACTAAAATGAGTAGTTTTCTTTTTCCGGAATTTTGAGGTCCTGCACATCATACACCTGCCACAACTATAGAACCCAGTCTTATCCAGAAAAGTACACACCTTAGCTCTAAACGTTCCAGAATTACATTCGCTTGTAGGTTGTAATCATCTTCCTTACTGCAATTCCTTCTTACTCTGAGCATTTGACTTTTGGGGATACCCCTCAACCTTCTCGGATGGTGACAGCTGGTCAGCGGAATATATCCATTCCTATCTACATCTTTAAAAAAAGTGCGTGTGCATAGTTTGTCCCCCTCTCTAAAGACAGTGAGATCTAGAAAATTTATCTCCGTATGACTAAAATTCTCAGAAAAGGAGATATTGAAAGAATTTTCGCTAATTTTCTTTAGAAATTCTAAAAAAAAGACTCTGGTGATCCTGCCCAAATTATAAAAATGTCATCAATATACCTTTTGTAGAGTCTAAGCTCTGGTATATTGGTTTGATAAATGGCTTGGTTTTCCCAAAAACTCATGCAAATATTGGCTACTGAGGGGGCATACTTAGCCCCCATTGCCACGCCTTTAATCTGTCTATAATACTCCTTTTCATGCCAGAAAAAATTATGGCTCATCGCCATATCAAGTGCTCTCAAAAGGAACTCCTTCTGCTTGAATTTTATATTAGTACTTCCTAATGCCCACTCAACAGCTTGAAGGGCATGTTTTTGTTGGATGTTTGTATAAAGCGAGTTGACATCCATGCTCACCAACAAACAATCTCCAGATACTATCATTGGGCTAATCAATTCTATAAGGTCCTTGCTATCTTTAAGGTAGGAGGGGTATCTTTTGGTGAGTGGCTGCAGAAAATGATCCAAATATTCGCCTAGTCTAGAAAATAAAGACCCGATGCCACTGACTATGGGTCGACCCGGCGGTTTCGTAGAATTTTTATGTATTTTCGGTAACCTCCTTCTTTTTTAAAATTCCTTCTTCCTCGGCCATTTTAATTAAATCTTTTAGCTGGGCTTTATAATTCTTTGTAGGGTTACTTCTCAACTTTTCATATGTTGCTCGATCCCCAACCAGTTTAGTCAACTCTTCTAAATAATCAGTTTTATTGAGTATTACTACTCCCCCACCCTTATCTGCCGACCTAATTACTATATTTTTATTCTTCTCTAAGGCCCTCAGGCCTTTCTCCAAATCCCCCTTATGTCTTTTTGGTTGTATAGCAAGCCTATCAAGATATCGCTCAACCAGAGACTTGAAAACACCCAAAAAATGATTGTTAGAAATTTGGGGGTTGAAGATAGAGTTATTTCTGAGAGAAGCATGTAGATACTCTTCTGTCTGGATATTTATTGGGGTATTACTGTTGCAAAAAAACTTTTTGATGTTAATTTTCCTAATGAACTTTTGAAAATCAATAAAAGCATCAAATTTATTAAAATTCCTATCCAAAGCAAATTTAAGACCTAAATCTAAAACCTTTAATTCCTCCTGCGAGAAAACCGCATCACTAAGGTTAAAAATTCCTTCCATCAAGTTTCTCTTTTCCGTTTTCCTTTTCCCTCCTCTGCAACCTCTTGTTCTTCTTTTCTTTCTCCGTCTCCCAGCCACTGTGATGTTGTCGGGTACCAGGGTCTCCATTCCTCTGATGGATTCTGTTCCCTCCCACGTCCCCTGGGGGTCGTGGTTCCCCTCCCTCTCAAAGGAGGTCCTCCCGACCCTCTCCGCTGAAAATCCCCTCTTTGATTATTGGGATACCAACCTCTACCCCTGCCCCTATAGGATGGAGGCTGGTGATTGGAGTGATTAGGAGGCCAGGATTGAAGATCTGCTGTGTCATCGCAAGGCTGTCTGTCCAAGAATCCTGTGACTAATCCAGCTATTGTCATTCATTTTTGGACTATTTGTGAGCAGTAATATCTCAACCTTGCTAGCAGATATTATCTCAACCCTGTTAGTCCAGTTGTTATCTGGAAGCATTTATTATTATTATTGTGTTAGCATTTATTTATAATTATAATTTTTTACTTTTTTAATTGGGTAGCACCAACGGTTTATATATTTATATTTTTACGCAATTTGCGTCTTACGTATATGTCATCTTTTATAATTAGCGATTGCTTTGTATTGCACTTATCACGTATCATTATTCACAATTTGTGTCTCAGCAGTTGTCCAACAGTTGCGCATATATATTTCTAGACTGCATGAGATATGTAGTCTACTATATATGATTTGTATACTGCATTTAATACCATTATTATTTGTATTTATTGTTAGCACGCAACACTCTATATTCAAGTCACGTTTATCAGCGCTGTATCCGTTTGTTTTTATAAAATTTTCCGACCACAAAATCCGATAGGTTAAATTCTGATCGTGTGTACACAAATCCGATGCACAAAGTAATACGCATGCTCGGAATAAATTAAGAGACAAAAGCTATTGGCTACTGCCCCGTTTATATAGTCCTGACGTATGTGTTTTACGCCACCGCGTTCAGAACGATCGGATTTTCCAACAACTTTGTGCGACCGTGTGTATGCAAGAAAAGTTTGAGCCAACATCCGTCGGAAAAAATCCATGGATTTTGTTGTCGGAATGTCCGATCAATGTCCGACCGTGTGCATAACAGGTTTTCTTCTAAGATTGCCCTGTAAGGCTCATAACCCGAGTCCAGGCTGCATGGTTTCATTTTACAGCACACAGATCCTGCCTGCTAAAGTGATAAACTCAGTCATTATCTGCCTGTGTCAGCCTGAGGTACAAAGGCTCTGAATGTGAACACATAGCAGCCCCAGGACAAGACCCTAAGCCAGTTGACTTACCAAATGCTCAATCAAACCAAGCTGAAAAGTAATGGAAAATGATGAAGCTTTGAGAACTGAACTGACAAATAGCCTGAAATTATTATGCGAAAAGGTTGTTACTCAATCTGATACACTATCTGTTGAACCTGAACTACTGCCACTAGAGGGTGCCATTAAACAACTTTCTGCCTCATATGAGCTTTATCAGCTTTACCAGTAGGGATGAGCCGAACACCCCCCTGTTCGGTTTGCACCAGAACATGCGAACAGGAAAAAAATTTGTTTGAACACACGAACACCGTTAAACTCTATGGGACACGAACATGAATAATCAAAAGTGCTAATTTTAAAGGCTTATATGCAAGTTATTGTCATAAAAAGTGTTTGGGGACCTGGGTCCTGCCCCAGGGGACATGGATCAATGCAAAAAAAGTTTTAAAAACTGCAGTTTTTGCCGGTCCGACAATACACATAGAAGTTCATTGATAAAAACGGCATGGGAATTCCCCACAGGGGAACCCCCGAACCAAAATTAAAAAAAATAAATGACGTGGGGGGTCCCCCTAAATTCCATACCAGGCCCTTCAGGTCTGGTATGAATATTAAGGGGAACCCCAGCCAAAATAATAAAAAAAAATGACATGAGGGGTCCCCCTAAATTCCATACCAGGCCCTTCAGGTCTGGTATGGATATTAAGGGGAACCCCGTGCCAAAATTTAAAAAAAAACGGCATGGGGTCCCCCCAAAATCCATACCAGACCCTTATCTGAGCATGCAACCTGGCAGGCCGCAGGAAAAGAGAGGGCATGAGAGAGCGCCCCCCCTCCTGAACCGTACCAGGCCACATGCCCTCAACATTGGGAGGGTGCTTTGGGGTAGCCCCCCAAAACACCTTGTCCCCATGTTGATGAGGACAAGGGCCTCATCCCCACAACCCTGGCCGGTGGTTGTGGGGGTCTGCGGGTGGGGGCTTATCGGAATCTGGAAGCCCCCTTTAACAAGAGGACCCTCAGATCCTGGCCCTCCCCCCTGTGTGAAATGGTAAGGGGGTACCTACCATTTCACAAAAAAACTGTCAAAAGTGTTAAAAATGACAAGAGACAGTTTTTGACAATTCCTTTATTTAAATGCTTCTTCTTTCTTCTTTCTTCTATCTTCCTTCATCTTCTTCTTCTTCTGGTTCTTCTGGTTCCTCCGGTGTTCTCGTCCAGCATCTCCTCCGCAGCGTCTTCTTCCCTTCTTCTCCTTGGGCCGCTCCGCATCCATGGCATGGAGGGAGGCTCCCGCTCTTCTCTTCATCTTCTTCTCTTCTTCATCTTCTTCTCTTACTCATCTTCTTCTCTTCTTCATCTTCTTCTCCGGGCCGCTCCGCATCCATGGTGGCATGGAGGGAGGCTCCCACTGTGTGACGCTTCTCCTCTTCTGACGGTTCTTAAATAACGGGGGACGGGGCCACCCGATGACCCCGCCCCCCTCTGACGCACGGAGACTTGACGGGACTTCCCTGTGGCGTCACGGGGAATGCCACAGGGAAGTCCCGTCATGTCCCCGTGTGTCAGAGGGGGCGGGGTCACCGGGTGGCTCCGCCCCCCCCATTATTTAAGAACCATCAGAAGAGGAGAAGCGTCATACAGCAGGAGCCTCCCTCCATGCCAGCATGGATGCGGAGCGGCCCGGAGAAGAAGATGAAGAAGAGAAGAAGATGAAGAAGAGAAGAAGATGAAGAGAAGAGCGGGAGCCTCCCTCCATGCCATGGATACGGAGCGGCCCGAGGAGAAGAAGGGAAGAAGACGCCGCGGAGGAGATGCTGGACAAGAACACCGGAGGAAGAACCAGAAGAACCAGAAGAAGAAGAAGATGAAGGAAGATAGAAGAAAGAAGAAAGAAGAAGCATTTAAATAAAGGAATTGTCAAAAACTGTCTCTTGTCATTTTTAACACTTTTGACAGTTTTTTTGTGAAATGGTAAGTACCCCCTTACCATTTCACACAGGGGGGAGGGCCGGGATCTGGGGGTCCTCTTGTTAAATGGGGCTTCCAGATTCTGATAAGCCCCCCGCCCGCAGACCCCCATAATCACCGGCCAGGGTTGTGGGGATGAGGCCCTTGTCCTCATCAACATGGGGACAAGGTGTTTTGGGGGGCTACCCCAAAGCACCCTCCCAATGTTGAGGGCATGTGGCTTAGTACGGTTCAGGAGGGGGGGCGCTCTCTCATCCCCCCTCTTTTCCTGCGGCCTGCCAGGTTGCATGCTCAGATAAGGGTCTGGTATGGATTTTTGGGGGGACCGCCCACGTCATTTTTTTTTTTCATTTTGGCCGGGGTTCCCCTTAATATCCATACCAGACCTGAAGGGCCTGGTATGGAATTTAGGGGGACCCCCCACGTCATTTTTTTTTTTAATTTTGGTTCGGGGTTCCCCTGTGGGGAATTCCCATGCCGTTTTTATCAATGAACTTCTATGTGTATTGTCGGACCGGCAATGCATTAATAGCCGCGAGTAGTTTTAAATCATTTTTTTTCCTTTGAAATGTAATTTTGCTGTCAGACTGTTCTAAACACAGGAAACATGCACCCCTTTACAGGCATACTATAGACACCCCCCAGCTACGAAATTTAAAGGGATATTACACTTTTATTGTTTCACTTTAAGCATTATTAAAATCACTGCTCCCGAAAAAATGGCCGTTTTTAAAACTTTTTTTTTTGCATTGATACATGTCCCCTGGGGCAGGACCCAGGTCCCCAAACACTTTTTATGACAATACCATGCATATAAGCCTTTAAAATTAGCACTTTTGATTTCTCCCATAGACTTTTAAAGGGTGTTCCGTGGCATTCGAATTTGCCGCGAACACCCCAAATTGTTCACTGTTCGATGAACTTGCGAACAGCCGATGTTCGAGTCGAACACGAGTTCGACTCGAACTCGAAGCTCATCCCTATTTACCAGCAATAAGTTCATTAATGTTTTACAAAGTATGAACACAGAAGATTCACTAGAGGGATTAAACAGCTTCCAAGTTCTTAATCTAGAAAGAGACAGTTCTATCCAGCAAACCATATTAAAGGCAGAAGCAAAGATGGAGCTGCTACAGGACACTGCATCTCACAGATCTGTTTCCACCAGACATTCTAAGAATTCCTCTAAACCCCATAGTTCAAGATATTTAACACTCAGTGAGCAACTTATTAATGCCTGCGCGGAAGCCAGCAAGGTGCAGGTCACGTATACAGAAAAGGGAGCAGAGTTGGAAAATCAGACAGCACGTAAAAGAGCAGAGATGGAAGCTCAGAAAGCAGCAATTTAAATCTTAAACGAACAGTGTAAACATGATGCAGCTATGGCAAAGCTAAGGGTCCTAAAGCAAGCTATCAGTGCAGACGAAGGTGCATATGGAAGATCCTCTTAAATGCATTAAAGACTATGTTCTAAGCCACTGCAGTGTACACTCCACCGTCTCCAATGCTCTTGACAACATAGAGACTTCTTCACAGCATCAAGTTAAAGAGGTTCCAGCAACTTCTTGCATGCAAAATCACTCCAGTGCCTTTCCTGTGTGCCTAACTAACCTTTCTTCATACGTCACAGAGCATCAAGGCAAGCTGCAAGCAAGTCATCAATCTCTGGTCATCAGTACAACCTTAAATCAACATGCCATTGGAACAACTGACTTCAAGCAACTCATCTGAATGCATCTGCTTCATCATATTCCCTGTGTCCTTTAACAACAATTTCAAAGGTAGTGCAATCATCACCATTCGGCCAACAACGTAAAGGCAGAGACAACTGAGACCGCAGAGTTTGTGAGGTACATAATTTGCAGAGAGCTCACAAAGACTGATCTCAGTTTTGATGACCAACCTACAGAAGTTAATGTGCCTTCAGAACTGCAATCCATGATCTTGGCATTACAGCTGCTGAAGAATTGGATCTGCTGATCAGATGGCTTGGTCCTCTATCTGTTGCACGTGTTAAGCCATTAAGATCAGTTTTCATGGACAATCCTACAGCAGGCCTCACAGCTACATGGAACTGACTAGAGCAAAGTTATGGCAGTCCAGAAGTTATAAAATTGGGAACACTCACATTTGAATAGATGAACAAGCGCTTGTAATAGACAGTATAGGCAACGCAATGGCATCAGCAGGGCTCGTACCGACACATTTCATCTAAGGAGACATCACCTGGATGATGGCTTCTTAGACAAAATGCGTCAGCCCGAGCCCTGCTGATGCCATTAGGTTGCCTATACTGTCTACTATAAGCGCTTGTTCATCCATTCAAATGTGAGTGTTCCCAATTTTATTAAATTTTGTTTAATTTTTGGTCATACTGCTTGACTAAATGAGAGACTCTGCTCATCTTGCTGGTTACATCTGTGAATTGCTTATCTGAGCCATCTATTGGAAGGAGGGATAATCTTCCACTTTGGTCAGAAGTACAGGCGCGGATGTCCCATGTATTGGTGTTTACACCAAAAGCCTTATTGACTCATTGAGCGTATGCCCATTTGAGTCCCTTCACTCCGGTAAGCCTTCTCACAACCGGTGGTGGTTGTATTGTATACTAACTGAACATTGATGTCACGAGAAACACATTTTTTCTTCTCTTGATCCAGTTTATCTCTCTATTCACACTGGTTTATAGATATGTGCATTCGTTTTCGTCCGAATGCATTTTCGTCCGAATTTCAGGTATTTTCGTTATCATTTTAACAAACAATAACGAAAGTGCAGAATCCGAAAAACGAAAGATCCGACATAAACAAATGCTTTATTTTCGTTTTTGTTGCTACAACAGTTCGATATAGATAGGAGATTCGACATTATGATGACAATAACAATCTGTGTCCATCAAACCTGTGGTCGAATGTGCCTAACCTTAACTCTATAAGTCCAAGATTATTCTACACAGAGAGAAAAGATTCGACGTAGGGGAGAAAAGATTCGACGTAGGGGAGAAAAGATGAATAAAAATAATGATGATGATGAATGTTATTGGCTGATTGTAACCAAAGAGGAGGAGCAGTAAAATAGCTAGAACTAAGTACACACGTACTTTGGCTTATGGTGTCTGTTGAAAGTTCTAAGAAGATTCGACGGAGCAGGTAAACTATACGGCGTTGTACAGTTTAGCTGCTCCATCGAATCTTCTTTGAACATTCGACAGACACCATAAGCCTTCAATGACAGATTCGACCTTAATTTGGATTTTCGGATGAATGCAATTTTTAACGAAAAACTAAATAAATACAAACGAACTTCGGGAGTAACTAAATAAATTTTGTTTTTCGGACGAAAACGAAATTCCGAGTAGGAAGATTGAAAACCCTAACCGAGAATGTCCCATTCACAAGAATCCACACCCCCTCAAAAATGTATCGGCTTTAGGAAAAGGCCTCCTGAAGAGCGTAACACATTTGGGGTATGTTTCAGGTGTTGTGCTTCTACTGAACGTTTTGCGAAGAACTGTAATGGTCCCATCAAGTGCATAGTGCGGCTCTGAAGAACATGTGCAAGCCCTCCATCTGCTTCAGCCCAGCTCTGCACAACCTGCTAACTCTCCTCCCAGGTCAACGCATGGCGGGGAGAATACAGATCAAGTGCCTAATTCCATTTCTTCATCCTGCACTGAAATTTGTGGAGAAGACCACTGTGATAAGTCCTGTGCCAAAATATGCTTGGTGAACATATACCACAAGAATCAACCAGAAAAGACTCTAAAGGAATATGCTATCTTAGATGATCAGAGCAATGGATCACTTGCAAAATCCAAACTGTTTGATCTATTTGAAATAAAAGGCAATGCTCATTCTTACACCCTGGGTACTTGTAGTGGAACTACAGAGGTTTCTGTAAGAAGGGCTCAAGGACTCATGGTATCTTCTTTCAAAGGTAACCTGCAATTACCCCTACCTACACTTGTTGAGTGCAACCAGATACCTGCTAACAGGGAAGAAATCCCTACTCCAGCTGCTGCCTTCCATCACGTTCACCTGAAGGTTATAGCAAATGAGATACCACCACATAACAAAGATGCTCAGATCCTTCTTCTGTTAGGAAGAGACTCTCTAATGCCGCGTACACACAAGCGGACTTTTCAGCATCAAAAGGTACAACGGACTTTCGAATGACCGGACTTGCCCACACACGAACGGACTAAAGTCCGTTCGAAAGTCCGTTGGTTTAAACGTGATGACGTACGAAGGGACTAGAATAAGGAAGTTCATAGCCAGTAGCCAATAGCTGCCCTTGCGTCCTTTTTTGTCCGTCGGACTAGCATACAGACGAACTGATTTTTCGTCCGCACTCGAATCCGTCGGAACATGTTCCAAATCTAAAGTCCATCTGATTTTCAACAGAAAAAGTCCACAGACAAGTGAGTGTACCCCCAGATGCCCCATTTGCCTAGCGCTTGGATCTAGGTTGGGTCATCATAGGAAACGCCTATATAGGCAAAATGAAGAGACCTACCAACATTTCATCATTCAAGACAAAATGTTCTGCCAAATGGCCAAAACACTTACTTTGAGCCATGCCCACATCACTACTGGGTGAAAGAGAAGACAGCCAGCCACAAATGGCAACATGGTATCTCAGGTAACACAAGCCCTTTCTCCTGCCATGATGACGACCTCAGCTCTACAGTGTTTAATGCAACCAGTGAAGATGATATACTGGCTCCTTCAAAGAAAGACAAAGAATTTATCAAAGTAATGGACAATGAGTTCTTTCAAGACGACTTCAATAATTGGGTAGCATCCCTACCTTTTCGTCTCCCAAGAGAGACAATGCCCAACAACTGTAATTGGTCGAGTAAAGTTTTGTGTCAAGTCTTCCTTGGTTACCTTTACCTTCCAGATCTTGTTATCACTGGGCAGAACTTTAGTAATAATACCCATAGGCCACTCATTCTGACAAACTTCCTTGTCCTTTAGAAGGTTGAGATCTCCAACATAGGTGAAGGCTGGATCTGTACTTAGGCGATCAGCTGGTAGACTTGCCATTTGTTGCTGTTGATGTTTTCCTCTTAACTTGTGGCATTTGACACACCTGAAGAGCAGGGAGGAGACGCACCTTTTCATAACGATAATCCAAAAGCCAGCAGACCTGATGGCACCTTCTGTGAACTGACGACCTTGGTGTAGCACCCGTTCATGGTGGTGACAAACCAGAAGAGTAGTTACATGACGTTGAACTGGTATGATTATAGAATTCTGTTCTTTGCTGCATAGGTCAGATTTCCTGATAGGGCCACCAACTCTCAGCAGCTGATTGGCGTCAACTAAAGGGTTTAGAGTGAACTGTTTTTAGACAATTCGGTTCCATTTCTGATTCTCCCGAATTCCTCCTGATACACCTCTTTTTGCACAGAATGGATAATTACCTCTTCTATACATGCAAAATCTGCTGCTAGCACAGCTGCACAGAGTTTAAGCCTTGTTATGGTATGTGCAGGTTTGGGAGTGATTCTTGCCTTGCCTAGGACAAAACTACAGTGTGATTCTCCATTCATTTTAGAGGTCTTTAAATAGGCTACTGCAGCAATAGCTTTAACTGATGCATCAGAGAAAATAGGAATCTCTCCTCGGCCAGCAGTTGAAATGGAAGCAGGAACATAGCAATGTAAAATTTTAAGTTTTTCTAGTGACCTCAAAGAATGTCTCCACCTTTCCCACTTGTGGTGTTTCTCACTATGCAAAGGAGTATTCCAGTATGTTCTCAGTAGATAACTGTCTTAGCAGAATCTTACCTTGAATGCTAACTGGAGCAATGAAACCCAGTGGATCATAGATGTTGTTCACCACCGACAAGACTCCTCTCATTTGTGAAGGGTTTTTCACAAGTTTACACTTGGAAGGTGAATGTGTCTTGTTTGATGCTCCACAAAAAAACAAAACAAAAAAAAAAAAAACAGTCTTTACTGTACAGAAGGCTCATCTGTACCTAAATCAATTTTTTTTAGACTAGTGGCATAGTCCTCAGAGTTAAAGGCATTTATAAGTTCCTGGCTGTTAGATATATTCTTGTAAAGTCTAAGGTTTGCTACAGACAGTATCTCCTTTGTTCTGGTGAGAAGATTGATCGCTTCTTTAGCGGTTGGATATGTTAGTTCTATAAACAAACAAACACCCGATGTTCAAGTCAAACTTAAGTTCGACTCGAACATCGGGTCCATCTCTAGTCACTATAGATGTAGAATCTCTGTACAGTAACATCCCTCACAAGGATGGGTTTGGCTGCATGTCACAGATTCTTATCATGCTCACCAAACCACAAATACACTGCTGAGGATGTTACACAGCTCATCAAATTCATTCTTACACATTACTTCACTTTCAACAATGACATCTACCTCCAGTGTATGGGTACTGCTATGAGTAGTAAAATGGCAGCCCAATATGCAAACTCATTTATGGCTGACCTGGAGGACAAAAAAGCCATACAGATATTATTGCTATATCAATGATATCTTCATCATATAGACAGAAGGTGAATAAAATGTAAAACCGTTTTACTTGTTGACCAACACTTTCCACCCATCTATCAAACTAAAAATGGATTATTCTAACACACGTCATTTTCCCAGACACCACAGTATACATCAGGGATGACAAGCTTCACACTTCTATATACAGGAAACTGACTGACAGATGCAACTATCTCCACAGTTCCAGTTTTCACCCCCAACACACTAAATGGGCCATCGTACACAGCCAGGCCATCAGATACCACCGAATATGCTGAGACCCAGAAAACAGAGATAAACATCTCAGAACACTAGCAGACTCCTTCCATAAGAAAGGTTACAAAAACAAAAACAAAAAGAGGGGTTTGGGACTTTAACCACTTCAGCCCCGGAAGGATTGGCCCCCTTCCTGACCGGGCCATTTTTTGCGATACAGCACTGCGTCCCTTTAACTGACGATTGCGCAGTCGTGTAACGTTGTACCCAAAATTTATGTCCTTTTTTTCCCCACAAACAGAGCTTTCTTTTTGTGGTATTTGATCACCTCTGCGGTTTTTATTTTTTGCGCTATAAACAAAAAAAGAGCGACAATTTTGAAAAAAAACACAATATTTTTTACTTTTTACTTTGTTACTATATACCAAGAACACACAATCTGTCTTCTCTCCCCTTACAGGACGTGGATGTGTGTGTTTACGCACATACATCCCCGTTCCTGCTCTGTCAGGAACAATTATGAGTGCGTCAGCGGACATCGAGGCCGCCGGGCATGGGCTCCTCAGTGACGCGGTGTGCGTGCGCCCCCTAATAACCTTAAAGCGGCCACCGTACAGCTACGGCGATTCGTGCAGGGGAGCCATTCTGCCACCGTCAATCGATGGCGGGCGATCTGGAAGCGGTTGAATGAGGTGTGTGGGATCACACATCTCCATCCCTATTTATGCAAGAAAAAGAGGGTTTGGGACTTTAAATGAGGTAGGTCTAGCATGGCTAAAAGATGAGTCAATGGAAGAAGACATGTTTTAGTCAATAAATAAAAAGAAAAGACATAGCAAAATGAGTACATACATGGTAAATAAGCATAGCAATCACATATTATTAACCAGATATTCATAAAAACAATCATATCAGTTTGGAGATGACATATTGAGGTATAGGACAGTTGTCCGTCATAAAGAATCGCTTGAAAAGCAACATTGTGGAGTAACTTGGGAGTGGATGAAATAAAACCATCTAAAATGTAAATGTTCTTTGTAAACATTTTTGTATTCTCTTTTGTGAAAACTTTAATAAAAAAATATTAAAACAGAAAATGGTGCATCAAAATTAGCCCGACGCCTGTTTCATGGTTTTCTACCACATCATCAGGGGCGAGTGCACCAATGTCTGTAAAAAAGCATAAATAAAACTATATGGTCCAATGTTACACCCAAACACAAAGGAGACTATATATGTAAAGGAGGGGAGAAATTAACTAATTCACACAAAGACAAAATCATCAACAACAGCATAAACACAGCCTGAAAAACCTGAAGGGAATTTCATAACTATCCAGGAAATAAAAACTTTTGAACTAAAAATGAAGCTCGGTGTCAGTGTGAGGAGAAAATAAATCAGATCACTGGCTTCTGTTGAAGGGACATCGGTCCCGAAGAGGAAGAGGCACAGCCGCCTCATCTGTGCCAACCAGTACCGCCTGCCATTGCCACCTGCCAGTGCCCACAGTGCCATCAATCAGTGCCCACCAGTGAATATCAGTGCCACCTATCAATGCCCAAGAGTGCCACCTATCAATGCCCACCAGTGGTTCCAGTCAGTGCCTCATCAGTGCCATCTAGCAGTGCTGCCTATCGGGGTCACTTACCAGTGTCCATTACTGCCATCCATTAGTGCCCATCAGTGCTAGCTATCAGTGCCATCCATCAGTGCCCTTCAGTGCCACCTATCAATGCCCTTCAGTGCTGTCCATCAGTGCCACCTATCCGTGCCACCTCTCAGTGCCCACCAGTGCCGCCTTCATAGGCGTGCGCAGGGGGTGTGCCAGGTGTGCCTGGGCACACCCTAATCACTATGCGGTTGATTTACTAAAACCAGATAGTGCAAAATCTGGTGCAGCTGTGCATGGCAGCCAATCAGCTACTAACTCCAGCTTGTTTAGTTAAGCTTTAGCAAAAAAAACCTGGAAGCTGATTGGTTTCTATGCAGAGCTGCACCAGATTTTGTACTCCACAGCTTTAGTAAATCAACCCCTACGTGCAGTGCCAATTTCCCCTACTACCCAGGCTTCCCCCTGCACTGCAGTGCTGCTGGCTTTCCTGGTCTCCCCCCGGCTACTGTGGGGTATGCTTTAGGTTGGAGAGCGGAGGAAGGGGCTAGTAGATATGTCATTTACTGGCCCCTTCCTTTTCTAAATAAACACCGTGAACACACTCCCTCACTGTGTCCATTCATAACCAAAGCATAGTAAACTGTTTAGTATGCTTCAGTTTGTGAATGAACAGGAAGACGCTCAGCACAGAGCGCTTTCGATTCGTTCACTGTCCCATGCAGCTGAAACTGCAGAGAAAAGCACGTGTGTTTGAGCTTTGGGGTGCACACCCTAATACAATGGGCTGCGCACACCTATGGCCGCCTTATCAGTGCCCGTCAGTGCTGCCTTATCAGTGGCCATCAGTGCAGCCTCATCAGCGTACATCAATGAAGGAGAAAAAATACCTGTTTGCAAAATTTTATAACAAAATATAAAACCGTTTTTTTCTTTTCTTTCAAAATTTTCGGTCTTTTTTAATTTTTTTAACAAAAAATAAAAAAACCCAGTGGTGATCAAATACCACCAAAAGAAAGCTTTATTTGTGGGGAAAAAATTCTTTTGGGTACAGTGTTTACATGACTGCGCAATTGTCGTTCAAAGAGTGAGAGCGCTGAAAGCTGAAAATTGGTCTGGGCAGGAAGGGGGTTTAAGTGCCCAGTAAGCAAGTGATTAAGTCCTGGAATCAAGTGCGCTATGTGTTTCAAGTGTGGGTGATGAACCGCTACATCTGGTGTAGGAATTTTAGATCTGTGATCAGGGATCTGATTGCATTTAATGAGGGTTGGTAAGGACAGACTTGTTTGTCCATCAATAGATTTGACTAGGTAGACAGATGCTCTCCTACCTGCCATCTCGACTATTCTGGCAAAAGTTCTTAAGGAGTAGGGAATGTTGGAGCCTTTAATGCCGAATATGTCAAAGAAGGTTGAGCTGGCTAAAGACTTGTTACTTTGACCATGAAGATCTGCATTAAGCCTAATGGCTTTGTTTCTTTGACCTGCTGGATACACTCTGACTAGACAGGATCTGCCACCTATGATTCCTTTGCAGACCTATGTGCATTGTGAAGTGATCTCTGGTGTAGTTGTAGCAGCGTGTTTCTTCTTCCCTCCATGTTCACTAGTGCTGTCAGTAGGGATGCACCGAATGGGTTCTTTGGTGCCGAAACCGATACCAAAAATGAAAAATACACTAGGCCGAAAACCAAAACCGATACCAAAACAGCACCGATACCGAAAGTGACTGTTTTTAAAAATATTTTTATACAGGAGATGGTCAGAGACTGGGGACATGGTACAGGAGATGGTCAGAGACTGGGGACATGGTACAGGAGATGGTCAGAGACTGGGGACATGGTACAGGAGATGGTCAGAGACTGGGAACATGGTACAGGAGATGGTCAGAGACTAGGGACATGATACAAGAGATCAATACAGCCTCACCAGTGCCTGTCAGGTGCAGCCAGCCTGTGTCCCCAGTGCAGCCAGCCTGTGTCCCCAGTGCAGCCATTGGCCCCAGTGCAGCCAGTGTCCCCAGTGCAGCCAGCCAGTGTCCCCCATTGCAGCCAGTGTCCCCCATTGCAGCCAGCCAGGGTTCCCCATGGTCAGAGACTGGGGACATGGTACAGGAGATGGTCAGAAACTGGGGACATGATACAAGAGATCAATGCAGCCTCATCAGTGCCCATCAGGTGCAGCCAGCCAGTGTCCCCAGTGCAGCCAGCCAGTGTCCCCATTGCAGCCAGTCAGTGCCCCTATTGCAGCCAGCCAGTGTCCCCCATTGCAGCAAGTGTCCCCCATTGCAGCCAGCCAGTGTCGCCATTGCAGCCAGCCAGGGTTCCCCATGGTCAGACTGGGGACATGATACAAGAGATCAATGCAGCCTCACCAGTGCCCATCAGGTGCAGTCAGCCAGTGTCCCCCATTGCAGTCAGCCAGTGTCCCCCATTGCAGCCAGCCAGTGTCCCCCATTGCAACCAGTGTCCCCCATTGCAGCCAGCCAGGGTTCCCCATTGCAGCCAGTGTCCTCCATTGCAGCCAGGGTTCCCCATTGCAGCCAGTGTCCCCCATTGCAGCCAGCCTGTGCAGGGGAAGAAAGAGGAGAGCCGCCGCCACCTGGTTGATTAGAGCGCCGGGAACATCACAGCTTTCATTTCAATAGCTGTGTGTTCCCCGCACATTCCCCACATACAGCCCCTCCTCTTTATAAAGGGACTTTGATAGACAGATCACCTCCCAATCCTGGGACGGGTGATCTGTCTATCAAAGTTCCCCGGACAAGGGAGAGGGGCTGTACGTGACGGCGCACGGCTGGGAACACACACCTATTGAAATGAAAGCTGTGATGTTCCTCTAATCAACCAGGCAGCGGCGGCGGCAGCTCTCCTCTCTTCTGCGCTATAGGATGCCCCCGTGATAGGCGGCACCAGCCCCATTTTCGGCTCCATTATCGGACATTTTTCTCTATCGGCGAATTGCCAAAAAGGCCATTTTCGACCGATATGTTTCGGCGGCCGAACTTTCAGTGCATCCCTAGCTGTCGGTGCATTGTAATGTCCATGGGGTTGGCCCTGGGTGTAAAGCTGTGCTGTGATCTGAGATGTCACATTCTGTGCATTTCACACTGACCTTACAATCCTTGGCAAAGTGAGATGTTGATGAGCAGCACTTGTAGCAGATGTTGTTCTCCTTTACGAAGACTTTGCGATCCTCTGTGGACTTCTCTCTGAAGGGACAGGGGCAGTCACTGACAGATACCCGTCCGGGTATCTCTGTTTTAGCCGGCCGGCTCTTCTTTTAGCGCGAATACTCTGCAATTCAATTGTAGGTGCAATATTTTTTTACTAATGAACCTTATAAAGCGAGATTACGCTATGGTTGCTTTTCTTATATATCCCGATTACCCTGATCACTGCTGAGTTCTATGGGCTATCCACGCTGTGGAGGAATTGGAGCACAGATACAAGTCAGTGACTGCCCCTGTCTGGACACCTCTGCCGGTGTATTGAAAGGCCCTGGCTGGGTTTTAGCCATCCGCTCCTTCTTGCTTACTATCTGGTAAGCAAGTCTTTTATTAGGTGGTGGCACTGTTAAGGATTAGCTCACCTGGGTGTCATACGTCTGAACTGCACTTTAGCGTTTTGGATACACAACGCATTGTTTACTTGTATTTATATAGCGCAGCTTGTCTCTTCCACTGCTCTGCAGTTGCTACTGCCCGCTGAACCCCTTACTGTCTGGGACCCCCTGTTTCCCCGGGCCCTCTACAGGAGGACCGGTGGTCCCCCCTCTATCAGTGGCCCCGCTCACCAGCATAGGCATGTGCATGGGGTGTGGCAGTTGTGCCAGGGCACACCCTAATCACCCCCATGTGCATTGCACCCCATAGAATACTGCACCCCTCACTATACACCCTGCCCCCACCCCATAGAACGCTACACCCCTGATTATACACCCTGCCCCCACCTTATAGAAAACTGTACCCCTCACTGTTAACCATGCCCCCACCCCATAGAACACTGCACCCCTCACTATACACCCATCCCCACCCCATAGAACCCTGCACCCCTCACTATACACCCTGCCCACACCTCATAGAAATCGGTACCCCTCACGGTTCACCATGCCCCCACACCAAAGAACCCTGCACCCCTCACTTTACACCCTGCCCACACCTCATAGAACACTGTATCTCTCACTGTTCAACATGCCCCCATGCTATAGAACACTATACTCTTCACTATACACCCTGCCCCCACCTCATAGAACCCTGCACCCCTCACTATACACCCTGCCTCCACCTCATAGAAAACCGTACCTCTCACTGTTCACCATGACCCCACCCCATAGAACACTGCACCCCTAACTATACACCTGTCCCCACCCCATAGAACCCTGCACCGCTCACAATACACCCTGCCACACCTCATAGAAAACTGTACCCCTTGCTGTTCACCATGCCCCCACCCCGCAGAACACTGTACCCCTTACTATACACCCTGCCCCCACCCTATAGAAACCTGCACCCCTCACTATACACCCTGCCCACACCTCATAGAAAGCGGTACCCCTCACGGTTCACCATGCCCCCACCCCATAGAACCCTGCCTCCCCCTCCACCAACTGAAAGCCGTGGAAGGGAGAGGGGGAGAGCCCTGCAAGGCACTGCTCTGCAATTGCTACTGCCCGCTGAACCCCTTTTACTGTCTGGGACCCCCTGTTTCCCTAGGCCCCCTACAGGAGGACCGGTGGTCCCCCCCCTATCAGTGGCCCTGCTCACCAGCATAGGCATGTGCACGGGGTGTGGCAGTTGTGCCTGGGCACACCCTAATCACCCCCATGTGCATTGCACCCCATAGAATACTGCACCCTGCCGCCACCCCATAGAACGCTACACCCCTGACTATACACCCTGCCCTCACTTTATATAGAAAACTGTACCCCTCACTGTTCACCATGCCCCCACCCCATAGAACACTGCACCCCTCACTAGACACCCATCCCCACCCCAAAGAACCCTGCACCCCTCACTATACACCCTGCCCACACCTCATAGAAAGCGGTACCCCTCACGGTTCACCATGCCCCCACCCCATACAACCCTGCACCCCTCACTATACACCCTGTCCCCTTCTCATAGAAAACCGTACCCCTCATTGTTCACCATGACCCTACCCCATAGAACGCTACATCCCTCACTATACACCCGTCCCTACCCCATAGAACCCTACACCGCTCACAATAAACCCAGCCACACCTCATAGAAATCTGTACCCCACGCTGTTCACCATGCACCCACCCCACAGAACATTGTACCCCTTACTATACACCATGCCCCCACCCCATAGAACCCTGCACCCCTTACTATACACCCTGCCCACACCTCATACAAAACTGTACCCCTCACTGTTCACCATGCCTGCACCCCATAGAACCCTGCACCCCTCACTATACACTTTGCCCCACCTCATAGAAAACCGTACCCCTCACCATGTTCACCATGCCCCCACCTCATAGAACACTGCACCCCTCACTATACACCCCTGACTATACACCCTGCCCACACCCCATAGAACGCTACACCCCTGACTATACACCCTGCCCCCACCTTAAAGAAAACTGCACCCCTCACTATACACCCGTCCCCACCCCATAAAACACTGCACCACTCACTTTACACCCGTTCCCCACCCCATAGAACCCTGCACCCCTCACTTTACACCCTGCCCACACCTCATAGAACACTGTATCTGTCACTGTTCAACATGCCCCCATGCTATAGAACACTATACTCCTCACTATCCACCTTGCCCCCACCTCATAGAACCCTGCACCCCTCACTATACACCATGCCCCCACCTCATAGAAAACCATACCTCTCACTGTTCACCATGACCCCACCCCATAGAACACTGCACCCCTCACTATACACCCTGCCTCCACCTTACTGAACACTGCACCCCTCTCTATACACCCTGCCCCCACCCCTTAGAACCCTGCACCCCCTCGCTATACACCCTGCCCTCACCTCATAGAAAACTGTACCCCTCACTGTTGACCATGCCCCCACCCCATAGACCCATAGAACTCTGCATCCCTCACTATACATCCTGCCCACACCTCATAGAAAACTGTACCCCTCACTGTTGACCATGCCCCCACCCCATAGAACACTGCAGCCCACACTATCTACCCTACCCCCACCCCATAGAACCCTGCATCCCTCACTATACACCCTGCCCACACCTCATAGAAAACTGTACCTCTCACTGTTAACCATGACCGCACCCCATAGAACCCTGCACCCCTCACTATACACCCTGCCCCTCTTCATAGAAAACCGTACCCCTAACTCTTCACCATGCACCCAACTTATAGAAAACCATACCCCTCACTGCTCACCATGCCCCCACCCAACAGAACACTGCACCCCTCACTATACACCCTGCCCACACCTCATAGAAAACTGTACCCCTCACTCTACACCCTGCCCCCACCCCATAGAATCCTGCACCCCTCACTATACATCCTGCCCACACCTCATAGAAAACTGTACCCCTCACTGTTAACCATGCCCGTTCCCCATAGAAAACTGTACCCCTCAATAAATACCCTGCCCCCACCCCATAGAATCCTGCACCTCTCACTATACACCCTGGCTGTGACAGACTCACCCGGGACAGAGGCTATTGGAGGGGACTGAACGCTAGCCTCTTGCCAACAGATTATGGGCCCTGGCATTTGGGGGAATGGTGCTCTCTGTAAGCTGTATGCCTGGGGACCCTGGGGTTGGTGTTACTTTGGATTCAGCTCCATGTCCCCCCAAAACACACAGACTCTGGGGACCCTGTATTTGCCATAGTAGCAATAGTGACTGAGTCATACTGTTGGGACTCATACTGTGAGAAGATGCTAATGTCATCAAGTCCACTCACCTGTCTGATGTCAGCTATAATGTGTTTAACGTAAATGAGTTTAGTCTGGCTTACCACAGGTTCTAAGGGTATTCAACTCATTGTTGTTTGTTCTAATTAACCCTGTGTTGATGTTTATGGTAATGTGTGTTGAATAGTCAATGAGCTAGGAGACGTAGTCACCTAGTCTGGGTAAAAGGATTAGTTAATTAGCTCATGTTAATTAGGTTAGGTTTTAGTCATTCTGCTGTGCATATATTTGTGTGAGATCTCAAATAAAAGGTCAGTCCATGTTAGCAACAAGCAAGTGTCGCCTTGTTTTGTGCTCAGAGAGGTGGGAATATCTGATATCTGTATCCAGACTACAAGGAAGTGGTATACTGACGGAAGCACTCAAGCGGAGTGTGGGACGTTCCGTGACACTGCCCACACCTCATAGAAAACTGTATCCCTCACTATACACCCTGCTCCCACCCCATAGAACACTGTTCCCCTCACTATACACCCTGCCCCCACCCCATAGAACCCTGCTCCCCTCAGTATACACCCTGTCCCCACCCTATAGAAAACTGTACCCCTCACTGTTCATCATGCCCCTACCGAACAGAACACTGTGCTCCTCACTATACACCCTGCCCCCACCTCATAGAACACTGCACCCCTCACTATACACCCTGTTCCCCCTTCATAGAAAACTGTACGCTTCACTATACACCCTGACCCCACCTTACAGAACTGTGCACCCCTCACTATACACCCTTGCCCCACCCCATAGAACCCTGCACCCCTCACTATACACCCTGCCCACACCCCAAAGAACCCTGCACCCCCTCACTATACACCCTACCCCCATAAAACCCTGAAACCCCTCGCTATACAACCTGCCCCCACCCCATAGAACACTGTACTCCTCACTATACACGCTGCCCCCACCTCATAGAACACTGCAGCCCTCACTATACATCCTGCCCACACCTCATAGAAAACTGTACCCTCACTGCTCACCATGCCTCCACCACATAGAACACTGCACCCCTCACTATACACCCTGCCCTCACCCCATAGAACCCTGCAACCCTCACTATACACCCTGCCCACACCTCATAAAACACCATACCCCTTACTGTTCACCAAGCCCCCACCCCACAGAACACTGTACCCCTCACTATACACCCTGCACCCACCCCATAGAACCCTACACCTCTCACTATACACCCTGCCCACACCTCATAGAAAACTGTACCCCTCACTATACACCCTGTCCCCACCCTATAGAAAACCGTATGCCTCACTGTTCACCATGCCCCCCACAGAACACTGCGCCCCTAACTATACACCCTGCTCCCACCTCATAGAAAACTGTACCCCTCACTATTCACCATGCCCCTACCCAACAGAACACTGTACTCCTCACTACACACCCTGCCCTCACCTCATAGAACACTGCACCCCTCACTATAAATCCTGTTCCCACCTCATAGAAAACTGTACCCCTCACTATACACCCTACCCCACCCCATAGAACCCTGCACCCCTCACTATACACCCTGCCCACACCTCATAGAAAACTGTACCCCTCAATGTTCACCATGCCCCCACCCCATAGAACACTGCACCCCCCACTATATACCCATCCCACCCCATAGAACCCTGCACCCCTCACTATACACCCTGCCCACGTCTCATAGAAAACCGTACTCCTCACTGTTCACCCTGCCCCCACCCCATAGGACACTGCATCCCTCACTATACACCTTGCCCTACCCCATAGAACCCTGCACCCCTCACTATACACCCTGCCCACACTTCATAGAAAACAGTACCCCTCAACAAACACCCTGCTCCCACCCCAAAGAATCTTGCACCCCTCACTATACACCCTGCCCACACCTCATAGAAAACTGTACCCCTCAGTGTTCACCATGCCCCCACGCCATAGAACCCTGCACCCCTCACTATACACCCTGCCCCCACCCCATAGAACACTGTACCCCTCACTATACACCCTGCCCCTACCCAACAGAACACTGTACTCCTCACTATACACCCTGCTCCCACCTCATAGAACACTGCATCCCTCACTATACATCCTGTTCCCACCTCATAGAAAACTGTACGCCTCACTATACACTCTGCCCACACCTCATAAAAACTGTACCTCTCAATGTTCGCCATGCCCCCACCCCATAGAACACTGCACCACTTACTATACACCTGTCCCCACCCAATAGAAACCTGCACCCCTCACTATACACCCTGCCCACACCTCATCAAACACTGTACCTCTAATGCCCTATACACATGGTTGGATTTTCCGATGGAAAAAGTGCGATCGGATTGTGTTATCGGAAATTCCGATCGTGTGTGGGCTCCATCGGACTTTTTCCATCGGAATTTCTGACACACAAAGTTTGAGAGCAGGATATAAAATTTTCCGACAACAAAATCCGATCGTTTAAATTCCGATTGTGTGTACACAAATCCGACGCACAAAGTGCCACGCATTCTCAGAATAAATTAAGAGACGAAAGCTATTTGCTACTGCCCCGTTTATAGTCTCGACGTACGTGTTTTACGTCACCATGTTCAGAACGATCGGATTTTCCAACAACTTTGTGCGACCATGTGTATGCAAGACAAGTTTGGCACAAAATCCGTCGGAAAAAATCCGATGGATTTTGTTGTCAGAATGTCCGATCAATGTCCAATCGTGTGTACAGGGCATCACTGTTCACTATGCCCTCACCCCACGGAACAATGTACCCCTCACTACACACCCTGCCCCCACCCCATAGGACCCTACACCCCTCACTATACACCCTGCCCCCACCTCATAGAAAACCGTATGCCTCACTGTTCACCATGCCCCCACCCCATAGAACACAGCACCCCTCACTATACACCTTTCCCCCACCTCATAGAAAACCGTACCCCTCACTGTTCACCATGCCCCCACCCCATAGAACTCTGCACCCCTCACTATATACCCCGTTCCCACCCTATAGAAAATTGTACCCCTCACTGTTCACCAAGTCCTTACCCAACAGAACACTGTACTCTTAACTATACACCCAGCCCCCACCTCATAGAACACCGCACCCCTCACTATACACCCTGTCCCCTCCTCATAGAAAACTGTACGCCTCACTATACACCCTTCCTCCACCATACAGAATACTGCACCCCTCACAGTTTCTATGAGGTGGGGATAGGGTGTATACCCTATCCCCACCTCATAGAAACTGTACCCCTCACTATACACCAGGGCCAATCCCAGACGGGGTGCATGGGGTGCAGTGCACCCGGGCGCCAGAGAGGTGTGGGTGCTGAAGAGCCAGAGTGCTCCCCTCCCTCCTCCTCCTCTCTGTGTCCAGAGGCAGCTCCCTCCGCAGGTCACCGCCGCCGCTGTATTTTTCGAGGCTCAAGCCCGTCCCCCCTCCCTATCATAGAAGGAGAGCAGCGCCGGAGATCTGAGCGGCTGGTCTCTGTGTGGAGAGAGACCAGCCTCGCAGTGACATTGCGGGGGGGGCGGGCGGTCCGTGCCTGACGTGTTCACCTCAACTCCTCCTCTGTCTCTCACTCCCGCCCAAGCCTGTCTCCATCTGTTCTCCACGCTAATGGAGGAGGGGGGTCTGTACTAATTAAGGGGGGGTTTGTCCTGGGGGGGTCTATATTAATGGAGGGGGGGTTTCCTGGGGGGTCTGTACTAATGGAGGGGGGGTTTGTCCTGGAGGGGGTCTGTACTAATGAAGGGGGGGTTTCCTGGGGGGGTCTGTACTAATGGGGGGGTTGTCCTGGGGTGTCTGTATTAATGGAGGGGGGGCGGTTTGTTCTGGGGGGCTGTACTAATTGGGGGGGCTTTGTCCTGGGGGGGTCTGTACTAATGGAGGGGGGGTTGTCCTGGGGGTTGTACTAATGGAGGGGGGGTTTGTCCTGGGGGGGTCTGTACTAATGGAGAGGGGGTTGGTCCTTGGGGGTCTGTACTAATGGAGGGGGTTTGTCCTGGGGGGGTCTGTACTAATGGAGGAGGGGGCGGTTTGTGCTGGGGGGTCTGTACTAATGGAGGGGGGGCGGTTTGTCCTGGGGGGTCTGTACTAATGGAGGAGGGGGTTTGTTATGGGAGGGTCTGTACTAATGGATTGTGAGCGGTTTGTCCTGGGGGTCTGTACTAATGGAGGGGGGGCTTTGTACTAATGGAGGGGGGTTGTCCTAGGGAGGGTCTGTACTAATGGAGGGGGGTTTGTCCTGGGGATCTGTACTAATGGAGAGGGGGGTCTGTACTAATGGAGGGGAGGGTTGTCCTGGGGGGGTCTGTACTAATAGAGGGGGGTTTGTCCTGGGGGGTCTGTACTAATGGAGGGGGGTTTGTCCTGGGGGGTCTGTACTAATGGAGGGAGGGGTTGTCCCGGGGGGGTCTGTACTAATGGAGGGGGGGGTTTGTCATGGGGGTCTGTACTAATGGAGGGGGTTTGTCCTGGGGGGTCTGTAGTAATGGAGAGGGGTTTGTCCTGGGGGGATCTGTACTAATGGAGGGGTGTTTGTCCTGGGGGGGTCTGTACTAATGGAAGAGGTTTGTCCTGGGGGGATCTGTACTAATGGACGGGGGGTTTGTCTTGGGGGATCTGTACTAATCAAGGAGGGGTTTGTCCTGGGGGGTCTGTACTAATGGAGGGGGGCAGTTTGTCCTGGGGGTCTGTACTAATGGAGGGGTTTGTCCTGGGGGGGTCTGTACTAATGGAGGAGGGGGCGGTTTGTGCTGGGGGGTCTGTACTAATGGAGGGGGGTTGTTCTGGGAGGGTCTGTACTAATGGATTGTGAGCGGTTTGTCCTGGGGGTCTGTACTAATGGAGGGGGGGCTTTGTACTAATGGAGGGGGGTTGTCCTAGGGAGGGTCTGTACTAATGGAGGGGGGATTTGTCCTGGGGATCTGTACTAATGGAGAGGGGGTCTGTACTAATGGAGGGGAGGGTTGTCCTGGGGGGTCTGTACTAATAGAGGGGGGCGGTTTGTCCTGGGGGGTCTGTACTAATGGAGGGGGTTTGTCCTGGGGTCTGTACTAATGGTGGGGGGTTTGTCTTGGGGGGTCTGTACTAATGGAGGGGGGGTTTGTCCTGGGGGGATCTGTACTAATGGACGGGGGGTTTGTCTTGGGGGATCTGTACTAATGAAGGGGGGGTTTGTCCTGGGGGTCTGTACTAATGGAGGGGGGCGGTTTGTCCTGGGGGTCTGTACTAATGGAGGGGGTTTGTCCTGGGGGGGTCTGTACTAATGGAGGAGGGGGCGGTTTGTGCTGGGGGGGTCTGTACTAATGGAGGGGGGGCGGTTTGTCCTGGGGGGTCTGTACTAATGGAGGAGGGGGTTTGTTATGGGAGGGTCTGTACTAATGGATTTTGAGCGGTTTGTCCTGGGGGTCTGTACTAATGGAGGGGGGTTGTCCTAGGGGGGTCTGTACTAATGGAGGGGGGGTTTGTCCTGGGGATCTGTACTAATGGAGAGGGGGGTCTGTACTAATGGAGGGGAAGGTTGTCCTGGGGGGGTCTGTACTAATAGAGGGGGGGCGGTTTGTCCTGGGGGGTCTGTACTAATGGAGGGGGGTTTGTCCTGGGGGGTCTGTACTAATGGAGGGAGTGGTTGTCCCGGGGGGGGTCTGTACTAATGGAGGGGGGGTTTGTCATGGGGGGTCTGTACTAATGGAGGGGGTTTGTCCTGGGGGGTCTGTAGTAATGGAGAGGGGTTTGTCCTGGGGGGATCTGTACTAATGGAGGGGTGTTTGTTCTGGGGGGGTCTGTACTAATGGAGGGGGTTTGTCCTGGGGGGGTCTGTACTAATAGAGGGGGGTTTGTCTTGGGGGGTCTGTACTAATGAAGGGGGGGTTTGTCCTGGGGGGTCTGTACTAATGGAGGGGGGGTTTGTCCTGGGGGGGATCTGTACTAATGGACAGGGGGTTTGTCTTGGGGGATCTGTACTAATGAAGGGGGGGTTTGTCCTGGGGGGTCTGTACTAATGGAGGGGGGGCGGTTTGTCCTGGGGGGTCTGTACTAATGGAGGGGGTTTGTCCTGGGGGGGTCTGTACTAATGGAGGAGGGGGCGGTTTGTGCTGGGGGGTCTGTACTAATGGAGGGGGGGCGGTTTGTCCTGGGGGGTCTGTACTAATGGAGGGGGGGTTGTTCTAGGAGGGTCTGTACTAATGGATTGTGAGCGGTTTGTCCTGGAGGGTCTGTACTAATGGAGGGGGTTTGTCCTGGGGGGGTCTGTACTAATGGAGGAGGGGGCGGTTTGTGCTGGGGGGTCTGTACTAATGGAGGGGGGGGCGGTTTGTCCTGGGGGGTCTGTACTAATGGAGGGGGGGTTGTTCTAGGAGGGTCTGTACTAATGGATTGTGAGCGGTTTGTCCTGGGGGTCTGTACTAATGGAGGGGTTTGTCCTAGGGGGGTCTGTACTAATGGAGGGGGGGTTTGTCCTGGGGATCTGTACCAATGGAGAGGGGGTCTGTACTAATGGAGGGGAGGGTTGTCCTGGGGGGGGTCTGTACTAATAGAGGGGGGCGGTTTGTCCTGGGGGGTCTGTACTAATGGAGGGGGGGTTTGTCCTGGGGGGTCTGTACTAATGGGGGGAGGGGTTGTCCTGGGGGGGTCTGTACTAATGGAGGGGGGGTTTGTCATGGGGGTCTGTACTAATGGAGGGGGTTTGTCCTGGGGGGGTGTGTAGTAATGGAGAGGGGTTTGTCCTGGGGGAATCTGTACTAATGGAGGGGTGTTTGTCCTGGGGGGGTCTGTACTAATGGAGGGTGTTTGTCCTGGGGGTCTGTACTAATGGAGGGGGGTTTGTCTTGACGGGTCTGTACTAATGAAGGGGGGGTTTGTCCTGGGGGGTCTGTACTAATGGAGGGGGGTTTGTCCTGGGGTGGATCTGTACTAATGGATGGGGGGGGTTTGTCTTGGGTGATCTGTACTAATGAAGGGGTGGTTTGTCCTGGGGGGGTCTACACCCAGGAAAGTACACCAAGGACTCCAGAGGGAGAGGGCAGTGCTGAGAGAACACCATCTGACGTCTCTTGTACCATGTCTACAGTCTCTGACCGTCTCTTGTATCATGTCTGCAGTCTCTGACCATCTCCTGTACCATGTCTGCAGTCTCTGACCATCTCCTGTACCATGTCTGCAGTCCCTGACCATCTCCTGTATTATGTCTGCAGTCTCTGACCATCTCCTGTATTATGTCTGCAGTCTCTGACCATATCCTGTATTATGTCTGCAGTCTCTGACCATCTCCGGTACAATGATTGCAGTCTCTGACCGTCTCTTGTATTATGCCTGCAGTCTCTGACCATCTCCTGTACCATGTCTGCAGTCTCTGACCATCTCCTGTATCATGTCTGCAGTCTCAGACCATCTCCTGTATTATGTCTGCAGTCTCTGACCATCTCCTGTATCATGTCTACTGTCTCTGACTGTCTCTTGTATCATGTCTACAGTCTCTGACCTTCTCCTATATTATGTCTGCGGTCCCTGACCATCTCCTGTATTACGTCTGCAGTCTCTGACCATCTCCTCTATTATGTCTGCAGTCTCTGTCCATCTCTTGTATCATGTCTGCAGTCTCTGACCATCTCCTGTATTATGTCTGCAGTCTTTGACCATATTATGTCTAGGGGCTCTTTCTAACAGACAGCCCTCTGTGTGTACATCAGAGAGACTCCCCTCCAGGTCTCTTTAGTATACTCTTCCTGCATTTTCTTTATTGTTAAGAGATCATGGGAGGATCCCAAGGTAACGAAGATTTCTAAGGGGAGCATCTCTGTGTTTGAGTCATTGCCATAGAAAGATTTGTAAAGGGGAGGAGTTGGTAAGATGACCATGCCCATGTGGGGGCGCCAGAAATATTTCTGCACCCAGGCGTCTGTGACCCTAGGATCGGCCCTGCTATACACCCTACCCCACCTTATAGAACACTGCACCCCCTCACTATACACCCTGTCCCCACCCCATATAACCCTGCATCTCTCACTATACACCCTGCCCACACCTCATAGAAAACTGTACCCCTCACTGTTCATCATGCCCCCACCCCATTAAACACTGTACCCCTCACTATACACCCTGCCCCCACCTCATAGAAAACTGTACCCCTCACTAAACACCCTGCTCCCACCCCATAGAACCCTGCACCCCTCACTATACACCCTGCCTTCCCCTCATAGAAAACTGTAACCCTCACCCCATAGAACCCTGCACCCCTTACTAAATACCCTGCCCACACCTCATAGAATACTGTATCCCTCACTATACACCCTGCCCCCACCTCATAAGAAACAGTACGCCTCACTGTTCACCATGCCCCCACCCCATAGAACACTGCACCCCTCACTATACACCCTGCCTCCACCTTACTGAACACTGCACCCCTCACTATACACCCTGCCCCCACCCCTTAGAACCCTGCACCCCCTCACTATACACCCTGCCCTCACCTCATAGAAAACTGTACCCCTCACTGTTGACCATGCCCCCACCCCATAGACCCATAGAACTCTGCATCCCTCACTATACATCCTGCCCACACCTCATAGAAAACTGTACCCCTCACTGTTGACCATGCCCCCACCCCATAGAACACTGCAGCCCACACTATCTACCCTACCCCCACCCCATAGTACCCTGCACCCCTCACTATACACCCTGCCCTCACCTCATAGAAAACTGTACCCCTCACTGTTCACCATGCCCCCACCCCATAGAACCCTGCACCCCTCACTATACATCCTTCCCACACCTCATAGAAAACTGTACCCCTCCCCAATAGAACCCTGCACCCCTCACTATACACCCTGCCCACACCTTATAGAAAACTTTACCCCTCACTATACACCCTTCCCCACCCCATAGAACCCCGCACCCTCACTATGCACTCTGCCCACACCTCATAAAAACTGTACTTCTCACTGTTCACCATGCCCCCACCCCATAGAACACTGCACCACTCACTATACACCCGTCCCCACCCAATAGAACCTTGCAACCCTCACTATACACCCCGCCCACACCTCATCAAACATTGTACCTCTCCACAGTTCACCATGCCCACGCACCACAGAACACTGTACCCCGCACTATACAAAAGGGGTTGTCCTGGGGGGGTCTGTACTAATGGAGGGGGGGTTTGTCATGGGGGGTCTGTACTAATGGAGGGGGTTTGTCCTGGGGGGGTCTGTAGTAATGGAGAGGGGTTTGTCCTGGGGGAATCTGTACTAATGGAGGGGTGTTTGTCCTGGGGGGGTCTGTACTAATGGAGGGTGTTTGTCCTGGGGGTCTGTACTAATGGAGGGGGGTTTGTCTTGACGGGTCTGTACTAATGAAGGGGGGGTTTGTCCTGGGGGGGTCTGTACTAATGGAGGGGGGTTTGTCCTGGGGTGGATCTGTACTAATGGACGGGGGGGTTTGTCTTGGGTGATCTGTACTAATGAAGGGGTGGTTTGTCCTGGGGGGGTCTACACCCAGGAAAGTACACCAAGGACTCCAGAGGGAGAGGGCAGTGCTGAGAGAACACCATCTGACGTCTCTTGTACCATGTCTACAGTCTCTGACCGTCTCTTGTATCATGTCTGCAGTCTCTGACCATCTCCTGTACCATGTCTGCAGTCTCTGACCATCTCCTGTACCATGTCTGCAGTCCCTGACCATCTCCTGTATTATGTCTGCAGTCTCTGACCATCTCCTGTATTATGTCTGCAGTCTCTGACCATATCCTGTATTATGTCTGCAGTCTCTGACCATCTCCGGTACTATGATTGCAGTCTCTGACCGTCTCTTGTAATATGCCTGCAGTCTCTGACCATCTCCTGTACCATGTCTGCAGTCTCTGACTATCTCCTGTATCATGTCTGCAGTCTCAGACCATCTCCTGTATTATGTCTGCAGTCTCTGACCATCTCCTGTATCATGTCTACTGTCTCTGACTGTCTCTTGTATCATGTCTACAGTCTCTGACCTTCTCCTATATTATGTCTGCGGTCCCTGACCATCTCCTGTATTACGTCTGCAGTCTCTGACCATCTCCTCTATTATGTCTGCAGTCTCTGTCCATCTCTTGTATCATGTCTGCAGTCTCTGACCATCTCCTGTATTATGTCTGCAGTCTTTGACCATATTATGTCTAGGGGCTCTTTCTAACAGACAGCCCTCTGTGTGTACATCAGAGAGACTCCCCTCCAGGTCTCTTTAGTATACTCTTCCTGCATTTTCTTTATTGTTAAGAGATCATGGGAGGATCCCAAGGTAACGAAGATTTCTAAGGGGAGCATCTCTGTGTTTGAGTCATTGCCATAGAAAGATTTGTAAAGGGGAGGAGTTGGTAAGATGACCACGCCCATGTGGGGGCGCCAGAAATATTTCTGCACCCAGGCGTCTGTGACCCTAGGATCGGCCCTGCTATACACCCTACCCCACCTTATAGAACACTGCACCCCCTCACTATACACCCTGTCCCCACCCCATATAACCCTGCATCTCTCACTATACACCCTGCCCACACCTCATAGAAAACTGTACCCCTCACTGTTCATCATGCCCCCACCCCATACAACACTGTACCCCTCACTATACACCCTGCCCCCACCTCATAGAAAACTGTACCCCTCACTAAACACCCTGCTCCCACCCCATAGAACCCTGCACCCCTCACTATACACCCTGCCTTCCCCTCATAGAAAACTGTAACCCTCACCCCATAGAACCCTGCACCCCTTACTAAATACCCTGCCCACACCTCATAGAATACTGTATCCCTCACTATACACCCTGCCCCCACCTCATAAGAAACAGTACGCCTCACTGTTCACCATGCCCCCACCCCATAGAACACTGCACCCCTCACTATACACCCTGCCTCCACCTTACTGAACACTGCACCCCTCACTATACACCCTGCCCCCACCCCTTAGAACCCTGCACCCCCTCACTATACACCCTGCCCTCACCTCATAGAAAACTGTACCCCTCACTGTTGACCATGCCCCCACCCCATAGACCCATAGAACTCTGCATCCCTCACTATACATCCTGCCCACACCTCATAGAAAACTGTACCCCTCACTGTTGACCATGCCCCCACCCCATAGAACACTGCAGCCCACACTATCTACCCTACCCCCACCCCATAGTACCCTGCACCCCTCACTATACACCCTGCCCTCACCTCATAGAAAACTTTACCCCTCACTGTTCACCATGCCCCCACCCCATAGAACCCTGCACCCCTCACTATACATCCTTCCCACACCTCATAGAAAACTGTACCCCTCCCCAATAGAACCCTGCACCCCTCACTATACACCCTGCCCACACCTTATAGAAAACTTTACCCCTCACTATACACCCTTCCCCACCCCATAGAACCCCGCACCCTCACTATGCACTCTGCCCACACCTCATAAAAACTGTACTTCTCACTGTTCACCATGCCCCCACCCCATAGAACACTGCACCACTCACTATACACCCGTCCCCACCCAATAGAACCTTGCAACCCTCACTATACACCCCGCCCACACCTCATCAAACATTGTACCTCTCACAGTTCACCATGCCCCCGCACCACAGAACACTGTACCCCGCACTATACAAAAGGGGTTGTCCTGGGGGGGTCTGTACTAATGGAGGGGGGGTTTGTCATGGGGGGTCTGTACTAATGGAGGGGGTTTGTCCTGGGGGGGTCTGTAGTAATGGAGAGGGGTTTGTCCTGGGGGAATCTGTACTAATGGAGGGGTGTTTGTCCTGGGGGGGTCTGTACTAATGGAGGGTGTTTGTCCTGGGGGTCTGTACTAATGGAGGGGGGTTTGTCTTGACGGGTCTGTACTAATGAAGGGGGGGTTTGTCCTGGGGGGGTCTGTACTAATGGAGGGGGGTTTGTCCTGGGGTGGATCTGTACTAATGGACAGGGGGGTTTGTCTTGGGTGATCTGTACTAATGAAGGGGTGGTTTGTCCTGGGGGGGTCTACACCCAGGAAAGTACACCAAGTACTCCAGAGGGAGAGGGCAGTGCTGAGAGAACACCATCTGACGTCTCTTGTACCATGTCTACAGTCTCTGACCGTCTCTTGTATCATGTCTGCAGTCTCTGACCATCTCCTGTACCATGTCTGCAGTCCCTGACCATCTCCTGTATTATGTCTGCAGTCTCTGACCATCTCCTGTATTATGTCTGCAGTCTCTGACCATATCCTGTATTATGTCTGCAGTCTCTGACCATCTCCGGTACTATGATTGCAGTCTCTGACCGTCTCTTGTAATATGCCTGCAGTCTCTGACCATCTCCTGTACCATGTCTGCAGTCTCTGACCATCTCCTGTATCATGTCTGCAGTCTCAGACCATCTCCTGTATTATGTCTGCAGTCTCTGACCATTTCCTGTATCATGTCTACTGTCTCTGACTGTCTCTTGTATCATGTCTACAGTCTCTGACCTTCTCCTATATTATGTCTGCGGTCCCTGACCATCTCCTGTATTACGTCTGCAGTCTCTGACCATCTCCTCTATTATGTCTGCAGTCTCTGTCCATCTCTTGTATCATGTCTGCAGTCTCTGACCATCTCCTGTATTATGTCTGCAGTCTTTGACCATATTATGTCTAGGAGCTCTTTCTAACAGACAGCCCTCTGTGTGTACATCAGAGAGACTCCCCTCCAGGTCCCTTTAGTATACTCTTCCTGCATTTTCTTTATTGTTAAGAGATCATGGGAGGATCCCAAGGAAATGAAGATTTCTAAGGGGAGCATCTCTGTGTTTGAGTCATTGCCATAGAAAGATTTATAAAGGGGAGGAGTTGGTAAGATGACCACGCCCATGTGGGGGCGCCAGAAATATTTCTGCACCCAGGCGTCTGTGACCCTAGGATCGGCCCTGCTATACACCCTACCCCACCTTATAGAACACTGCACCCCCTCATTATACACCCTGTCCCCACCCCATATAACCCTGCATCTCTCACTATACACCCTGCCCACACCTCATAGAAAACTGTACCCCTTACTGTTCATCATGCCCCCACCCCATACAACACTGTACCCCTCACTATACACCCTGCCCCCACCTCATAGAACCCTGCATCCCTCACTATACACCCTGCCTTCCCCTCATAGAAAACTGTAACCCTCACCCCATAGAACCCTGCACCCCTTACTAAATACCCTGCCCACACCTCATAGAACACTGTATCCCTCACTATACACCCTGCCCCCACCTCATAAGAAACAGTACGCCTCACTGTTCACCATGCCCCCACCCCATAGAACACTGCACCCCTCACTATACACCCTGCCTCCACCTTACTGAACACTGCACCCCTCACTATACACCCTGCCCCCACCCCTTAGAACCCTGCACCCCCTCACTATACACCCTGCCCTCACCTCATAGAAAACTGTACTCCTCACTGTTGACCATGCCCCCACCCCATAGACCCATAGAACTCTGCATCCCTCACTATACATCCTGCCCACACCTCATAGAAAACTGTACCCCTCACTGTTGACCATGCCCCCACCCCATAGAACACTGCAGCCCACACTATCTACCCTACCCCCACCCCATAGTACCCTGCACCCCTCACTATACACCCTGCCCTCACCTCATAGAAAACTGTACCCCTCACTGTTCACCATGCCCCCACCCCATAGAACCCTGCACCCCTCACTATACATCCTTCCCACACCTCATAGAAAACTGTACCCCTCCCCAATAGAACCCTGCACCCCTCACTATACACCCTGCCCACACCTTATAGAAAACTTTACCCCTCACTATACACCCTTCCCCCACCCCATAGAACCCCGCACCCTCACTATGCACTCTGCCCACACCTCATAAAAACTGTACTTCTCACTGTTCACCATGCCCCCACCCCATAGAACACTGCACCACTCACTATACACCCGTCCCCACCCAATAGAACCTTGCAACCCTCACTATACACCCCGTCCACACCTCATCAAACATTGTACCTCTCACAGTTCACCATGCCCCTGCACCACAGAACACTGTACCCCGCACTATACAAAAGGGAAAAGAGAAAAAGAGGGCAGACCAGCCTTGTGCATTACCCTTAAACGTCTTTTTATTAAAAATATGATAAAAAAACTACTCACAAACATGTGGGATAAAGTTTGCAGAACAAATGTTCTCCAGATGACTGCAGTTAGTTGACTGACAAACACACTCCAGATTGGTAATACAGGAGATATCAAGGGCCACCGCCCGTTGACGCATTTCGAAGGGATACCTTCTTCCTCAGAGCCTAGCCAGTTTTATTAAAATGGTAAAAAATTATATCAAAAGTTGCACTCACATGTGACTGTGATATCATTTTTTACCATTTAAATGAAACGTACTACACCATAAGAGCTCTTCTTTGTGTCCCTGGTGGAGTCTGTTCAAACATCCTCAGCCTTTGTCGGAGAGGGACCCACAGTGGAGAGATGTTTATCCAGGATCTATGTGGTTCATTCAATTAAAGTGTATTTTGACCTACCATAAAAAGTGGTCAAACACCTCTGGTGAGTTGTCATCTACCTCATGAGCACTCGGGGTGAAGCATATACTTGAAGACACATCAAACCAGAAGATTATACAGTGGAACCTAGGATTGCGAGTAACGCGATTAACGAGCGTTTCGCAATACGAGCACTGTATTTTTAAAAATCGTAACTTGGTTTGCGAGTGTTGTCTTGCAAAACAAGCACAATTCTGGCCAAAGCGGTGTGCAGTACCGCTTTTGACCTGAGGTGGGGTGCCGGAGCCAAGCAGAGCCGAGCGTCGCCGATCGTCGCCGTTCGGAAATGCACGGAAAGGCCCGAAGACAGCACGGCTGACCTCGGCAAATCTCGGGTAGGAAGTCTATCCGAGGTTTGCCGAAGTCAGCTGAAGTGTTTCCGAGGCTCTCCGGTGCCCCCGCCTCTGGCCACATGCGGTATTGCATCCCATGAGTGAATGCGGAACAAATTATTTTAGTTTCCATTGACTTCAATGGGAAAACTTGCTTTGATATGCGAGTACTTTGGATTATGAGCATACTCCTGGAACTGATTATGCTCGTAATCCGAGGTTCCACTGTATATGTTTTATGGTGCTGGGATTGTCACTTTGGACTTCATCAGTTTGCTATTTGCATATGGTTCATTTCGCATTATTTATATTGAAATATTTAATATATGATGTTTTGTAGCGCCAACACCTATACCTTTGTGTATTCACTAGTCTTTTGAACATGGCATTTTTTTCCACAAGTTTTTGTAAAATGTGAAAAGAAAATGAAAACGCATTTTTTTTTTTTTACACAAAGTTGTCAATTTTTACAATATTTCTAACTCATAGCATGTACATAGAAAAAATGACACCCCAAAATCCATTCTGCTACTCGTCCCGAGTATAGCGATACCACATGTTTGAGACTTTTACACAGCCTGGCCACATTCAGAGACCCAACATGCAGGGAGCACCAGCAGGTGTTCTAAGGGCATACATTTCAAATCTAATTTGATTACCTATTACACTTTTGTGCACTGTAATGGCACTGTAGTGGCATGGATGTGGTACGGATGAGCACTGATATGGCATGGATGTGGCATGGATGAGCACTGATGTGGCATGGATGAGCACTGATGTGGCATGGATGAGAAATGATGTGACATGGATGTGGCATGGATGAGTACTGATGATGTGGCATGGATGAGTACTGATGTGGCACGGATGAGCACTGATGTGGCACGGATGAGGCATGAAAGAGCCATGGATGGGGATGGATGAGCCAGGGATGGGGATGGATGAGCCATGGATGAGGATGGATGAGCATGAATGAGCCATGGATGGGGATGGATGAGCCAAGGATGGGGATGGATGAGCCATGGATTTGGATGGATGAGGCAGGAATTGGCACAGATCAGCGCTGTGGGCACTTCAGATCCAGGCCACAGCGCTGCTGCACTTGATCTCTACCCTCTCCTCACACACTGTACTGATCGGTACGAAGAGGGGAAGAACTGAACCGGGCATGCGACGGCTTGTTGACAACTAATCGCTCCATCATTGGACAGAGCGATCATGTGGTACAGGGTCGCTGTCATTGGCCAGGGCCAGGGTGATTCTGGGAGGACGTTATGGTGCACCTTCCCAGAATTATCCGACTGTGCTGTAGCCATCATTCGGCTATGGCCCAGTCGGTAAGTGGTTAAGGAGCATGTCTGAACACCAATGAATTAAGGGAGCAGGTACTTATTTCTGACCTAGAACGAGCAGGGTGGAAATTCGCCCCCCCCTCAACCCGCAACCTCCTTGGACACGTCACAGATCTCAGGAGACTGTGGGATCATTGAGAAAGCACAGTGGGTTTTGCAAATGTGCAGTGGGGAGCTGGCTGTGAAACACAGCCGGCTTCCCACAGTCAAGATGACAGCACCAGGGCCCCAAAGACAGGCAAAGAACCAGGCTTGGTGAAGACTAGGGATGAGCCGAACATCCCCCGGTTTGGTTTGCACCAGAACCTGCGAACGGACTGAAAGTTCGCACGAACTTTAGAACCCCATCAAAGTCTATGGGACTCGAACGTTCAAAATCAAAAGTGCTAATTTTAAAGGCTAATATGCAAGTTATTGTCCTAAAAAGGGTTTGGGGACCCGGGTCCTGCCCCAGGGGACATGTATCAATGCAAAAAAAAAAACTTTTAAAAATGGCCGTTTTTTCGGGAGCAGTGATTTTACCGATGCTTTAAATGAAAAAAAAAAGTGAAATATTTCTTTAAATATTGTACCTGGGGGGTGTCTATAGTATGCCTGTAAAGTGGCGCATGTTTCCTGTGCTTAGAACGGTCCCTGCAAAAAATTACATTTGTAAAGGAATAAAAGTCATTTAAAACTGCTTGCGGCTTTAATGTAATGTCGGGTCCCGGCAATATGGGTGAAAATCAGTGAGACAAACTGCATGGGTACCCCCCCACCAGGCCCTTTAGGTCTTGTATAGATATTAAGGGTAACCCTGCACCGAAATTAAAAAAAGGAAAGGCGTGGGGCCCCCAGGCCCTATATACTCTGAACAGCAGTATACAGGCGGTGCAAACAAGACAGGGACTGTAGGTTTGTTGTTAAGTAGAATCTGTTTGTAATTTTGAACTGGTACATTTTTAAAGTGTAGCTCCAGCCAAAAAATCAATTTTTAAGCTTTTTGGAAAACATAGGGAAGGGTTATCACCCCTATAACATTTGTTTTGCTGTCTGTGCACCTCTTCAGAAGATTTCACCTCACTTTCTGTCCCAATGACAAATGTTTTTTGAAAATTTGGGGGTTTTAGTGAAACAAGGATTGGTGATAAAGCATCAGTGAAGAGGAGACACGTTTTTCCCATATTAACTCTTACAGGAGAGAATTTCCCTTCTTGGGGTAGATTTCATCTCACTTCCTGTTGTCTCCTTCCGTTTGCAAATAGGAGTAGTTTGTAAGTTGGATGTTTGAAAGTAGGGGCCTGCCCTATATACTCTGCAGAAATTGGGGCCTTAGTGGTTGGTATTGCCACAACACTTTAAGCCCTCACAGTTACTCTTGGTGGGCGCAGGAACGGGCCCTGATGTGAAATATTAGATCAAGAATTGTAATTAAATGCCATTTTTGAACAGTGGTAGAAAAATTGGGCCTTTGGTGGTGGTGGTGCTGGTGCCACAACACTGTAAGTCCTCACAGTTACTCTTGGAGGACGCTGGAACAGGCCCTGCTGTGAAATATTATATCAAGAATTGTAATTACATGCATCTGTTGAACAGGGGCAGAAAAATTGGGCATTTGGTGGTGGTGGTGGTGTTGCCACAACACTGTAAGCCCTCACAGTTACTCTTGGTGGGAGCTGGAATGGGCCCTGCTGTGAAATATTATATCAAGAATTGTAATTACATGTCCCTGTTGAACAGGGGCAGAAAAATTGGGCCTTAGGCACTGGTGCCACAACACTACAACCCCTCACAGATACACTAGTTGGAGCGCAGGAATGAACCCTGCTGCAAAGTATTGCATCAAAAATTTTAATTACACGTCCCTGTTAAACAGGGGCAGAAAAATTGCCACAACACTGCAACCCCTCACAGATACTCTAGTTGGAGCGCAGGAATGAACCCTGCTGCAAAGTATTGCATCAAAAATTGTAATTACATGCCCCTGTTAAACAGGGGCAGAAAATTTGCCACAAC
Organism: Aquarana catesbeiana; assembly: GCF_042186555.1. Taxonomy (NCBI): domain Eukaryota; kingdom Metazoa; phylum Chordata; class Amphibia; order Anura; family Ranidae; genus Aquarana; species Aquarana catesbeiana. Next base: position 437,092,456 of record NC_133326.1, on the reverse strand, counting down.
ACTGCAACCCCTCACAGATACTCTAGTTGGAGCACAGGAATGAGCCCTGCTGAAAAGTATTGCATCAAAAATTGTAATTACACGCCCCTGTTAAAAAGGGGCAGAAAAATTGGGCCTTGGCCACTGGTGGCGGTGCCCAGAACCAAAAATGTTCTTACAAGCTATCAGCATGAAAATTGAGGAGGAAGAGGATTGTCACTCAGCATAACAGGATAATCACTCAGCATCAGCATAGGCAGTCTTGAAGGCATCTCACATTAAAAAAAAATTAAATCGGTTACATCAGCATCAGGTGCTTGGTAGCTGGTGATCCAAGACTGGTTCATTTTTATGAAGGTCAGCCGATTGACCGATTCAGTGGACAGGCGCACCCTGTGATCAGTTACAAAGCCTCCAGCAGCACTGAATGTGCGTTCTGAAAGAACGCTGGATGGAGGACAGGCCAGTAGCTCAATTGCATACTGTGCAAGCTCTGGTTAGTGATCCATCCTCATCCTCAGTAACCCAGAGGATTTTTGGTGGGAAAGGTGTCCAAGTCTGATCTTGCCCCTAGGTAATCCTGCACTATGTGAAGCAGACGCTGGCGATGGTTGCTGGAACCGATCAGACCTTGGGGCTGTGGACTAAAAAATTGTCTGAACGCATTGGTCAGACGGCCACCTTCTCCACCGCTCCTTCTGTGACTGACCGAAGCCTCAGCAACACGTTGTCCAGGAGGACCAGGAAATTGTAACCTTCCAGGCTCTGGAAATGCATTGCACAAATCTTTCTGCAAGGCCTCCCGAAGATGTTTCATCCTCTGCTCCCTCTGCGACGGCAAGATAAGGTCCGCAACCTTACCCTTGTAACGTGGATCAAGGAGGGTTGCCAGCCAGTAATGATTCCTCCCCTTGATACCACGAATACGAGGATTCTTCCGCAGGCTTTGCAGGATCAGGGAGGCCATGCAGCGTAGGTTTGCTGAGGCATTCGGTCCAGAGTCCTCTGGGTCACTAAGGACATGATCCGCAGCCAACTCCTCCCAGCCACGTACAAGTCCATGGGTTTCTTCAGACTGTAAATGATCCCTTGAAGACTGCTGCTGATGCTGAGTGCCAGGCTCCAACTCCATGCTGACACAATCCTCCTCCTCCTCTTCCTGTGTGATCGGCGGGCACGCAGGAACACTGTCTGAATAAAGGGGGCCTTGAGAGGTAAGGAAGTCCTCCTCTTCCTCCCTCTGTTCTGCCTCAAGTGCCCTATCCATTATTCCACGCAGCGTGTGTTCCAACAGGTGGACAAGAGGGACAGTGTCACTGATGCATGCACTGTCACTGCTCACCATCCTCGTGCCTTCTCAAATGGTGATAGGACAGTGCATGCATCCCTGATCATAGCCCATTGGTGTGGGGAAAAAAAACAAGGTCCCCTGACCCTGTCCTGGTGCCATAGTCGCATAGGTACTCATTGATGGCCCTCTGCTGCGTGTGCAGCTGCTGCAGCATGGCCAACTTTGAGTTCCACCTGGTGGGCATGTCACAGATTAGGCGGTTCTTGGGCAGGGTAAATTCCTTTTGGAGGTCAGCCAGCCGAGCACTGGCATTATATGACCTGCGGAAATGCACACAGACTTTCCTGGCCTGCCTCAGGACATCCTGTAAGCAGAGTAACTGCCCAAGAACCGCTGCACCACCAAGTTAAGGTAGTGAGCCAAACAGGGCACATGGGTCAGTTGTTCCTGTCGGAGGGCGGAGAGGAGGTTAGTGCCATTGTCGCAAACCACCATACCTGGCTTAAGCTTCCATGGCGTCAACCACCTCTGAACCTGCCCCTGCAGAGCTGACAGAATCTCTGCCCCAGTGTGGCTCCTGTCCCCCAAGCACACCAGCTCAAACACCGCATGGCATCTTTTTGCTTGCATGCTTGCGTAGCCCCTTGAACGCCTACGGAGCACCGCTGGTTCCGAGGACAAATCAGCACAGGAGAAGGCCATGGAGGAAGAAGATGAGGAGGGGTGGAGGAGAGAGGTGTGGCAGAATCACCACTAGTAGAATTTTGGAGGCGTGGTGGTGGAACAAACTCCAACACTACTGCACCCTGTCCTGCATCCTTCCCAGCTGCCAGAAGAGTCACCCAGTGCGCGGTGAAAGATAGGTAACGTCCCTGTCCATGCCTGCTGGACCATGAGTCAGCGGTAATATGCACCTTACCGCTGACCGCCCTGTCCAGCGAGGCCAAGACATTGCCTTCCACATGCCGGTAGAGAGCCGGAATCGCCTTCCATGAGGAAAAGTGGCGTTTGGGAACCTGCCACTGAGGAACCGCACATCCCACAAACTCACAGAAGGGGGCAGAGTCTACCAACTGAAAAGGCAGCAGTTGAAGTGCTAGCAATTTAGCCAAGCTAGCATTCAACCACTGGGCATGTGGATGGCTGGGAGCGAACTTCTTTCGGCGGTGCAGCAGCTGGGACAGGGAAATTTGCCTGGTACAATCTGACGTCGGTGTACCGATAGCAGATTGCCCACAAGTACTTGGCTGTGACACACCTAATTCTACACCTTCATTCCTCTCAGTGCAGGTTTCAGAGAGGACTGAATGTATAGTGGGGTTGGAGATCCCAGCTGATGAGGAGCAGGGAAAGGTCCGCTTTGTTCTTTGGTGTGGGTCTTTTAGGTACACTTGCCAACGAACTGCATGGCAGGTCGGCATATGTCTGGTCAAGCATGTGGTGCCCAAGCGGGTGATGTTTTGGCCATGCGAGATATGCTTGAGACATAAGTTTCAAATAGCAGCAGTGGGATCTGATGCACACACCAAAGAACTTTTGGAATAACGTGCAGAGACAGCAGCACCCTGCACATGCGGAGCTCTGCAGTGTGATGCAGTCGGTGTGCTACCTTTAAGCTGTCCCCTGGAGGGCATCCTGCCTCTTTGGAGATGTGCCGCCTCCTCCTCCTCCTCCTCTCTCCTATCAGACACCCACGTGGAGTCAGTGACCTCATCATCCCCTCCCTCCTCATCACTGGAGCAAAGTTGGCAGTATGCTGCAGCTGAGGGAACATAGCTGCCAGATTGCTGTCCTTCTTGGGCACCCCCTCTCTCTGGGCTCACTTTACTGCCTTCCTCTAGCTTGGTACCATCATTGGAGCCTTCAAACCACTGGGCATCCTCCTGGAGCATGTACCCAACACTGTGGTCAAACAGTTCGGGGGACTCCTCAGGAGGACATGGTGGGGCTAGGGAAGGAGTGACTGATGTCATTGAGCCAAGTGAAGAGGCCGCGTTGGCAGCTGCTTTGCCAGACAAAGTACCCTGAGCCTGGGTGAGAGAGGATGAGGAGGATGAGGATAGCTTGGTCATCCACTCTACCAAGTCTTCCGCATGTTGCGGCTCAACACAACCAGCTACCGAAAAAAAGCATAAGCGTGTCCCACGGCCACGTGCTGATGAGGATGCACCATCTCCACGATCAGCACTGTTGCCTCTAGACACAGAGCCTGCTTGCCCTCTTTTATTGGCTTGTGACTGTCTGCCTCTCCTTGTTGGCCTTCCAGACATACTAATGGCCTGCAGTGAGATGTAGCTGCACAAAGCTGGGATGTATATATATACTGATACTGCAGCTAGCAGAATCAACTGCCTGCCTGTAGTATTATTAGTATGATAACACCAGAAATTGTCTTCAGGTAGCTTTAGGTGCACACTGTGCAGAGGACTCAGTACACTAACTGTAAACACTGCAGCTGCCTGCCTGTGGTATTAATAGGATCAGAACAGCAATTTTCTTCAGGTAGCTTTAGGTGCACACTGTGCAGAGGACGCACTACACTAACTGTAAACACTGCAGCTGCCTGGCTGTGGTACTAATAGGATCAGAAGAATACCACCAATTTTCTTCAGGTAGCTTTAGGTGCACACTGTGCAGAGGACACAGTACACTAACTGTAAATACTGTAGCTGCCTGCCTGTGGTACTAATAGGATCAGAAGAACACCACCAATTTTCTTCAGGTAGCTTTAGGTTCACACTGTGCAGAGGACACAGTACACTAACTGTAAATACTGTAGCTGCCTGCCTGTGGTATTCATAGGATCAGAACAACAGCAATTGTCTTCAGGTAGCTTTAGATGCACACTGTGCAAAGGACACAGTACGCTAACTGTAAATACTGCAGCTGCCTGCCTGTGTTACTAATAGGATCAGAAGAACACCACCAATTGTCTTCAGGTAGCTTTAGGTGCACACTGTGCAGAGGACACAGTACACTAACTGTAAATACTGTAGCTGCCTGCCTGTGGCATTAATAGATTCAGAACAACAGCAATTGTCTTCAGGTAGCTTTAGGTGCACACTGTGCAGAGGATGCACTACACTACACTCTCTTCAGTAGGAAGAGAATAACAGGAACGAATCTAGCTAAACTGAATACAATATATATATATATATATATATACACACACAACACATAGGATGCATATATATACACAATACACTGTAAGTGCAGCTAACTGACTCGCCTGCCTACTCTAACTTAATCAATTCAGCCCCGGAAGGATTTACCCCCTTCCTGACCAGAGCACTTTTTACAATTTGGCACTGCGACGCTTTAACTGCTAATTGCACGGTCATGCAATGCTGTACCCAAACGAAATTTGCGTCCTTTTGTTCCCACAAATAGAGCTTTCTTTTGATGGTATTTGATCACCTCTGCGTTTTTTTTTTGCGCTATAAACGGAAAAAACTATATTTTCTACTTTTTGTTATAAAAAAAAATACAATAAACTCAATTTTAGTCATACATTTAGTCCAAAATGTATTCAGCCACATGTCTTTGGTCATAAAATGCCAGGGCAGTTCACCCTCCCCACCAAATGACCCCATTTTGGAAAGTAGACACCCCAAGCTATTTGCTGAGAGGTATGTTGAGTCCATGTAATATTTTATATTTTGCCACAAGTTGCGGGAAAATGACAAACTTTTTTTTTTTTTGCACAAAGTTGTCACTAAATTATATATTGCTCAAACATGCCATGGGCATATGTGGAATTACACCCCAAAATACATTCTGCTGCTTCTCCTGAGTATGGGGATTCCACAGGTGTGGGACTTTTTGGGAGCCTAGCTGCGTACGGGGCCCCGAAAACCAAGCACCGCCTTCAGGATTTCTAAGGGTGTAAATTTTTGATTTCACTCCTCACTACCTATCACAGTTTCCAAGGCCATAAAATGCCAAGATGGCACAAAACCCCCCTAATGAAGCCATTTTGGAAAGTAGACACCCCAAGCTATTTGCTGAGAGGCATGGTGAGTATTTTGCAGCTCTCATTTGTTTTGGAAAATGAAGAAAGAAAAGAAAAATGTATTTTTTTTCCTTTTTTTCAATTTTCAAAACTTTGTGACAAAAAGCGAGGTCTGCAAAACACTCACCATACCTCTCAGCAAATAGCTTGGGGTGTCTACTTTCCAAAATGGGGTCATTTGGGGGGGGGGGGGTTGTGCCAACTGGGCATTCCATGGCCTCCGAAACTGTGATAGGCAGTGAGGAGTGAAATCAAAAATTTACACCCTTAGAAATCCTGAAGGCGGTGCTTGGTTTTTGGGGTTCCGTATGCGGCTAGGCTCCCAAAAAGTCTCACACATGTGGTATCCCCGTACCCAGGAGAAGCAACAGAATGTATTTTGGGGTGTAATTTCACATATTCCCATGGAATGTTTGAGCAATATATCATTTAGTGACAACTTTGTGCAAAAAATAAATAAATAAATAAATAAAAATTTGTCTTTTTCCCGCAACTTGTGTCACAATATAAAATATTCAATGGTCTCGACATGCCTCTCAGCAAATAGCTTGGGGTGTCTACTTTCCAAAATGGGGTCATTTGGGGGGTTTTGAACTGTCCTGGCATTTCATGCACAACATTTAGAAGCTTATGTCACACATCACCCACTCTTCTAACCACTTGAAGACAAAGCCGTTTCTGACACTATTTGTTTACGTGAAAAAATTATTTTTTCTGCAAGAAAATTACTTTGAACCCCCAAACATTATATATTTTTTTAAAGCAAATGCCCTACAGATTAAAATGGTGGGTGTTTCATTTTTTTTTTCACACAGTATTTGCGCAGCGATTTTTCAAATGCATTTTTGGGGGAAAAAAACACACTTTTTAAAATTTTAATGCACTAAAACACACTATATTGCCCAAATGTTTGATGAAATAAAAAAGATGATCTTAGGCCGAGTACATGGATACCAAACATGACATACTTTAAAATTGCGCACAAACGTGCAGTGGCGACAAACTACATACATTTTAAAAGCCTTTAAAAGCCTTTACAAGTTAACGCTTTAGATTTACAAAGGAGGTCTACTGCTAAAATTACTGCCCTCGATCTGACCTTCACGGCGATACCTCACATGCATGGTGCAATTGCTGTTTACATTTGACGCCAGACCAACGCTTGGATTCGCCTTTGCGCGAGAGCAGGGGGGATAGGGCTGCTTTTTTTTTTTTTTTTTTTCCCTTTATTATTTTTTTGGCTTTTTTATCTTATTTTTAAACTGTTCCTTTCATTTTTTTTTTTTTTTTTATTGTTATGTCAGGGAATGTAAATATCCCCTATGATAGCAATAGGTAGTGACAGGTACTCTTTTTTGACAAAAAATGGGGTCTATTAGACCCTAGATCTCTCCTCAAAGCATCTGACCACACCAAGATCGGTGTGATAAAATACTTTCCCAATTTCCCAATGGCGCTGTTTACATCCGGCGAAATCTAAGTCATGAAATGCTTGTAGCTTCCGGTTTCTTAGGCCATAGAGATGATTGGAGCCATTCTGGTCTCTGATCAGCTCTATGGTCAGCTGGCGGAATCACCGGCTGCATTCCCAGGTTCCCTGTTGGGACAGGAGAGCCAGAGAAAAACATGGAAGACGGTGGGAGGGGGGGACATTTCCTCCCACTGCTTGTAAAAGCAGTTTAGAGGCTAATTAGCTGCTAGGATTGCTTTTACATGAAAGCCGACCGCTGGCTGAAAAGAATGATACCAAGATGATACCTAAACCTGCAGGCATCATTCTGGTATAATCACTCAAAGTCCAGCAACATACCAGTATGTTGCTGGTCCTTGTTGGGCATAATATTGTAATCTTTTTTTTTTTTCATGCAGCCTATGGGCTGCATGAAAAAAAGAGACTGATTGGTGGGTAAGCCCACCATTAGAATACCTCCCTTCATCCACCCACTTCTAATGATGGGCATACATGCACCATTTATATATGCCGAAGCATGGTGGTATCCGCCCTCCAAAAGTTAGGAGCAAATCGCTCCTCCGCCCCTGCTGCCCCCATGCTTCGGCATATATCACCTCCGCTGGAGTCATGGCTTTATATATCGTGGGATCAAACGCTGTTGCTGTTAAGATAAATAAATCCGCGCTGCAGCTGAATGGCGTACCTGAAAACAAAAAAATGGTTAACAATAAAACACAGTAAACAGTAAAGTATAAAAAATTGCATACCTGAAAAGCAAACATGATATAACATAATAACAATAAAACAATGCAGAATAGAATACAGTAAAAAAGAGCAGAACAATAGAGAGAGAATAGAGAGAGAGAGAACAATAAAACGACAACAATTTTTGTTTTTTTTTATTTTATATATTTTTTTGTGTTTTTTTTACACTTTTTTTTATAACTGTAACTTTTATAACTGTAAACGGTTCCAGGTTCGGGTCTCTCAAAATGCGATGGCATCTTGGGAGACCCTGTGAAAGTGTGCCTAGTCTGTGCAATGCTGTACCCTACGCTAATACTGAGCTAGTGCATGGTAGCGTTCAAAACATTCACCAATGCAAAGACCAGGATTGTTAGGACAGGAGGGACAATAATAGCGGGTGTTACGCCTATATCCGCGCTTGCTGCAGACACGACATCTTTTTTTGGGGGATCGTTGGGTAGGGGTACTCGGGAGGACATAAAGAAAATGCCTCTCATGCAGCCGACTGCATTTGGTTGGGGATGTGAATTGGGGAAGTACGGGTGCTGCAGAAGTGGTGGGTTCCCAGTTAGGATTGGCGAATGCAGCAGGAAGGGCATTATGGGCACGACGGGCCTGTGTTTGTCTTCTTCTTGGTGGCAGCGGGACACTACTTGTGCTTGCCACCTCGCCAGCTTGAACTGCACTTATGGGACTCGCCGCATCACCAAGTGTTACTGCAGTGCTGGTTTGACTACGACCCGCATGTACTAGGCCGCTGGTGCTCGCCAGTTCACAAAAACGCTACCAAAAAAACTGTTAGCGATCGCAGGGATCAGGCCTGACTCTGCGAACGCTGCAGTTATGCATTTAGTGTTTTGTAAGTGACAGTGATCGATCGATACTGCACTTGGGTGGGCTGGGCTGGGCGGAGGGGCAAAACGCAGGTGCTAGCAGGTATCTGGGCTGATCCCGCTAACACTGCGTTTTTGGGAACCCTAAACTGCTGGGGATGCTAGTATAGATCTGATCGGATCATATATTGATCAGTTCAGATACTATACCACTAAGGGATGTGTATGGTGCGTGCATGGGTGTTAACGGTACTGGCGCTAACCTGACGCTGCCTGGGGCATCACAGACCCTATCTGACTCTAAGACCTAACTTAAATCACCGCCGGGCGATCAGGGGGCTAAACCTTTATTAGGTAATAAACGGCGGGTGCCCTGACACTATAAAAAATAAACTAACTAACCAGCGTCACCCGTAACAGTTATACAGTGATCACTGGTGAAAGGGTTAACTAGGGGGCAATCAAGGGGTTAAAACCTTTACTAGGTAGTATATGGGGGTCCCTGACGCTATAAAAAGCTGACGGCGAACCTATATATTTACCTCCCTAACTAGCGTCACCAGTAACACTAATACCGCGATCAGAAAAACAATCGCTTAGTGACACTGGCGATGGGGGGTGATCACGGGGTTAACCTTTATTAGGGGGGGTTAGGGGGGTATCCTAGACCTAAAATGACCTACCACTAACTGCCCTACCACTCCTAACTGTCACAAACTGACACCAATGCAGTAATCAGAAAAAAAAAACTGTTTGGTGTCACTGTGACAGTAGGGCGGGGGGTGATTAGGGGGTGATCGGGGGGGGGTAAAGTATGCCTGGTGTGTTTTACTGTGTGTGTTGGTGCACTCACTCAGATGTCTTCTCGGCGCCGGAACGGAAAATACCGAGCCGAGGAACGATGACATCACTTCCTCTGCTGCTGTTTACTATACAGCAGCAGAGGAAGATTCTCATTCGTTGGGAGCGATCGTGAGGGGGTGGCCACGGATGAGTGGTCTCCCCCTCAGCCTGGATCGCTCCCCTAGCTAAGCTGACCGCCTCGGGCACCAGGGTACGTGATTTTGCCTGCCTGTGCCGTTCTGCCGCAGTATATCTGCGTTAGGCGGTCGGCAAGTGGTAAATCAAATGACACTGTCTCTGTCTATCTCTCTGCCGCCACCGCAACACACTACACAAGGCTGCCACGCAGGTGGCCTTATATAGTGTGGGGCGTGTACTAAACCCCCTGAGCCACAATTGGCCAAAGCCACCCTGGCTTTGGCCAATTACGGCTCTCTGTACAGACGGTGCTGTGATTGGCCAAGCACGCGGGTCATAGTGCATGCTTGGCCAATCATCAGCCAGCAATGCACTGCGATGCCGCAGTGAATTATGGGCCGTGATGCGAATTTGGCGCGAATGGCCCATAACGTTCGAAATTCGACGAACGGTCAAACATGCGATGTTCGAGTCGAACATGGGTTTGACTCGAACTCGAAGCTAATCCCTAGTGAAGACAGAGATGGAAAGTGTATTTTTATATAAAGTCAGGAGCTACAGTATTTGTAGCTGCTGAATTTTTTTTTTTTTTTTAAACAAGACTGAAGATGCTCTATAAAAATTAGTTAAACTAGGAGCATTTATTCCATTCCACTGAATACTAAAATATTAAGGGAAATTTCTCTAAATGAACACCAAAAAAATAAACCACTTGATGACTGGCATGTTAATCCCCCTTCCTGTCCAGGCCATTTTTCTGTTTTCAGCACTTTCTTTCAAATATTTTTATTGACGATTAATAAAATACAAATATGTAAAAAAAAAAAAATAGAACTAGAGTACAATACTAGAAAATATGTATCATTCAAGAAAAAGACCAACAAATAGAACTAGTACCAGTAAATCGAAGACAAACAATAAGCAGACTGTAAATATTGTTGTGTTAGAATTGTCATAAATCAGATATCTTTTTAAAGGAATCACAATGAGCACATTTAAAATAAAAAGATTTAAGACCATGACTACTAATTGCTAAGAATTTTTCATATAAGTCATGGGCGACTCTACGAATCACCTCAGTGAGATAGGTGCATGCATAGTGTTCCATGCATTAGTTATAGTTAATCTTGCAGCTATAAGAATATGCAAAAATAGGGTTCTATATTGTACAGGAAACTGGTCTATCATTAGGCCCAATAATGCTAAATGAGGAGACGGGGAAACAAAAATTCCCATAGTTTGGGATATTAGGGAGAACACTCTATTCAAAAAACTATGTAGGAACCTACAGTCCCTCAATATATGCATTAAATTACCAGTCAAGCTGTACTGCCGCCAACATAAGGGGGAGGCATAAGAATAAAATTTAGATAATCTATACATAGTTAACCATTTCAGTTCCGTAAGGTCTTACTTACTTCCTGACCAGGCCATTTTTTGTGATACGGCACTGCGTCGCTTTAACTGACAATTGCGCGGTTGTGCAAAGCTGTACCCAAATAAAATTGATGTCCGTTTTTCCCCACAAATAGAGCTTCCTTTTGGTGGTATTTGATCGCCTCTGCACTTCTTATTTTTTGCGCTATAAACCAAAAAAAGACAGACAAGTTTGTAAAAAAAAAAAAAAAAAGCAATATTTTTTACTTTCTGTTATATTATATATCCAAAAAAAAAAAAATAAATAAATAAAATTTCTTTATCAGTTTAGGCCAATATGTATTCTTCTACATATTTTTGGTATAAAAAATCCCAATAAGTGTATATTGATTGGTTTGCACAAAAGTTATAGCGTCTACAAACTACGGGATAGGTTTAGAGAATTTTATTTATTTTTTTACTGGTAATGGCAGCAATCTGCGATTTTTAGAGGGACTGCGAAATCGTGGCGGACAAAGCTGACACTTTTTGGGGACCAGTGACACCAATAGAGTGAACAGTGCTATAAAAATGCACTGATTACTGTATAAATGGCACAGGCAGGGAAGGGGTTAACACCAGGGGCGATCAAAGAGTTAAATGTTCCTTAGGGAAGTTCTCTCTAACTGTGTAGGGCAGTGTCACACTGAAGGAAAAGAGAGTTCCATGATTCAGCTTAGCTGAATCACAAGATCTCCCTTTCCCTTCCTGACATATCTGCTGTTTGCCTTGTTTACACAGGCAGACAACTGATCCGTCTCTCCTGTGAACAATCGGCGGGTCGCAGCGGCCATTGCGACTGCCGGACCCGCTGATTGGCTCCCGCTGTGTCCAATCACAGCGGGAGCGTTGCGCCAGCGGCACACCCCCTAAACCGCATGCACTAAATCACGTACAGGTACAAATTGGAGGTGGAACCCTTTTTTCAAAATAACATGGTGCCACAGCACTGTGAATTTTGGTGCATGTGAATACGCACATCTCAGCAGATGCACGAGGGTGTCATTAACAATTAATGGCACTGCTGTGTATCTGCTAAAGAGCAGCATGTTTCTGTGGTGTCAGGAGAGCAATTTTGCATGTGTTCCTGACACACACAAATGTGAACGCAGTCTAATTGTCTCAGTTACATTGGTCAGTGTAAATGTTCTCATTACATTGGGGCTTAGTGTACAATCATTTCATTCACAGTATTGGCTGTGAAGGTCCCCCTTAGATTGATGGTGAGTGTAAACCCCTCCTTACATTGGTGGTTACTGTGAATGCTCCTATTACATTAGTGGTCAGTGTAAATCCACATTACTTTTTTTTGCCAGTGTAGAAACTCCTCTTTATATTGGTAATCGGTAAACAAATCCAAACTTGCATTTGTGGTCAATTTCGAATCTTTCCTTACATTGGTGGTCCATGTAGAAGCCCCTTTTAAATTGGTGGTGAGTGTAAATCCCCCCTTACATTGGTGGCCAGTGTAGAAATCCCCCTTTTTTTTGGTTGTTGATGTAAAATCCCCCATTACATTGGTTGGCAGTGTAAATTCTTCATTACATTGGTGATCTGTGTACATTTCCCTTTACATTGGTGATAAGTGCAGAACTGCCTTTACACTGGTGGTCAGTGTAAATCCCCCTTTACGTTGGTGGTCAGTGTACATCCCCCCTATCATTGGCTGTCGATATACAAGTGCCACCTTACATTGGTAATCAGTACAAATCTCCTCGACAATAGTTGTCAGTGTAAATTCCCCCTTACATGGAGGTTATTGTATATTCCTTCTTACACTGGAGGTTGGTGTAAATGCTTTTATTACATTGGTGTCAATGTAGAAATTACTGTTTATAATGGTGGGTGGTGTAAAATCCCCCGTTAAATGGTGGTCAGTGCAAATTTACCCTCACATTGGTGGTCAGTGTAAATCCCCCCTCACATTAGTAGTCTTTGTACATTCCCCATTAGATTGGTGGTCAGTGTAGAATCCCCCACTATATACTTGTGTAGCACTAACCCCGGAGGAGCTTCTGCAGTTATGCATTTAGTGTTTTGTAAGTGACAGTGATCAATCGATACTGCACTTGGGTGGGCTGGGCTGGGCCGGGCGGAGGGGCAAAATGCAGGTGCTAGCAGGTATCTGGGTTGATCCCGCTAACACTGCGTTTTTGGGAACCCTAAACTGCTGGGGACGCTAGTATAAATCTGATCGGATCAGATATTGATCCGTTCAGATACTATACCACTAAGGGAGGTGTATGGTGCGTGCGTGGGTGTTATCGCTACTGGCACTAACCTGACGCTGCCTGGGGCTGGTGCTTGCCAGTTCACCAAAATGCTACCAAAAAAAACTGTTAGAGATCGCAGGGATCAGGCCTGACTCTGCAAACACTGCAGTTATGCATTTAGTGTTTTGTAAGTGACAGTGATCAATTGATACTGCACTTGGGTGGGCTGGGCTGGGCCGAGGGGCAAAACGCAGGGGCTAGCAGGTATCTGGGCTGATCCCGCTAACACTGTGTTTTTGGGGACCCTAAACTGCTGGGGACGCTAGTATAGATCTGATCGGATCATATATTGATCCGTTCAGATACTATACCACTAAGGGAGGTGTATGGTGCGTGCATGGGTGTTAACGGTACTGGCGCTAACCTGACGCTGCCTGGGGTGTCGCAGACCCTATCTGACTCTAAGACCTAACTTATATCACCGCCGGGCGATCAGGGGGCTAAACCTTTATTAGGTAATAAACGGCGGGTGCCCTGACACTATAAAAAATAAACTAACTAACCAGCGTCACCCGTAACAGTTATACGGTGATCACTGGTGAAAGGGTTAACTAGGGGGCAATCAAGGGGTTAAAACCATTATTAGGTAGTATATGGGGGTCCCTGACGCTATAAAAAGCTGACGGCGAACCTATATATTTACCTCCCTAACTAGCGTCACCAGTGACACTAATACAGCGATCAGAAAAACGATCGCTTAGTGACACTGGCGATGGGGGGTGATCACGGGGTTAACCTAGGGGGGGTTAGGGGGGTATCCTAGACCCTAGACCTAAAAGGGGCTACCACTAACTGCCCTACCACTTCTAACTGTCACAAACTGACACCAATGCAGTAATCAGAAAAAAAAAACTGCTTGGTGTCACTGTGACGGGGGGGGGGGGGGGGGGGGGTGATGGGGGGTGTAAAGTATGCCTGGTGTGTTTTACTGTGTGTGTTGTGTTGGTGCACTCACTCAGATGTCTTCTCTCCTCGGCGCCGGAACGGAAAATACCGAGCCGAGGAGCGATGACATCACTTCCTCTGCCGCTGTTTACTATACAGCAGCAGAGGAAGATTCTCATTCTCATACGGATGAGTGGTCTCCCCCTCAGCCTGGATCGTTCCCCTAGTGAAGCTGACCGCCTCGGACACCAGGGGGGGCGATTTTGCCTGCCTGTGCCATTCTGCCGCAGTATATCTGCATTAGGCGGTCGGCAAGTGGTAAATCAACAACAACAACTTGGAGTTGACTTGGAGCGAGCTTGAAAATCGGGCCCGCAGATCCAACATCCGGTTCATCGGCCTGCCGTAGGGCTCGGAAGGCCCTGACCCAGCCACCTTTTTAGAAAAGCTTCTCACCACTGCTTATGGCAGAGAGGCCTTCTCTACTACATTTGTCGTGGAACGCGCCCACTGTATGCCTGCATGCCGCCCTCCTGAAGGTGCACCACCACGCACATTCATAGCAAAGCTATTGAATTTCAGGAATCGAGATGCCATCCTCCGTCTGGCAAGAACCAAGGGGAATATACCGTTTCAGTCGGGCCACGTGATGGCTTTCCCAGATTTCTCTGCAGAGGTTCAAAAACAGCGGGCTCGCTTTGGAGAGGTCAAACGGCGTCTAAGGGTCCACAACCTAAAGTATGCAATGCTGTTTCCAGCCCGTCTTCGCGTGGTGGGAGAGGACCGTGCGCATTTTTTTGAAGACCCGACCCAGGCAGTGCCTTGGCTGGATCAGTGGGAAGCGGAGAGGAACCGTCCTGCCAGCTAGGCTTTCAGACCTGCAGTTGTGAATGTCTGTAAGTTGTCCCATTTACTTTTCTTTCATTGCGAACAGTGACTCACATACTATACCTGTAACGGATTCATGCATCACATGAGGCTAAAATGTATATGGGATATTTTACCCCACATAACTGAGGATTTCAGGATCTTTACAACTAAAATGGCCTTTCTCGGATCATTCCGATTCTTTGAGACTGTGGGGCGCATAAGCAATTATTTCCACACATAGACCCGATTGGCGGACTGTATTTTCACATACTCACCTTCTTTCCGGAAGAGCTTCTTTTCTGAGGTGGAGAGAGGGGGGGTCTACAGACATTCTGAGTTGTTTTTCCCTTTTTTTTTTTTTTCTTTCAGTTAACAGTTTTTCTATATACCATGTATGGTTACTATGTATCACGGCGGAGTGGTCGGTTAGGAATATTTATCTACCGGCCGCCGTCTGTCACTTGCATTGCTAAATTTTACACCAGCGTTTGTTCGCCCCCACTGGCGGTACCTGATTTGCTAATAAGAGCATTAATGTGCCCCCAGTGGGTGAAGGTTAAGGTAGTGCGAGCCATATGTTTATCTGCGTGTAGACAGCTACTCTCGCATAATCGCACAGGTTTTGGGTTGTATGCCCCAGCCAAGTTTGGGAGGTGGAGGGCAGGGAGGGGGGAGGGGAAATGTTATTTGATTTTTATATGGTTATATGTTTCTGGCACATTGAAACGTCCTGGTAGACACTGTATATGGCATAACTTGCTAATGTATGGCTGGGAGGTTCCCGTGTGGTGTGGGAGATGGGTGCCTGCGTCTCGGGCAAATCTCAGTGACATGCGTCTCAATAAATTTCAACAACTAAATTATGACTAGTATAAAGTTCCTAACTTGGAATGTTAGGGGGATCAGGGATAAACTCAAACGCTCTGCGATTTTTAGTTGTCTTAAAACCTATCGCGCTGACATTACTGTTTTGACTGAGACACATGTTACTGGACAACTTCAGAGTGCCTTAAAGCGCCCGTGGATAGGCTGGACCTATCATGCCACCCACACCCCGTACTCACGGGGGGTTTCTATCCTAATTGCCAAGACCACTCCGTTCAGCTGTATATCAGTACAGACTGATCCCCAGGGCAGATTTATCTTCCTGCACTGCACCATATCAGGTACTCAATATCTTATAATGGCGTTTTATATACCCCCACGTACACTTCCACTCTGATTAATGAGGGCTTGCTTTATATGACAAAACACCCCTTACTACCAGTCATTTGGCTCAGGGATTTTAATATGGTCCTGGATCCATCCGTGGACAGGATACAGCTGAACCGGGACACGCAACCCACCAGCATTACCATATTTGGACGCACACAGAATTCTCTCTTACAGACACGTGGAGACATCAGCACCCAGAGGACTGTGCGTTTTCCTGCTTCTCTGCGTCGCACTCCTCCATGTCACACATAGATATGATACTAACCTCGAACATCTTACTCCCTCTGTTAACAGACTCAGGTTACCACACTAGGTCTCTATCTGACCACGCTCCATGCTGGGCCTCCCTGACACTATCCCCGTCTACAGGGCCTAGGCTGTGGCGCCTTCATCCCTTCTGGATATCAGCATTGGGGGATCAGGGTGACATACATGGAGAATGGCAATATTTCTTTAACACTAACAGAGACACCGCTACTGCGGGCATGGTCTGGGAATCATTCAAACTACATGTCCGGGCCCTACTGACAACACGTATTAATAGACTAAAAACCTCCTCATGTATGTTCCTTCAAAAGGCCACCGAGAAACTAGACAAGATTACAAATCAATTTAGCATAGACCCTACGCCCGATAAAGCTTCAGCACTTAAATTTCACACCCGGATATTAGACCAATTACACTTTGAAAGGGCTAAACAAAAATTTTTTTTCTCAAAGCAAAGAGTATTTGAACAAGGTGAACGGGCGGGTAAATTGTTAGCGTACTTGGCTAAACAAGATGCCAGACCTCCCGTGGTTGTCTCCCTGATGGCTACAGGTGATGTGCTGCTGACTGATCCTAAGTCGGTGGCGGATACATTTCGGGCGTACTATGCAGACCTGTACTCATCTAAAGTGCAGGTTACTGCACAGGAAACCCAGACCTTTTTGCAGGATGTTCCCTCTCCTCAGATCTCGAAGTCGCAGTTGGAGGCCCTTGAGGCCCCTCTCACTGTGGACGAGATTGCGGCGGCTGTGGCATCCATGGCGCCTGCTAAGGCTCCCGGGCTGGATGGCCTGCCACTAGACTTTTATGCAGCTTATTCAGAGGTATTAGTGCCTGAGTTAATGAGGTTATATAACCACATTTTTGAATCTGAGTCCCTTCCCCATTCACTTAGGCAAGCGGTTATTATAGTGCTTCCCAAGCCGGGTAAGGACCCCCTTTACCCCGAGTCTTATCTTCCAATCTCATTGCTCCAGGCCGATATCAAGATCTTGGCAAAGATTCTGGCTATTCGCCTGAACCAAATCATTTTATCCCTAATACACCCGGATCAGACGGGATTCATGCCGGGGAAAAACACGGCCATGAATCTACGTCGCCTGTACATGAATGTTTCGGCAGTGCATGGAGAGATAGGGAACAGGGCAGTGGTGGCACTAGACACCGCCAAGGCGTTCAACTCCGTGGAGTGGGGGTACCTGTGGGAGTGTTTGAGGGGGTCTGGGTTTGGACCCAATTTTATAAAGTGGGTTAAGCTACTTTATTATCTACCTGAGACCAGTGTGTCGGTGAATGGGAGAACGTCGGACCCATTTCCCCTTGAACGGGGGACTAGAGAGGGGTGCCCGCTCTCCCCACTCCTTTATTCATTGGTGGTGGAGCCACTCGCCATCTCCCTCAGGAACAATCCAGAGATACAGGGCCTTAGAATGGAGAACTTGGTGGAAACCGTGAGTTTATACGCTGACGACATGCTCCTGTACCTGCAGGATACAGGTCCGTCGCTCCAGGCTGCCCTCCAGACAATTGAAAATTTTGGAAAACATTCGGGGTTGCGAATGAACTGGTCAAAGTCACAAATTCTGCCTCTAGATGTATCACCGCCCACTAGCCAATCAGCAAACCTCCCCCTGCAGAGAGTGGCACGTATTCAATACCTGGGATTACAAATAACTAGGTATCCCACAGAATTTTTAGATAATAACATAGAACCGCTCTTCTTATACCTAAAATCACACATACAAATATGGGCACGCCTTCCATTGGGGATCATGGGTAGGATCAACCTTATTAAAATGATCATAATGCCAAAGTTTTTATATGTGTTCTGGAACTCACCAGTACTCATCCCCCTCAAAGTATTTAAAACAATCGACAAACTTATCAATTCATTTGTGTGGGGCTTGTGTAGGCACAAATTGGCTTGGAATACTCTTAAAAACCCTACCACATCAGGAGGGGCAGCCCTCCCCGACTTTCACTCATACTACATAGCCGCACAATTATCTCACTTCTATTACATCCACAACATAGAGAGCGCCAAATACCAGGCTCTTGTTTGTAACAAACCCAATAAGGATACCTACACCCCCCTACAGGTTTTGTTCAGGGGTAGAACTGGTGGGAGGGGAACAGTGGGCCGAGGACCCTTACTGATACAACACCAACGTGTCTGGGAGATAGCGTTAAAACTAATTGGAGCTGATTTTTTTCACTCTCATACTCCTCTGTGGCATAACCCGCAAATGAGAGAATTACTCTCGATCCCCGGTGTTGCTGGATGGGATGCAAAGGGGATCATTTTTCTACATCAGGTGATTACCCCATCGGGAGTAAGAGACTTTAAATCTTTGAGTGATGAGTTTCAGCTGCCTCCACGCATGTTATTTAATTATAGACAATTGAAACATGCCCTACAAGCACAATTTGCAAACGGTTTTCCAAATCCACAAGTACTGTCCCTGGTAGATGTGATAACGGGTGTGGACTCGGCTAAACTGATATCAACTTTGTATTTAGCCCTTTGGGCACATTTGGTTCCGGGCATAATCGATACAGCGAAAATTAGACGGGAAGAGGATATAGGCCCAGTAGAGGATGCTGATTGGGACGAGGTCCTGGAAAACGTCAAAAAGGTTTCCCCTAGACTCCCGGAGCGTATGACACAGCTATATATAATCCACAAATCCTACCTCACACCAGCTAGAATAGCTAAATTCTCCCAAAACCAGCACACTCAATGTCCACGGTGTACAAGCTTATCAAGCTCCTTTTTTCACCTTATATGGTCCTGTCCAGTTATCCAGAGTTACTGGACTCAAATTATTAAATTCTTGCATGATGATATGGGCTCCCCTGTTCAGGTAGAGCCGAGGTTATGTGTACTGGGGCTGCTTCCAGATATTACCATAGACAAATTTACAGCTACTTTTCTGTATGAAACACTCTTTTGTGCCTGAAAACTAGTAGCAAGACGTTGGATGAGGGTCGTCCCTCCTACTTTTCAGGATTGGATTAAAATGGTAAATCTGTCCCTTCCCTACAAAAAGGTTATATATAAACACAGGGGGTGTCCTGATAAGTACAATAAGGTCTGGGATAAGTGGCTTAATAATACTAACACATGTGATGTATAGATATGTATAGATATATGTACAATAAGAGTCTTGGTGTTGGGTACTGTCCTTAGGTCTACATAATTATGATAATATACCACAAGAAGGGAAGACGCAGAAAGTTTTGTGCTCTACTAGTGTGTTTTGATTGCCATTACAAATGTGCCAGAGTTTTTAGTTTATGTTACATAGTTTGTAAATGCATATGTATACCACACATGTACACAGGAGATATGTATATTGCATAATATGTTTGTATGCTTCTTTACATGTATTTTTCCTGAATAAACATGTTTCTTTTAAAAAAAAAGCTAGGAGCATTTATTCCACTGAATACTAAAATATTAAGGGAAATTTCTCTAAATGAACACCAAAAAAATAAACCACTTGATGACTGGCATGTTAATCCCCCTTCCTGTCCAGGCCATTTTTCTGTTTTCAGCACTTTCTTTCAAATATTTTTATTGACGATTAATAAAATACGAATATGTAAAAAAAAAAAAAAAAATAGAACTAGAGTACAATACTAGAAAATATGTATCATTCAAGAAAAAGACCAACAAATAGAACTAGTATCAGTAAATCGCTAAAGACAAACAATAAGCAGACCGTAAATATTGTTGTGTTAGAATTGTCATAAATCAGATATCTTTTTATAGGAATCACAATGAGCACATTTAAAATAAAAAGATTTAAGACCATGACTACTAATTGCTAAGAATTTTTCATATAAGTCATGGGTGACTCTACGAATCACCTCAGTGAGATAGGTGCATGTGTAGTGTTCCATGCATTAGTTATAGTTAATCTTGCAGCTATAAGAATATGCAAAATTAGGGTTCTATATTGTACAGGAAACTGGTCTATCATTAGGCCCAATAATGCTAAATGAGGAGACGGGGAAACAAAAATTCCCATAGTTTGGGATATTAGGGAGAACACTCTATTCAAAAAACTATGTAGGAACCTACAGTCCCTCAATATATGCATTAAATTACCAGTCAAGCTGCACTGCCGCCAACATAAGGGGGAGGCATAAGAATAAAATTTAGATAATCTATTTTTTGTGATACGGCACTGCGTTGCTTTAACTTACAATTGCGCGGTTGTGCAAAGCTGTACCCAAATAAAATTTATGTCTGTTTTTCCAACAAATTGAGCTTTTGGTGGTATTTGATCGCTTCTGCACTTCTTATTTTTTGCGCTATAAACAAAAAAAGACAGACAAGTTTGTAAAAAAAAAAAAAAAAAAATATTTTTTACTTTCTGCTATAATATATATCCAAAAAATAATAAAAATAAAAAAAAATAAAATTTCTTTATCAATTTAGGCCAATATGTATTCTTCTACATATTTTTGGTAAAAAAAAATCAATCCCAATAAGTGTATATTGATTGGTTTGCACAAAAGTTATAGCGTCTACAAACTACGGGATAGGTTTAGAGAATTTTATTTATTTTTTTACTGGTAATGGCAGCAATCTGCGATTTTTAGACATTGCGGCGGACAAAGCTGACACTTTTTGGGGACCAGTGACACCAATAGAGTGAACAGTGCTATAAAAATGCACTGATTACTGTATAGATGGCACAGGCAGGGAAGGGGTTAACACCAGGGGCGATCAAAGAGTTAAATGTTCCTTAGGGAAGTGCTCTCTAACTGTGTGGGGCAGTGTCACACTGAAGGAAAAGAGAGTTCCATGATTCAGCTTAGCTGAATTACAAGATCTCCCTTTCCCTTCCTGACATATCCGCCGTTTGCCTTGTTTACACAGGCAGACAACTGATCCGTCTCTCCTGTGAACAATCGGCGGGTCGCAGTGGCCATTGCAACTGCCGGACATGCTGATTGGCTCCCGCTGTGTCCAATCACTCCCTAAACCGCGTGCACTAAATCACGTACAGGTATGTGATTTTGTGCAGCCGGGCAGCCCCACCAAAGTAAATGTACATGGGGTGGTCTGGAAGTGGTTAAAGTGGATGTAAATCCTTACATATACCCAATGAAGTGAACAGCCTCAGATGATACACAGGCAGAGCCGTCTTTAAGGCAGGGCAAAAGGGGCAGCTGCCCTGGGCCTTATCATTGTTGTGGGGCCCAAAGTAGTTGCCTCATACTTGACAACTATCCCAGTTTAAATTCCCTTGTCCTTTGAAGTTTTAGACCCATGCTGTGTCCCGATATCTCAGTATGAAGTTCTGTTACTAATGCTGCCCTGCTCTGCCCTATTGCCGTGTACAGGTAACTCACCCGCAGATCCTGTGTTTACATGTAAATAACCTGCATTGATATGTAAATAGCGGCAGCATTAATATGTAAATAGCTGCAGACCGGTGGCATTGATATGTAAAAAAAAGGCGGCATTCATATGTATATCATGACCCCCTGAGGTCATATCCACCATCACCTCTGTTGAATGCTGCCCACTGGGGAGGTTAAGGGTCAAGCTTGAAAGTCCTGCCTACAACTGTGGTCATTAAGCCTAACATCAGCCTGTTCTGCAAACATGAGCAAATTGGAGGTGGAACCCTTTTTTCAAAATAACATGTGTCATGGAACGTCCCACTCTCCGCTTGAGTGCTTCCGTCATATACCACTTTCTCCCAGTCTGTATACAGATATCAGATATTCCAACCTCTCTGAGCAGAAAACAAGGCGACACTTGCTTCACTGCTAACATGGACTGTTTATTATGAATCAAAGTTACAATGCCCTTGGAACCTCCTCTAACAATACAACTGTAACTTAATTAACATGAGCTAATTATCTAATCCTTTATACAGCCTAGGTGCAACTGGTGTCTGGGGATGGAGGTTCACCATCTCCTGTCCATGGAATGCAGAAGATGCTATCAGTGCTGGGCAGAGGTTAGCAGAGCTCTGCCCTGTTGTCAGCACTTCAGGTTTGGGGATGGCAATCTCCAGATTTTCCACTGCAGATTCTCTGGCATGCTGCTGGACAGGCACATTCCTCCATCCAAGATCATCCCATGCAGAAACAGGATCATCAAGGTCAGTCAGCACTTGCTGCATCCGCCATAAGACCTCCCCCTCCATAGCTGCGGGGGCAGGTTGGCAAAGCACACTATTGCTCTGCCACATTGCCGACTCTTCAGCCAGGATTTCAGGGTTGTCAGCTGGTATTTCCTGATAGTCCCAGGCAAAGGGAGCCCAGCCCTGGCACTGAGCAATGTCTAGCAGCCGTCTGTAGGCGATCTCTAGCTCCCATTCCTGAACGGCCAGAAACTCCAAATCTTCCTGTGCCCAGTGCACTTCCAGAATGTTCAGTAGCCCTTCTCTGAAATCCATGATTTCGTCCAACCGCCACTCCAAATCACTCCCAAAGTTAGAGTCCCCTGTCAGCTTCACATACAACAGTCCCAAGCCGCCGTAGCTTAAGCCTTCCATTGGGCTGTCATCCGCTATCCAGGGACATGCTTGGGATACATGCCACCGGAGGGCTCTGTAGCTCTCATCCAGCTTTATCTCTGCCTAGACCAGCCTGCTTAATTCAGCTGTCTGCTTCTTGTGTGGGTTTTCTCCCAAAAACCGCACCCGCAGTCCATACTGCGACCAGTACCTTTCCTCGATGGAGGGGAGAACTTTTCCCTGGTGTCGCTGCTCACGGGCTAGCGTTTCCTTCCAGAGTTTGCAGCGAATAGAATCACACCATCCCAGCAGGACCTGCTCCGATACTGGTCCTCTGTGCTGTATCTGCATCTCTCGTAACCTCCTTCTGAATTCCTCATCCATGGCGGCTGGTATCTGTACTTCTCCTCTCCTGCTATCTGGACCTTGGATCCAGATGGAAGTTTGGATGTCCCAGACTGCAGGAAGCTTTCCCGCTGCTTGCCACCAATGTCACGGAACGTCCCACACTCCGCTTGAGTGCTTCCGTCATATACCACTTCCTCCCAGTCTGTATACAGATATCAGATATTCCAACCTCTCTGAGCAGAAAACAAGGCGACACTTGCTTCACTGCTAACATGGACTGTTTATTATGAATCAAAGTTACAAGACTTTAAATGCCCTTGGAACCTCCTCTAACAATACAACTGTAACTTAATTAACATGAGCTAATTATCTAATCCTTTATACAGCCTAGGTGACTGAGACATGACCTTTCGCCCAGACTTGTGGTCACCGAGCTTCACACAGTTAATTAACACAAACAACAATGGGTGAAAAGACTCTTAGAGCCACACTAGACTTATTTACAATAAACCCATTATAGCAGAATTGATGACATTAGCATTTAACAGTACGAGTCCCAACGGTATAAATCAGTCACCATTCTAATATGGCATATAAAGGGTTCCCAGAGTCTGTGTGTTTTTGGGGGGACATGGAGCTGAATCCAAAGTAACACCAACCCCAGGGTCCCCAGGCATACAGCTCACAGAGAGCACCATTCCCCCAAATGCAAGGGCCCATAATCAAAAGGCAACAGGCCCGCAGCCAGTTCTCTCCAACAGCCTCTGTCCCGGCCAGGTCCGTCACAACATGGTGCCACAGCACTGTGAATTTTGGTGCATGTGAATACGCACATCTCAGCAGATGCACGAGGGTGTCATTAACAATTAATGGCACTGCTGTGTATCTGCTAAAGAGCAGCACGTTTCTGTGGTGTCATGAGAGCAATTTTGCATGTGTTCCTGACACACACAAATGTGAACGCAGTCTAATTGTCTCAGTTACATTGGTGGTCAGTGTAAATCTTCTCATTACATTGGGGCTTAGTGTACAATCCTTTCATTCACAGTATTGGCTGTGAAGGTCCCCCTTAGATTGATGGTGAGTGTAAATCCCTCCTTACATTGGTGGTTACTGTGAATGCTCCTATTACATTAGTGGTCAGTGTAAATCCACATTACTTTTTTTTGCCAGTGTAGAAACTCCTCTTTATATTGCTAATCGGTAAACAAATCCAAACTTGCATTTGTAGTCAATTTAAAATCCTCCCTTACATTGGTGGTCCATGTAGAAGCCCCCTTTAAATTGGTGGTGAGTGT